>NC_140188.1:12433475-13010975 GCF_965226575.1 Pagrus pagrus
GGCCACTTCTGTGTGGACGTCATACTGTCTGAGAGAGCTGAACCACTGGATGGCATCACATGTACCTCAATGCAAATCAAAAGCTTGCACTGATATTTATACATTTTGGAACGGCATAAACATTAAACAGGATTGTGATGTTCGATCTCTGTGGACCTACTAGGTGGGCAAGGGAGGGTGGTGCTCAAACAGAAAAAGAATTTGGGCCTTATCCTATCTTAACTGTATATGTTTACAAATAAGAATATCATTTTGTGCTGTACAAAACATCTCCCTTATCTACATTAATATTATAAAAAATATAGATGCATGTATTATAACTATATCTATCGATCTATATATCTGTTAAATATAATGGAATATAGACTGTGATTTCTAATAATGCAGACTGGTGGTGATGAAAAGTTGCAAAAGTTTGACTCAAGTCTTATATTTACATAACTAGCAGACACAGAGCAATATTAGCATTATTTGGAGATGTCATTCTATGCAACTGATAGACCCAGTCACTTTATTTAGCTCCTTTGGGAATGTGCCAATTGGACATCATTTTCTTCTTTTGAAGGGAGCGCGCCAGCTGCAGCCCTCATGTAAATGTCTCGTTTACTCCCTTTGTTGGGCTTACCAACTGTTTTAGAGGCACTCTCATGGTTGTCTTTCAAGAGCTTTGGGTGTGCTGACTTGAAGTTGCTTTCTCTCAAAACTATCCTGTTGCAGGCACTGCCATCAACCAAAAGCACAAGTGAATTACATGCATTGTCTGTGATGTACTCAGTCCTCAGTGCATCAGTGAAGTGTCAATAGTGTTATGTGTTTTGGAGCATTCAATATGGTAGAGGGCCACCTCTCCCATAGTGAGATACCCAGCAAGGTTTTAAAGAGAGCTTTTGGTTACCAGAATAACACTGGTTCTCCAGTAAAAAGGGAAATATCTCACAACACTGTTCTGCTTGCATGTTTAGGGTGAGTTGGAGAAATACAGTCATATAGGGCTCCAGGAAAGTTTACACTGGGGGACGGGCTGGCCTGTGCAATTCAAGGTGATTGGTTTGTCTCCTGACAGATGTGGTGGTATTGGAGTGTGATTGATGAGGCCAAAAGGTGCTTCCCATAGTGGGATACCTCACTTGGTTTTCAGAGAACATGGGGTTACCTTGGTAACCAAAATATTTTTCTTGTGGGTCAACACGCATGTTCCAGCCATGTGTAGGCATGCATCACTTTCCACTGGAAACAGTTTTGGGTGACCTGTGTGTTAGTGTATTTGGTTTAGTTTTGTGTATTTCCATGTGCTTTGTTAAGTTGCAGTATATGTTGAACTATCAGGAACACTGAAGAAGACAGCCTGTTTCAGCTGACAGCAGTGAAATTGAAACAATACATTTTTATATCAATGTTTCAACTACATTACAAAAAAAACACATAAAATATGGAAAATATGTAGACCTAACAATGTGTCCATTTACTTATTACATGTTCACCTTTCTAGAGTTGTCCAAAATGTGTAAATGGTAATCTTGCCCTATCTGATTTTGAGAAATGCCTAATACGCTATGTCACAAATAAAATGATAAAAAATTGGAAATATACTACCATTGTATATTTTTATATCTTCACCAAAATTAAGATAGATGTCTACATGACAATCTGGATATCACATTGGTGTGTAAAATTTATAATGGCAAGAAAATGCCAATAAATATTTTTCAGTTTTCAAGATGATTTTGGTGCCCCCCTCACCATCATATTCTTTTTTGTATTCTTCTCTGGTTTCAGTAAGATAATATAACATTTTGGAATAAAAATACAAATGAGCAGTCCAAAACTTGAGGCCAGAATAGCAAATATCTCCACAGCTACACTGAACTTCCCAGGAGAGCTGACATACGCTGGGATAAATGTGATCCATACTGCACAGAATATCAGCATGCTAAAGGTGATGAATTTGGCTTCATTGAAATTATCAGGCAGTTTCCGAGCAAGAAAAGCAAGAATAAAACATAACATGGCTAGAAGTCCTATGTACCCAAGTACAGCCCAAAAGCCTACAGCTGAGCCGAGAGCACACTCTAAGATGATTTTCTCCTTGGACTCCTTAAAATTCTTAAATGGAAAAGGAGGAGAAATAGTTAACCACAGGATACATATGATAACTTGTACAAGAGTGAAACCCAGAACACTGAGTTTCTGCTGTGCAGGCCCAAACCATTTCATCACATCACTACCTGGAAGTGTGGCCCTGAAGGCCATTAATACCACTATTGTTTTCCCCAGAACACAAGAGATACAGAGGACAAAGGTGATGCCGAATGCTGTGTGTCGCAGCATGCAGGACCACTCAGAGGGCCGGCCGATGAAGGTCAGAGAACACAGGAAACACAGAGTCAAGGAGAAGAGCAGCAGGAAGCTCAGCTCAGAGTTGTTGGCTCTGACAACTGGAGTCTGTCGGTATCTGAAGAAAATGAACGCCACAACAGCAGTCATGCATGTTCCAAAGAGAGAAGCTGCAGTGAGCAGTGCTCCCATAATCTCTTCATAGGAGAGAAACTCTGCCTCCTTCTTTACACATACATCTCTTCTCTCATTTGACCAGAACTCAGGATGGCAACGTACACAGGTGATGGAATCTGAAAAATATAATGTTTAAGCAGATTTTTTGCACCTTTTCTATTTCTACAAGACAGACACACAGCATGATAACCAGATAAAGATTGACATTATTGCAGTTGTTTGTTGTATAGTCTTTTTAAAATGTTCTTGTATACACACACACACACACACACACACACACACACATATATATATATATATATATATATATATTTATATATATATATTAGGGCTTTGACATTTGCCCAAAAAATCATATTCGAACTTTGTTTGTTTATTAATATTAATATTTGAATATATTCGAATATTTATTGATAATATTTTGATCATTAAATGCCTCCAGTAAGACCTATATTAGTATAAAAAGAAAGTCGTTTTTCTGTTGTTCTATGTTCTGTCCACCAGAGGGCAGTGTATCAATCAATAGACAGAAAAGTGTTGACAGGTGGGCTCTCAAGTTGCTGGTCGTGGAGTGGTCGATAAGTTTAGTCTTACATATTTTACAAATAACTTTGTCCTTTCTCATTATTTTTCCTTGTTTCAGGAAACCAAAGAAGCGCCACACATTACTCCTTAAATTTTCCGGCGTGTATAGTTCTCCTTCCGCACTCGCAGCCTTTTGCTCCGCCATTGTTTTTCTGTGAAAGAGTGTAAACAGGTGTCAGGCGCTAACGACGTGATAACGTACAGAAGCCCCAGGTGATCAATGCTCATGAGCTCGCGTTTAACAAAACAGGCTGAAAAAAGCCTCGAATCTGGATTGAAAACTACGTTTTCAGGCAAACACATTTACCAAAAATAATGCTTATTATAGGTTCGAATATTTAGAAGCTGCCCGATATTCGTTCGAATATCTTTTTTTTTTTAATATTCGAATTATATTCGAATACCGAAGTTCGATGTCAAAGCCCTAATATATACACAAACACAGACACGCATATTTATACATACACATTCATACTTTTTTAAACAGTACTAATTTCAGACCATGTGACCTCTAGTGGTTTCACCAAATAATACACCGCAGCTGATAACGCATACCACAATCCCTCTATCACCTCCTTCTCCCTTATTTATTTTAATGGAATTGCAGTCATTTAAATTACACTTGAAATGCAATATTGTTTCATATTGGGACTTTACCAAGGTTGCGCATACATTCAGCTGATTTCAGACTTGAATAGGCCTATCCATGTTTCCTCAGTGTCATTTAATGCATCCATTCTTGATGTAATGACATTGATTTTGGGGTGCTTAAGAAAATTATATATTGACTATATAATCCCTGTTGGAATCACTCAAATAAATTTGGACTACAGTTGGAACATGAACATGACAACTGTCATATTTTATTTTTTTTTGTCTTGCAATAAATATTACCGCACCTGTGATGTTACTGATTTCTCCCTCTGCACATCTTAAACAGTCATAGCAGCAGACAGGCCTTCCTTTTTGCAGAACCTTGCGAGTTCCAGGGGGACATTTCTCACTGCAAACTGAGAGAGGCACCTGCATGAAAGAAAATAATGTGACAATAAAATATATGGGTATTCATTTTGACGAGGTGTTTGTCACTGCAAGCATCTCTTGGTAATTTTAATTCATCAAAACCACAAATGATTTGATGTGATGGCAGTGAAAACAAATGCTAACTTACACAAATTTAACCTTTTGAATAGATTGTACATATCACTACTCATTAACACCTGTGTGGCACCTGCATGAACACAACAACAATAAAAAAGTGTACAGGAATCTATTATTAATTTTGATCCATTGAAACAAAACATTATACACTAAGAATAATGAATGACATTCACAATTCTCGCAATTTGGAAACTTTAATTAACAATTGTAGTGATCCTATTATAGCTTACCTGGTGTGAGTTCTGTGCCCAAATAAAAGACTTATTTAGCAGATTCAGTTGTTTGTCTGTAGGTAAAGATGAATCGTGGAGACCAACTGTGACAAAGTCCACAATGTCATTTTCTGTTGGCTGCCAGTTTATAATTTCATACTTTGCTGCTGGATCTCCAAACTCATTGAAGTAAACCTCATCTCCTTCCTTTGTTTTGAAGTTCACCTGTTTTATGTGCTGTAAAATCTAAAGATATACATCAATGTAGATCATTATCTGACACATTTTTTGTAAGTGTGTTGTCTCACCAGCATGTTAGACAGACTACAACAATGCATGTTAAAAATTCACACCATTTTTCTTTGTTAATGTGAAATGATGTAAATAACTAGAATTTGAGGCTTTGGTGTTCAACTCACCGTAAATGGATCTAGCTGTACCTTGTTGCTACATGTTTTGTTACAACTGAGCATATTATGAAATGCATGGGCCACAGCATACACTCCTTTATAAACATTGTTAAAGATAGGCATGAGTGACATATCAGTGAAGCTGTTTTGCACTCCACTCAGATCTTCATGTCCAGTACATTCTCTCTGACTCTCTGTTGATGACTTTGACCGCTTGAACTCACAGCTAAATAATTTCTCCCAAAACTCTGTAAATAATTCATTACTGGTAGAATTGAGCGGCTTTACATCCAACATGAACTCTCTCATGCCACTGACATGTGCCTGGGGGATGGCCAGGCCTATGGCACCATCCAGAATGTGATGCCTGTCCATGGCTGCAGTTTGGGAATCAAAGATCCAGCTTTCACTGCCTACCCACTGGTACCCAGTCAAGTTGTGGTGAGAGAATTCATGTATAACCATGTCCATATCCAAGTGGGAGAGGAAAGCAACAATCACCTTGGAAGTGGAAGCCTTTATAATATCAACTATCTTTAATATTTTGTCTGGTGGATCTGTTCTGAAGACAGAAACAGAGTACTCCAGACAGATACCCAGCTGCTGGGCAGTCTCTATAAATGTCGCCATGCCATTATTGCCATAATCATCATTTGTTCTAATAGCTCCAACCCAAGTCCAGCCAAAGTGCATGACCAACTGGGCCAGGGCTCTGCTCTGGTAGTAGTCACTGGGTATTGTTCTGAGGAATGATGGGTACTTGGTTTTATCACTGAGACAAGCACAAGTAGCAAAGTGGCTGATCTAAAAGAAGAAGAAAAAAAAGAAACGATATCCCAAGTTAAATACATGAAATATACAACATTTACACCGCACAATTCAATTCCTTTAAAGCCCCATTTGCTATAAACAGCTGGAAGAGTTATAGAATAATAATTGTATTTCACTCATTTTAGTGGGTTTTTGCAAATATTACCAACCATTGGGATATAAAATGGTCCAATGACAGTAGATATGGCCATGCAAGGAGAGGAAGATGTCTCTCCCATTATGGCCTGCACTTGGGCAGGTCTGCTACAAGGTGCTTCAGAAGATGCAAATACTTCATTACCATTTGCCAAGGCCAGTGCAACCCTCACACCTCTGGCAATGGAGCCACAGACGTCATAGATCTTATATCCCAGAGAGATGCCAGGTAGTAGGTCTGTGCTGTTATTAATTTCTTCTATGGCAAAGAGCATAGCCTGGGCAAACTGGAACTCTCTGAAATGCAAACTTGAAGCATACATGTACAAATAGTTGGAAATGTAACCAATTTGTCCTTGACATAAAAACCATAGCATTTTAAATAAAAGCATTTGATGTTTTTTTTATACACAAGACATTTCTTACTTTAATGCTCCATTTGGATATCTCGTTTGTACCTGTTTGGTCTAAACTCACTTTCTCTTTGATATTTTAAATATAAATAGATATTTACCATACAATTTACCTGGTGCATTGCAGTGGCATTGGTTTGTGCTTATAGGTATCCTGTCTGTTTATCCACGTGCTGTGGAAAGAAAAGAGCCCCCCCAATATTATGTCCCCATCCTTAGAAAGCTGGGGGCTCTCTGGATCCCCTCTCCACCTGCACACCGGCTCCTCAGCCTGAGAGATGGCTACCATTAATAACAGCTGTAAGAGTGCCCAACCCTTTTCTGACCACCTCTGAGTGGACATCATACTGTCTGACAGAGCTACACCACTAACCAAAACCCTAACTCTATCTCATGGTAAATTGAAAGCTTGCACTGATATTTATACATTTTGCAGCAACATAAACAATGATAGAACAAGCGTGTCCCGGCTATGTCTGTGCGTCACCTTTAAGAGTCCCCAGGGAAGAGCTTCTGTTTTGTTCTGTGATACTTTTCCATATTTTTTTCTTTATGTATTTGCGTATGTTTCCAGCATGTTGAGCTCTCAAAGCCATCATAAAATACAGCTTATTGCCACTAAGAGTGATGAAAGTGAATGAGAACAATTGGGTTGTAAAAGGTAATATGAAATAATATATCTTTATATTAATTGCTCAAATACAGTAGATACATAAAGTAAAATGTTCATACATTTTGAATTGTCTGATATGTGTTAATAACATAATGGTGCCCTGTTTGAAATTTAAAAAAAGCCATTTTATGCCGGTTTAGCTGGATTAGCTGAGCCTTGCAGCAGGCACACAGATTATCCCTTCACCATTAGCAGAACCAAAAACAAGAAGGGTCTAACGAAATTTACAAATCCACAGTTTTATAAACTACACTACATGTTGTTACATTCATAAAATGCTCATGCATTCTTTGTACACACACACACACACACACACACACACACACACACACACACACACACACACACACACACACACACACAACATTTGTAGTGCCATCTCACTGTGCTATGTCACAAATGAAACAATTAACAGGAAAAATACTACACGAGTACAATGCAAGTCTTGACAATCTGGTTTAACATTATTATGAAAATGAAATAATAATAAAGCCACTAAAATGCCTTTGCCACCATATTATTTTACTTTTCATAATGATGTTGGTGCCCCCTTCCCCATCATGTTCTTTTTTGTATTCTTCTCTGGTTTCAGTAAGATAATGTAACATTTTGGAATAAAAATACAAATGAGCAGTCCAAAACTTGAGGCCAGAATAGCAAATATCTCCACAGCAACACTGAACTTCCCAGGAGAGCTGACATATGCTGGGATAAAAGTGATCCATACTGCACAGAATATCAGCATGCTAAAGGTGATAAATTTAGCTTCATTGAAATTATCAGGCAGTTTCCGAGCCAGAAAAGCAAGAATAAAACACAACATGGCCAGAAGTCCAATGTACCCAAGTACAGCCCAAAAGCCTACAGCTGAGCCCAGAGCGCACTCTAAGATGATTTTGTCCTTGAATGTTTTAAAATTCTTGAAGGGAAAAGGAGGAGAAATTGTTAACCAGAGGATACATATGATAACTTGTACAAGAGTGAAACCCAGAACACTGAGTTTCTGCTGTGCAGGCCCAAACCATTTCATCACATTACTACCTGGAAGTGTGGCCCTGAAGGCCATTAACACCACTATTGTTTTTCCCAGAACACAAGAGATACAGAGGACAAAGGTGATGCCGAATGCTGTGTGTCGCAGCATGCAGGACCACTCAGAGGGCCGGCCGATGAAGGTCAGAGAACACAGGAAACACAGAGTCAATGAGAAGAGCAGCAGGAAGCTCAGCTCAGAGTTGTTGGCCCTGACAATAGGAGTCTGTCTGTATCTGAAGAAAATGAACGCCACAACAGCAGTCATGCATGTTCCAAAGAGAGATGCTGCAGTGAGCAGTGCTCCCATAATCTCTTCATAGGAGAGAAACTCTGCCTCCTTCTTTACACAGGCATCTCTTCTCTCATTTGACCAGAACTCAGGATGGCATCGCACACAAGTGATAGAATCTAAAAAATAAAATTATATAATATATAATATTAATACAATAATAGACACAATGCGAACACACAAGAAAATGGCTGAAATAAGTAGCCTATGTGGTGGAGATAGGCACCTGTTGAGGAAACTAGTACACTGATCTGATATTAAAAGTTGTAGTGAACATTACATCGCAGTAAAGGCTCATTGATGCTCCCTTTAAGTACGAAAATAGATACATTTGTTTCAAACGATGTAACTGTCACTTCCCACATACTTCCATAAGTCCTTCACATTGTTATGGGTGTTAAGTAATACAACCACTGAAGGGCGCTGCTGCACAGCATGACTACCAGAGATACTGCTCCACTGGTCCGTATATGTAAGCTTTCAAAAAACTTAGTGATATACAGACGGAAGGCTCCGTCCATATCCGTATGCATATGTAACGTAGAGCATAAATGAGCCTTAAGAGTACTGTCTGTGATGGAAATGCAAAACGGCAGAGCTCTGCTTCAGCTCCCTACTTCTGAATCTAGTTGTTTTAAATGTTTTATTTGATTGTGTATTAGGTTTAATCTATTCTATTTTAGCCTACTTTCCTATTTCTTAACTTGTTTTAATGTTTTGTTTTAATGTCAATTTCTTAACTTGTTTTAACGTTTTGTTTTAATGTCTATTTCTTAACTTGTTTTAACGTTTTGTTTTAATGTATTTTAAATGCTTTTACTGTAATTGTATGCGCCTGTAAAGCACTTTGAGTTGCCTTGTGTCTGAATCGTGCTATACAAATAAACTTGCCTTGCCTTGCCTAGGCTTGATTCAATTAAATGGGACTGTTTGGTGTTGGTGGAGGTACGTGTTGTACCGCAGGCAATTCTATAATGCTAAGTGTTTAAAATTCCCATTGCACATTATCAGCTTTTTTTTAAAATATGCAGTTGTGTGAATTTATCACTTTACCAAGAAAAGGTTAACAAATTTGAAAAACTGGACCAACACAATGTGAATTTTGTACTCCAGCTGATCGGTTAGGAAGGATATCCACTGTTTGAATATCATGTTAGTTTTTTTGGCCAATAACAGATTAGCATGAAACAAATTATACGAGGGATCAGGCATGAAGGCTGAGAACTGGAACCTGTCTGCCCTCCACAACTACTTCACACAGATTGCCCTTTTGCCTGAGGGTGTCACATTTAAAGTATTTTTAAACACACCAATAAAGTAATTTTTACAGGGAAGAGAGACAAAGTTATTTCATAAATTATACTGAGATTTGTTAATGGTTAATTTTAAGCAATTGTTTTTTAATACTTTGATCTCACTTTTGCCGCTCAAACTTGGGGAGGAGCAACCGCCTCTGCCTCTTTGGACCAGCCTCCTTTGACTCGGAGCAGTCTGTAACCTGCGCTTTTTGCTCACAGAGATACATTACTTGAAACTTTGTCCATCTTTAATAGGAGCATCCAACATATAAACATATAACAGAAAACCCCTTACCCATGCCTTGAAATCAGATTACAAAGCTATGCCATTTCTTTACTTTGCAATTGAACATGACAACTGTTAGATTTTTGTTTCGTCTTGTGTTAAATGTTACTACACCTGTGATGTTGCTTATTTCTCCCTCTGCACATCTTAAACAGTCATAGCAGCAGACAGGCTTTCCTTTCTGCAGGACCTTGCGAGTTCCTGGGGGACATTTCTCACTGCAAACTGACAATGGCACCTGTATGCACAAATAGACAATGAGAAAAAAATATAATTAATATTCCATCATTAATGTTGAAGCATTGAAACCAAACATTACAATACAGTGATGATAACCTTTTAAATTATGACAACCCAAATACATTATCATTCACAATTCCACTGATTACATGGAAGCTTACCTGTTGTGAGTTCTGTGCCCAAACTAAAGACTTATTTTGCAGAGTCAGCTGTTTGTCTGCAGGTAAAGATGCATCATAAAGACCAACTGTGACAAAGTCCACAATGTCAATCTTTGTTGGCTGCCAGTTTATAATTTCATACTTTGCTGCTGGATCTCCATTCTCATTAAAGTAAACCTCATCTCCTTCCTTTGTTTTGAACCGAATATTTTTTACGTTCTGTAAAATCTAAGAACATATGCATCAATGTAGGTCATAAGCTGATAAATATTTTGTTGTTGCAACAGCTTGACAGACAATCTCCAATGTATTTTTCGATATTCACACTATTTTTCTTTATTGATGTGAATTAAAAACATATACACTGTTAAACTCACCATAAATGGATTAAGCTGCACCTCATTGTTACATGTTTTATTACAACTCAGAATATTATGAAGTGCATGGGCCACAGCATACACTCCTTTGTAAATATTGTAAAAGATAGGCATGAGTGACATATCAGTGAAGGTGTTTTGCACTTCAGTCACATCTTCATGTCCAGTACATTCTCTCTGATTCCCTGCTGATGGCATTGAGAGTTTACATTCAAATAGTGTCTCCCAAAACTCTGTAAACAATTCTATACTAGATGAATTAAGTGGCTTCACATCCAACATGAACTCTCTCATGCCACTGACATGTGCTTTGGGGATGGACAGGCCAATGGCACCATCCAGAATGTGATGCCTGTCCATAGCTGCAGTTTGGGAATCAGAGATCCAACTCTCACTGCCTACCCACTGGTACCCAGTTATGTTGTGGTTAGCCAACTTGTGTAAAAGCATGTCCATATCCAAGTGGGAGAGGAAAGCAACAATTACTTTGGAAGTGGAAGTATTAATAATGTCAATTATCTTTTGAATTTTGTCTGGGGGATCCGTTCTAAAGACAGACACAGAGTACTCCAGACAGATACCCAGCTGCTGGGCAGTTTCTGTAAAGGTGGCCATGCCATTATTGCCATAATCATCATTTGTTCTAATAGCTCCAACCCAAGTCCAACCAAAGTACTTGACCAATTGGGCCAAGGCTCTGCTCTGGTAGTAGTCACTGGGTATTGTTCTGAGGAATGATGGGTACTTGGTTTTATCACTGAGACAAGCACAAGTTGCAAAGTGGCTGATCTAAAAGAAAATTATATCCCAAGATAAATAGATATAATATTTAACATTTCCACAACACAGTTCAATTATTTTAAAACCCCCTTTTTCTATGACCAGCTGGAACGATTACAGAGCAGTAATATTGTCCCCCCCCCCCCACAAAGATAGTGTCATTCTTACCCACCAGTGGGATATGAAAGGGTCCAATAACAGTAGCTATAGCCATGGAAGGAGAGGAAGAACTCTCTCCCATAATGGCCTGCACTTGGGCAGTTCTGGTACATGATGCATCAAAGGGTGCAAATACTTCTTCATTACCATTAGCCAAGGCCAGTGCAACCCTCACACCTCTGGCAATAGAGCCACAGACATCATAAATCTTATAGCCAAGAGAGATGCCAGGCAGTATGTCTGTGCTGTTATTAATCTCCTCTATGGCAAAGAGCATAGCTTGGGCATACTGGAACCCTCTGAAATTCAAACTTAATGCAGACAGTTATAAATAGTAGGACCTGCAGTTTTTCATCGAAATAGATGCAATAAAATAGTAAATTAACACACACAATGCATTTTACTACTCAGTTTGTATAACCTTTTTGCACATCTTTTTTATCAATAAGAGAAAGTGCTCTATAATTTACCTGATGCATGGCAGTGGCAATGGTTTTCTTGCATAGGTATCCTGTCTGTCTTCCCAGCTGCTATGGAAAGCAAAGATTCCCCCTAACATAATGTCCCCATCATTAGATAGCTGGGGGTTCTCAGGATCCCCTCTCAGCTGGCACACCGTCTCCTCAGCCTGAGAGACAGACGCCACCAAGCACAGCTGTAAGAGTGCCCAACCTTGTTCTGGCCACCTCTGAGTGGACGACATAATCCCTGAGAGAACTTAACCACTAGTCATAACCCTAACTCTCCGTATCTGTAAATCGAAAGCTTGGACGGATATTTATATATGTTTGAGCTGCATAAAAAAAAAAAAAAAAAAAAAAAGAGAACAGTGATGTTTTATCTTTGTGGAGCTACAATGTAGGGTGATGCCAAAACAGAAATAGTTTTGGGCCTTCGCATATTTCAAATATTTTAACTGTATATGTTAACAGATAAAAATATTCATTGTTTTGACATAGAGTTTATGGAGCTCGTTAGGGGATATGTGTGCACCAGAAAGTTTCCAGTGTGCACTGGAGACTTTCTTGTTTGCATGCATTTTTTCATCCACAAGCCAGCTTTTCATCTGTGCCAGATCCTGCCAGAAGAGGAACTGGGACATCTCAGATTGGAACCAGCACCTATTTAATTGGAATCAGAGATTAGGCCTATTGAATGTTTTACTAGTGTGATACTAGTATGATACTAGTAAAATATATATATATATATATATATATATATAATGTGTACACACAAATACACACATACACCCCTACATCGCTAACAGTGGACTCTCATTCTAAGCCACAAAGGACCTCTGTTTCTGGTCATTTTGAAAAAAACTAAATAAACACAACATTTACTTTTAGGTTTTTTTCTTTTGTTTTACTGCAAGTGTGAGTATTATATACAGTAAACTGACAGAGGCTACAGTAGTACAATGCAAGTCTTAACAAAAATTGTCACTACTTGATGGTTTGCTTAACAAATTGCCACTATATTATTTTGACTTTTCAGAAGGATTTAGGTGCCCCCTTCCCCATAATATTCTTTTTTGTATTATTCTCTGGTTTCAGTAAGATAATGTAACATTTTGGAATAAAAATACAAATGAGCAGTCCAAAACTTGAAGCCAGAATTGCAAATATCTCCACAGCAACACTGAACTTCCCAGGAGAGCTGACATATGCTGGGATAAAAGTCATCCATACTGCACAAAATATCAGCATGCTAAAGGTGATAAATTTGGCTTCATTGAAATTATCAGGCAGTTTCCGAGCCAGAAAAGCAAGAATAAAACACAACATGGCCAGAAGTCCTATGTACCCAAGTACAGACCAAAAGCCTACAGCTGAGCCCAGACCACACTCTAAGATGATTTTCTCCTTGGACTCTTTAAAATTGTTTAAGGGAAAAGGAGGAGAAATAGTTAACCAGAGGATACATATGATAACTTGTATGAGAGTGAAACCCAAGACACTGAGTTTCTGCTGTGCAGGCCCAAACCATTTCATCACATCACTACCTGGGAGTGTGGCCCTGAAGGCCATTAACACCACTATTGTTTTCCCCAGAACACAAGAGATACAGAGGACAAAGGTGATGCCGAATGCTGTGTGTCGCAGCATGCAGGACCACTCAGAGGGCCGGCCGATGAAGGTCAGAGAACACAGGAAACACAGACTCAAGCAGAAGAGCAGCAGGAAGCTCAGCTCAGAGTTGTTGGCCCTGACAATAGGAGTCTGTCTGTATCTGAAGAAAATGAACGCCACAACAGCAGTCATGCATGTTCCAAATAAGGAGGCCGCAGTGAGCAGTGCTCCCATTGTCTCTTCATATGATAAAAACTCTTCCACCTTCTTTACACAGGCATCTCTTCTTTCATTTGACCAGAACTCAGGGTCACATCTCACACAGGTGATAGAATCTGAAAAAAATGATTAAAGTTGGTGAAAGATTATTACTCACTACATGTGTGTGGTTTTGTGTCTGTCACATCTTTCTACGCTTACTAGTTTTGCAAAACATGATTGAGGGATCAGCTTTCTCGTATCATCCTGAAGGACAACTCTTAGATTTTTGTTTTGTCTTGTGTTAAATGTTACTACACCTGTGACATTGCTTATTTCTCCCTCTGCACATCTTAAACAGTCATAGCAACAGACAGGCTTTCCTTTCTGCAGAACCTTGCGAGTTCCTGGGTGACATTTCTCACTGCAAACTGACAAAGGCACCTGCATGAGCAAAATTACATTGAGAAAATATATGTGCGTTCACATTGACAAGGTGTTGTCTTGATGCATCAAAACATAACATTGTTATACAGTGACAGGAACTACAAGCTTTTACTTTCATTTAACATGACAGTTTTCACATGGTGGCTTACCTTTTGTGAGTTTTGGGCCCAAAATAAAGACTTGTTTTGCAGATTCACCTGTTTATCTGCAGGTAAAGATGAATCATGACGGCCAACTGTGACAAAGTCCACAATGCCATTTTCTGTTGGCTGCCAGTTTATAATTTCATAATTTGCTGCTGGGTCTCCATTCTCATCAAAGTAAACCTCATCTCCTTCCTTTGTTTTGAAGTGAATCTTTTTAATGTGCTGTAAAATCTAAGAAGATATGTATCAACATAGGTCATCTGACAAACATCATTTAGATGTTTGAACAGCATGATAGACAATTTTAAATTTCAATAATTCACCATTTTCTTTGTTCTTGTCAAATATTGTGAAAACAAAAATATTATTTAAGTCTTTAGCGTTCAACTCACCGTCAACGGATCTAGCTGCACCTTGTTGTTACATGTTTTATTACAGTTGAGAATATTATGAAGTGCGTGGGCCACAGCATACACTCCTTTATAAACATTGTAAAAGATAGGCATGAGTGACATATAGGTGAAGCTATTTTGCACTCCAGACACATCTTCATGTCCAGTACATTCTCTCTGATTCCCTGCTGATGACTTTGACTGTTTGAACTTGCAGCTGAATAATTTCTCCCAAAACTCTGTAAACAATTTCTGACTTGTTGAATTTAATGGCTGCACATCTAACATGAACTTTCTCATGCCACTGACATGTGCTTTGGGGATGAACAGGCCTATAGAACCATCCAGAATGTGATGCCTATCCATGGCTGCAGTTTCGGATTCAAAGATCCAGCTCTCACTGCCTACCCACTGGAACCCAGTCAAGTTGTGTTGAGACAACTCAGGAATCAGCACATCCATATCCTTGTGGGAGATGAAAGCAACAATGACTTTGGAAGTGGAAGCTTTTATAATTTCAATTATCTTTTGTAGTTTGTCTGGTGCATCTTTTCTGAAGACAGATACAGAGTATTCTAAACAGATGCCCAATTGCTGGGCAGTTTCTATGAATATGGCCATGCCATTATTGCCATAATCATTATTTGATCTAATAGCTCCAACCCAAGTCCAACCAAAGTGCTTGACCAGCTGGGCCAGGGCTCTGCTCTGATAGTAGTCACTGGGTATTGTTCTGAGGAATGATGGGTACCTGGTTTTATCACTGAGGCAAGCACAAGTTGCAAAGTGGCTGATCTAAAAGAAAGAAAGATTGCATTCGAACATAACAGATACATTATTTACACAGCACTCTACAGTTCTTTGAAAACTGCTTTTCTATGGTCAGCTGGAAGATTTACATAATATTGTGATTTCAATTCGTAACAATCTTACCTACCATTGGGATATGAAAGGGCCCAATGACAGTAGCTATAGCCATGCAAGGAGAGGAAGAACTCTCTCCCATAATGGCCTGCACTTGGGCAGGTCTGGCACACGATGACTCAGACGATGCAGTTATGGCTTGATTACCGTTAGCCAAGGCCAGTGCAACACTCACTCCCCTGGCAATGGAGGCACAGGTATCATAGATCTTATATCCCAGAGAGATGCCAGGCAGTAATTTTGTGCTGTTATTTATCTCCTCTATGGCAAAGAGCATAGCCTGGGCAAACTGGAACCCTCTGAAATTCAAACTTGATGCAGACCATTTTGAATAGTTAGAATTGAAAAAAAGTCCTTAAAATAGAAACAATATCATAGTAAATGACAGTATTAGATCATTTTTATACAGAGCGGAAGGAATATGCATTATGTTTAAACTCAGTTCGGTATCTCTCTTTGTATCTGTACTCACTTCCTCTTAGATAATTGAAATCTAGGTAGGGCTTTATGCTATAATTTACCTGGTGCATTGCAGTGGCAGTGGTTTATGCATGTAGGTATCCTGTCTGTCTTTCCAGCTGCTGTGGAAAGACAAGATTCCACCTAACATGATGTCTCCATCTTTGAAAAGCTGTGGATTCTCTAGGTCCCCTCTCCGCCTGCACACAGGCTCCTCAGCATGAGTGAAAGATGCCACCAATAATAGCTGTAAGAGTGCCCAACCCTGTTCTGGCCACCTCTGAACAGACGTCATACTGTTTGAGAGAACTGAACTGCTGAGCGTTAATTTCAAAGTTTGCACTGGTACATATACATTTTGGAGCACCACAAAAAAATAAGGACAGTGTTGTTTAATCTCTGTGGACCTACAAGGTGTGGCAAGAGGAAGGAACGTGAACAAACAGAAAGAGTTTTGGGCCTTAGCCTATTGTAATCATCTGAACTGTGAAGAATATTTATTTGTGCTGTTCAAAGGGTTTCTCTTTGTTATGACTTCATAATTTAAATTCAAACAGCAGAAAACAATGAAATAATGTATGTGCACTCTGCCACCCCCTTATGTTGTGCATTGTTTTTATCTTGATAATTAAATGTCTGATAGAGTCTGTTTTATTCCACTAGGTAACTAGCTTAGCATTAACGTTCAGTAAAAGCAGTCCACCGCAAGAACAGGTGCTGTTATAGCTGATGCAGTTAGCTTGTTAATCATTAATACTTTAATCGTGCGGTACCTCTAGACTTTGCAAATTTTAATGGAACGAATGGCTGGGTTGATGACAGTGAAACGAGTCATTTTGCGGGGGTTGTAAAGCTCAAAAAAACGTATCCACCGTTTTACAGACTCTTCTTTCATAATGTTAGCTCATGGGGAAAAGTCTTTTTGGGCCCCAGTGCATCACGTGACCATGTAATTACATAGTTTGGCCACTACAAATTTAATCAAAGACTAGCACTCATCCTGGGGGCCTGGTTGCCATGTGATACGTCACCTCACTACTTGAAATAACAACTCCAATCTTAACCATAGAGGTGTACCATATTTAAAATATGGTGCACCTCGATGGTTAAGATTTGAGTTCTGTTCTGAGCTCTGCTCTTCAGGCCTAACCAATCAACTCTACAGCTCATAGCATGGCTTTAAACATTCCAGCAAGGGGAAAGTGTACACAGTTGAAGTCAAGTCTCAGGAGACCAGAGGAAAACAAATAAATTGAGCCAAAGGTGTTCATTTGTCTGTGAGACTCCTGATTTTATTATTTCATTGTAGTTATATGAATTGCATTAAATGTTGTAAAATCAGGAATTAGGTGCATTTGTTTGCACTTAATTAAACAGTGCATCAATTGAGGCGACTGTGGCTGAGGAGGTGGTGCGGGTCATCCACTGATAACAGGGTCGGAGGTTCATTCCCCAGCTCCTACTGTCCAGATGTGTATGGGTCCTTCAGCAAAACACTGAAACTCAGTGGTCTGCCAATGGTCAAGCCAACATCTTGCAAGTATGTGGGTATTTACCATTTGTATATGAATGTATATTACACAGTATTCAATGATTTCTTCGCAATATTGTATGTCAAAAATAAAATGAAATAGAGGAACAAAATGCAAGTCTTCAATTAAATGAGGAAACATTTTCAGCTGACAGTCTGATTAACAATCTAATATGTTAAAATTAAAAGGGCACTTGAATGCCTTTGCTACATATTATTTCAAGTTTTTATTATGGTTTTAAGGCCCCCTTCCCCATCATATTCTTTTTTGTATTCTTCTCTGGTTTCAGTAAGATAATATAACATTTTGGAATAAAAATGCAAATGAGCAGTCCAAAACTTGAAGCCAGAATAGCAAATATCTCCACAGCAACACTGAACTTCCCAGGAGAGCTGACATACGCTGGGATAAAAGTGATCCATACTGCACAGAATATCAGCATGCTAAAGGTGATAAATTTGGCTTCATTGAAATTATCAGGCAGTTTCCGAGCCAGAAAAGCAAGAATAAAACACAACATAGCCAGAAGTCCAATGTACCCAAGTACAGCCCAAAAGCCTACAGCTGAGCCCAGAGCGCACTCTAAGATGATTTTATCCTTATAGAGTAACACATTCTTAGAAGGAAAGGGAGGGTTGATTGTCAGCCATAGTATGCAAATCAGAATTTGTATCAGAGTGAAACCCAGAACACTGAGTTTCTGTTGTGCAGGCCCAAACCATTTCATTACATTACTACCTGGAAGTGTGGCCCTGAAGGCCATTAATACCACTATTGTTTTTCCCAGAACACAAGAGATACAGAGGACAAAGGTGATGCCGAATGCTGTGTGTCGCAGCATGCAGGACCACTCAGAGGGCCGGCCGATGAAGGTCAGAGAACACAGGAAACACAGAGTCAAGGAGAAGAGCTCAGAGTTGTTGGCTCTGACAACAGGAGTCTGTCTGAATCTGAAGAAAATGAACGCCACAACAGCAGTCATGCATGTTCCAAAGAGAGAAGCTGCAGTGAGCAGTGCTCCCATAATCTCTTCATAGGAGAGAAACTCTGCCTCCTTCTTTACACAGGCATCTCTTCTCTCATTTGACCAGAACTCAGGATGGCATCGCACACAGGTGATGGAATCTGAAAAATATAATGTTTATGCAGGTGTTTGAATTACACTTTTTTTAACCAGATAAAGATTGACATTATCGCAGTTGTTTGTTGTATAGTCTTTTTCAAATGTTGTTGTATACATACACACACATACATACACAGTCATACTTTTTTTGTAACAGTAATTTCAGACCACGTGACCTCTAGTGGTTGCATCAAATAATACTCCGCAGCTGATAACGCATGCCACAATCCCTCTATCACCTCCTCCCTTATTTATATTAATGGAATTGCAGTCATTTAAATTACACTTGAAATGCGTTATTGTTTCATATTGGGAATTTACCAAGGTTGCACATACATTCAGCTGATTTCAGACTTGAATAGGCCTAGCCGTGTTTCTTCAGTGTCATTTGATGCATCGATTTTTGATGTAATGACATTGATTTTGGGGTGCTTAAGAAAATTACATATTAACTATATAATCCCTGTTGAAATCACTCCAATAAATTTGGACCACATTTGGAACATGAACATGACAACTGTCATATTTTGTTTTGTTTTGTCTTGTACTAAATATTACCACACCTGTGATGTTACTGATTTCTCCCTCTGCACATCTTAAACAGTCATAGCAGCAGACAGGCTTTCCTTTCTGCAGAACCTTGCGAGTTCCAGGGGGACATTTCTCACTGCAAACTGAGAGAGGCACCTGCATGTAAGAAAATAATGTGACAATAAAACATATGGGTATCCACTACTCATTAACACATGTATGGCACCTGCATGAACAAAACAACAATAAAAAAATTTACAGGTATCTATTATTACGTTGATCCATCAAAACAAAACATTATACTCTAAGAATAACGAATGTCATTCACAATTCTCGCAATTTGGAAACTTTCATTAATAATTACAGTGACCTTATCACAGCTTACCTTTTGTGAGTTCTGTGCCCAAATAAAAGACTTATTTAGCAAATTCAGCTGTTTGTCTGCAGGTAAAGATGAGTCGTGAAGACCAACTGTGACAAAGTCCACAATGCCATTTTTTGTTGGCTGCCAGTTTATAATTTCATACTTTGCTGCTGGATCTCCAAACTCATTGAAGTAAACATCATCTCCTTCCTTTGTTTTGAAGTTCACCTGTTTAATGTGCTGCAAAATCTAAAGATATACATCAACGTAGATCATTATCTGACACATTTTTTGTAAGTGTATTGTCTCACCAGCATGTTAGACAGACTACAACAATGCATGTTAAAAATTCACACCATTTTTCTTTGTTAATGTGAAATGATGTAAATAACTAGAATTTGAGGCTTTGGTGTTCAACTCACCGTAAATGGATCTAGCTGCACCTTGTTGTTACATGTTTTATTACAACTGAACATATTATGAAATGCATGGGCCACAGCATACACTCCTTTATAAACATTGTTAAAGATTGGCATGAGTGACATATCAGTGAAGCTGTTTTGCACTTCATTCACATCTTCATGTCCAGTACATTCTCTCTGACTCTCTGCTGATGACTTTGACCACTTGAACTCACAGCTAAATAATTTCTCCCAAAACTCTGTAAATAATTCATTACTAGTTGAATTGAGCGGCTTTACATCCAACATGAACCCTCTCATGCCACTGACATGTGCCTGGGGGATGGACAGGCCTATGGCACCATCCAGAATGTGATGCCTGTCCATGGCTGCAGTTTGGGAATCAGAGATCCAGCTTTCACTGCCTACCCACTGGTAGCCAGTCAAGTTGTGGTGAGAGAATTCCTGTATAACCATGTCTATATCAAAGTGGGAGAGGAAAGCAACAATCACCTTGGAAGTTGAAGCCTTGATAATATCAACTATCTTTAACATTTTCTCTGGTGGATCTGTTCTGAAGACAGAAACAGAGTACTCCAGACAGATACCCAGCTGCTGGGCAGTCTCTATAAATATTGCCATGCCATTATTGCCATAATCATTATTTGTTCTAATAGCTCCAACCCAAGTCCAGCCAAAGTGCATGACCAACTGGGCCAGGGCTCTGCTCTGGTAGTAGTCACTGGGTATTGTTCTGAGGAATGATGGGTACTTGGTTTTATCACTGAGACAAGCACAAGTAGCAAAGTGGCTGATCTAAAAGAAGAAAAAGAAAGAAATTATATCCCAAGTTAAATACATGAAATATACAACATTTACACCACACACTTCAATTCCTTCAAAGCACCCTTTGCTATAAACAGCTGGAAGACTTATAGAATAATAATTGGATTTCACTCATTTTAGTGGGTTTTTGCAAATATTACCAACCATTGGGATATAAAAAGGTCCAATCACAGTAGATATGGCCATGCAAGGAGAGGAAGATGTCTCTCCCATTATGGCCTGCACTTGGGCAGGTCTGCTACAAGGTGCTTCAGAAGATGCAAATACTTCATTACCATTTGCCAAGGCCAGTGCAACTCTTACACCTCTGGCAATGGAGCCACAGATATCATAGATCTTATATCCCAGAGAGATGCCAGGTAGTAGGTCTGTGCTGTTATTAATTTCTTCTATGGCAAAGAGCATAGCCTGGGCAAACTGGAACTCTCTGAAATGCAAACTTGAACCATACATGTACAAATAGTTGGAAATGTAATCAATTCTATACTCACTCTACCACTCACTTCTCTTTGATATTTTAATTATAAATAGATATTTACCATACAATTTACCTGGTGCATTGCAGTGGCACTGGTTTGTGCTCATAGGTATCCTGTCTGTTTATCCACGTGCTGTGGAAAGAAAAGAGCCCCCCCAATATTATGTCCCCATCCTTAGAAAGCCGTGGGCTCTCTGGATCCCCTCTTAGCCGGCAGACCGACTCCTCAGCCTGAGAGACAGACGCCACCAAGCACAGCTGTAAGAGTGCCCAACCTTGTTCTGGCCACCTCTGATTGGATGACATACTGCCTGAGAGAACTTAATCACTAGTCATAACCCTAACTCTCCTTTTCTGTAAATCGAAAGCTTGGAATAGATGTTTATATATGGTTGAGCTGCATAAAAAAAAAAAAAAATAAATAAAAAAAAAAAAGAGTACAGTGATGTTTTATCTCTGTCGAGCTACAAGGTAGGGTAATGACAAAACAGAAATAGTTTTGGGCCTTTTTAACTGTATATGTTAACAGATAAGAATATTCATTGTTTTGACATAGAGTTTATGCAGCTCCTTAGGGGATATGTGTGCACCAGAAAGTTTCCAGTGTGCACATGATACTTTCCCACAAGATTGGGAGACTTTCTTGTTTGCAAGGATTTTTTCATCCACACGGTAGTGTTTCATTTGTGCCAGATCCTGCCAGAAGAGGATCTGGGACAACTCAGATTGGGAACAGCACCTATTAAATTGGAATCAGAGATTTGTGTCAGTGAGGGTTAACTTAAAAATGAGAAACACCTCTAGGTATAATGCAATTCCACAGCAACACGCAGCCGGAGAAAATAGCCATGAAGTTGAAACAACACCTCTTTAAAAATGTATTTATTCATAACCTTCTTGAAAGCAGGCCATTTTCAATCACTGTTGTATTAGACTATATTAGTTGATAAACTGGCAAATGAGTGTATGTTATTGTTATAAACGACATGACAACATTTACACACATACACCCCTACATTGCCAACGGTGGACTCTCAATCCAAGCCCACAAAGTGTAGACCTCTGTTTCTAGTCATTTTAAAAAAAACAAAGTAAAGGTTGTTTTTTTTTTTTTTTTTCAGAAGGATTTAGGTGCAACCTTTCCCATCATATTCTTTTTTGTATTCTTCTCTGGTTTCAGTAAGATAATATAACATTTTGGAATAAAAATACAAATGAGCAGTCCAAAACTTGAAGCCAGAATAGCAAATATCTCCACAGCAACACTGAACTTCCCAGGAGAGCTGACATACGCTGGGATAAAAGTCATCCATACTGCACAGAATATCAGCATGCTAAAGGTGATAAATTTAGCCTCATTGAAATTATCAGGCAGTTTCCGAGCCAGAAAAGCAAGAATAAAACACAATATGGCCAGAAGTCCTATGTACCCAAGTACAGCCCAAAAGCCTACAGCTGAGCCAAGATCACACTCTAAGATGATTTTCTCCTTGGACTCTTTAAAATTGTTTAAGGGAAAAGGAGGAGAAATAGTTAACCAGAGGATACATATGATAACTTGTACAAGAGTGAAACCCAGAACACTGAGTTTCTGCTGTGCAGGCCCAAACCATTTCATCACATCACTACCTGGAAGTGTGGCCCTGAAGGCCATTAACACCACTATTGTTTTCCCCAGAACACAAGAGATACAGAGGACAAAGGTGATGCCGAATGCTGTGTGTCGCAGCATGCAGGACCACTCAGAGGGCCGGCCGATGAAGGTCAGAGAACACAGGAAACACAGACTCAAGGAGAAGAGCAGCAGGAAGCTCAGCTCAGAGTTGTTGGCCCTGACAATAGGAGTCTGTCTGTATCTGAAGAAAATGAACGCCACAACAGCAGTCATGCATGTTCCAAAGAGAGATGCTGCAGTCAGCAGTGCTCCCATTGTCTCTTCATATGATAAAAACTCTTCCACCTTCTTTACACAGGCATCTCTTCTCTCATTTGACCAGAACTCAGGGTCACATCTCACACAGGTGATAGAATCTGAAAAAAAAAAAATAAAGTAGGTGAAATTACTCACTACATGTGTCTGGTTTTGTATCTGTCACATCTTTCTACGCCTACTAGTCTGGCAAAACAGAACTGACAGATCAGCTTTCTCGTATCGGCCTGAAGGATTTGGAGGTTTTAAGTAGAAATACAGGTTGAATAGGCATCATTCATTGTTGTTAATTGTTTTGTTTTATTTGTTTAATTTAATTCAAAACTCTTTCACCTCTAGCGTTTTTAATAGTATTGTGATATTAATTTCAGTAAGGGCTTCATAATCAAATAAGTATTTATTATTTACATTTTTCTGGCCTGATCACTCCTAGTGGTTGCACCAAAATAATACACTGTGGCTGACAATGCATGCCACAATCCCTCCCTTTCAGGCTGAGTGGGCTTTTGCACTGAAAACAACACAGACTGCCCCAATCTTCCCATGAAATTTCTCATTTTTAAATAAATAATGAAATTGTAGTTGTTTCAAATCGACTTGATTCACTTGTAGCCCTTTCTGATTTTGTTCAGGTTATTTGATGCATCAATTTTTGATGTCATGACATTCATTTTGGGGTTGCTTTAAAAACAACATATTTGCTATATAATCCGTGCAAGAATTCCTCCCAAAGACTTGGAATCACATAACAAAAATATGCCATTTCTTAAAACTTTTAGACATTCTTGTTTTGAATGAAATATTACTGCACCTGCGGTGCTGCTTATTTCTCCCTCTGCACATCTTAAACAGTCATAGCAGCAGACAGGCTTTCCTTTCTGCAGGACCTTGCGAGTTCCAGGGGGGCATTTCTCACTGCAAACTGACAAAGGCACCTGCATGAGCAAAATGACATTGAGAAAAATATATGTGCATTCACTTTGACAAGGTGCTGTCTTTGCAACAATACATTTTTTCATTTTGATGCATTAAAACAAAACATTGTTATTCAGTAACAGTAACTATGAACTTTTACTTTAATTTAACATGACAGTATTCACATTGTGGGTTACCTTTTGTGAGTTCTGTGCCCAAACTAAAGACTTGTTATGCAGATTCAGCTGTTTATCTGCAGGTAAGGATGAATCATGAAGACCAACTGTGACAAAGTCCACAATGCCATTTTCTGTTGGCTGCCAGTTTATGATTTCATAATTTGCTGCTGGGTCTCCATTCTCGTTGAAGTAAACCTCATCTCCTTCTTTTGTTTTGAAGTGAATATTTTTAATGTGCTGTAAAATCTGAGAAGATATGCATCAACATAGGTCGTTATCTGACACACATCGTTTAGATGTTTGAACAACATGATACAGACAATTTTGATTTTCACATGATTCATCATTTTCTTTGTTCTTGTGAAATATTGTAAAAACAAAAATATTATTTCAGTCTTTGGTGTTCAACTCACCATCAATGGATCTATCTGCACTTTGTTGTTACAAGTTTTATTACAGCTGAGAGTATTATGAAGTGCGTGGGCCACAGCATACACTCCTTTATAAACATTGTAAAAGATAGGCATGAGTGACATATAGGTGAAGCTATTTTGCACTGCAGACACATCTTCATGGCCAGTACATTCTCTCTGATTCCCTGCTGATGACTTTGACTGCGTGAACTTGCAGCTAAATAATTTCTCCCAAAACTCTGTAAACAATTTCTGAATTGTTGAATTTAATGGCTTCACATCTAACATGAACTCTCTCATGCCACTGACATGTGCTTTGGGGATGGACAGGCCAATGGCACCATCCAGAATGTGATGCCTGTCCATGGCTGCAGTTTGGGAATCAAAGATCCAGCTCTCACTGCCTACCCACTGGTACCCAGTCAAGTTGTGGTGAGACAACTCAGGTATTAGCACATCCATATCCTTGTGGGAGAGAAAAGCGACAATCACTTTGGAAGTGGAAACTTTTATAATTTCAATTATCTTTTGTAGTTTGTCTGGTGCATCTGTTCTGAAGACAGGTACAGAGTATTCTAAACAGATGCCCAACTGCTGGGCAGTTTCTATGAATATGGCCATGCCATTATTGCCATAATCATTATTTGACCTAATAGCTCCAACCCAAGTCCAACCAAAGTGCTTGACCAGCTGGGCCAGGGCTCTGCTCTGGTAGTAGTCACTGGGTATTGTTCTGAGGAATGATGGGTACCTGGTTTTATCACTGAGGCAAGCACAAGTTGCAAAGTGGCTGATCTAAAAGAAAGAAAGATTACATTTGAACACAACAGATACGTTATTTACACAGCACTCTACAATTTTTCGAAAACTACTTTTCTACGGTCAGCTGGAAGATTTACATAATTTTGCGATTTCAATTATGAAAAATCTTACCTACCATTGGGATATGAAACGGTCCAATGACAGTAGCTATAGCCATGCAAGGAGAGGAAGAG
The DNA here is from genome assembly GCF_965226575.1 of Pagrus pagrus. Taxonomy (NCBI): domain Eukaryota; kingdom Metazoa; phylum Chordata; class Actinopteri; order Spariformes; family Sparidae; genus Pagrus; species Pagrus pagrus. Next base: position 12,459,377 of record NC_140188.1, read on the forward strand.
GTCTCTCCCATAATGGCCTGCACTTGGGCAGGTCTGGCACACGGTGTCTCAGATGGTGCAGTTATGGCTTGATTACCGTTAGCCAAGGCCAGTGCAACTCTCACTCCCCTGGCAATGGAGGCACAGGCATCATAGATCTTATAGCCCAGAGAGATGCCAGGCAGTAATTCTGTGCTGTTATTTATCTCCTCTATGGCAAAGAGCATAGCCTGGGCAAACTGGAACCCTCTGAAATTCAAACTTGATGCAGACCATTTTGAAAAGTTAAAATTGCAAAAAAAAATCCTTAAAATAGAAGAAATAACATAGTAAATGACCATATTTGATCATTTTCATACAGCGTGGAAGGAATATTCATGATGTTTAAACTCAGTTTGGTAACTCCATTTATCTGTACACACTTCCTCTTAGATAATTGAAATCTAAGTAGAGCTTTATGCTATAATTTACCTGGTACATTGCAGTGGCAGTGGTTTGTGCATGTAGGTATCCTGTCTGTCTTTCCAGCTGCTGTGGAAAGAGAAGATTCCACCCAACATGATGTCTCCATCCTTGAAAAGCTGTGGATTCTCGTGATCCCCTCTCCGCCTGCACACAGGCTCCTCAGCATGAGTGAAAGATGCCACCAATAATAGCTGTAAGAGTGCCCAACCCTGTTCTGGCCATCTCTGAACAGACGTCATACTGTTTGAGAGAACTGAACTGCTGAGTGTTAATTTCAAAGTTTGCACTGGTACATATACATTTTGGAGCACCACAAAAAAATAATGACAGTGATGTTTAATCTCTGTGGACCTAAAAGGTGTGGCAAGAGGAAGGAACATGAACAAACAGAAAGAGTTTCAGGCCTTAGCCAATTTTAATCATCTGAACTGTGAAGAATATTTATTTGTGCTATTCAACAGGTTTCCCTTTGTTATGAGTTCATAATTTAAATTTAAACAGCAGAAAACAATGAAATAATGTATGTGCACTCTGCCACCCCCTTATGTTGTCCATTGCTGTTATCTTGATGATTAAATGTCAGACAGAGTCTGTTTTATTCCACTAGGTCACTAGCTTAGCATTAATGTTTAGCGGGAGCAGTCCACGGCAAGAACAGGTGCTGTTATAGCAGATGCAGTTAGCTTGTTAATCCTTAATACTTTAATTGTGTGGCTCTTCTAGACTTTGCAAATTTTAGTGGAATGAATGGCTGGGTTGATGACAGTGAAACAAGTCATTTTGCGGGGGTTGTAAAGGTAAAAAAAATGTATCCACCATTTTACAGATGCTTCTTTCACAATGTTAGCTTATGGGAAAAAGTCTTTTTGGGCCCCAGTGCATCACGTGACGATGTAATTTCATAGTTTGGCTGCTACAAATTTCTTCAAAGACTAGCACTCATCCTGGGGGCCTGGTTGCCACATGATACATCACCTCACTACTTGAAATAACAACTCCAATCTTAACCATTGAGGTGTACCATATTTAAGAAATGGTGCACCTCGATGGTTAAGATCTATTCTGAGCTCTGCTCTTCAGGCCTAACCAATCAACTCTACAGCTCATAGCATGGCTTTAAACATTCCAACAACAAGGGGAAAGTTTTCACAGTTGAAGTCAAGTCTCAGGAAAACAAATAAATTGAGTCAAAGGTGTTTTTTTGTCTGTGAGACTCCGGATTTTATTATTTCATTATAGTTTTATGAACTGTATTAAATGTTGTGAAATCAGGAATTAGGTGCATGTCTTTGTACTTGATTAAACAGTGCATTGATTGTGGCGACTGTGGCTGAGAAGGTGGTGGGGGTCATCCACTGTTAACAGGGTTGGAAGTTCATTCCCCAGCTGTGTATGAATGTATATTACACAGTATTCAATGATTTCTTTGCGATATTGTATGTCAAAAATGAAATGAAATACAGGAACAAAATGCAAGTCTTCAATGAAATGAAGATAAATGACCAGCTGACAGCCTGATTAACAATCTATTATCTCAAAATTAAAGGGCACTTGAATGCCTTTGCTACCATATTATTTCAAGTTTTTATTATGGTTTTGAGGCTCCCTTCCCCATCATATTCTTTTTTGTATTCTTCTCTGGTTTCAGTAAGATAATATAACATTTTGGGATAAAAATACAAATGAGCAGTCCAAAACTTGAAGCCAGAATAGCAAATATCTCCACAGCTACACTGAACTTCCCAGGAGAGCTGACATACGCTGGGATAAAAGTGATCCATACTGCACAGAATATCAGCATGCTAAAGGTGATAAATTTGGCTTCATTGAAATTATCAGGCAGTTTCCGAGCCAGAAAAGCAAGAATAAAACATAACATGGCCAGAAGTCCAATGTACCCAAGTACAGCCCAAAAGCCTACAGCTGAGCCCAGAGCGCACTCTAAGATGATTTTCTCCTTGAATGTTTTAAAATTCTTGAAGGGAAAAGGAGGAGAAATTGTTAACCAGAGGATACATATGATAACTTGTACAAGAGTGAAACCCAGGACACTGAGTTTCTGCTGTGCAGGCCCAAACCATTTCATCACATCACTACCTGGAAGTGTGGCCCTGAAGGCCATTAACACCACTATTGTTTTCCCCAGAACACAAGAGATACAGAGGACAAAGGTGATGCCGAATGCTGTGTGTCGCAGCATGCAGGACCACTCAGAGGGCCGGCCGATGAAGGTCAGAGAACACAGGAAACACAAAGTCAAGGAGAAGAGCAGCAGGAAGCTCAGCTCAGAGTTGTTGGCCCTGACAACAGGAGTCTGTCTGTATCTGAAGAAAATGAACGCCACAACAGCAGTCATGCATGTTCCAAATAGAGAAGCTGCAGTGAGCAGTGCTCCCATAATCTCTTCATATGAGAGAAACTCTGCCTCCTTCTTTACACAGGCATCTCTTCTCTCATTTGACCAGAACTCAGGGTCACATCGCACACATGTGATAGAATCTAAAAAAAACGATATTGAAGCATGTGTTAGACTTGCTCAGTATGTTTGTATTGTTTTTTGCCTATGTTGCATCTTTTCTGTGCTTGCAAACACTAGATGATTACCAGATACTTGCTCAGGACAGTTATCTTGTTTTAATCTTTATGATGCACCTTTTAAAGCACACAAGACAGACACTACATGATAATCAGATAACTTATTACCAACTTATGAACTTCGAGACAGCTACGCGGTATCGTCATGAATTACTGGGTTCTTAGAACATACAGTATAAATATGTTTTACTCCTTTCTTTTTGTTAATTGTTTTTTTTTGTAGTTTGTAATGTCTAAGCTTGTTATTTTTTTCTGAAAATGGTATCATGCTTTAAATGTTTTTTTTTCACATGTCAATTTGTTGTCACTGCTCTAGCACAAACACAATTTCATCCTCTCTCAATGTAATTGTTTCAGTTTAAGAGGATGGTCAGCAGATGAAGTCAAAACTACCTGTATGCAATGATACCACAAGGAGGATATGAGAATATACCTATGGCCTTTTTTTCTCATTTGAGTGAACTCACCATTTTTATAACTTTTCACAGTAAATTTTTGAATCGCAACATTGCAATAATATTTGAATCAGTTACTTTATATGGAATCATTTGTTAAGGAATCCCTCATTGTGGCTGAAACAAATAATACACTGCTGCTGACAATGCATGCCACAGTCCCATCCTTCTCTTCCCATGGATCTGACCCAAGAAGTCTGAGAATGAAGGGCTGAAAACAGACAACCACCATTTTTCTATAAACAATGACATCAGGGTCATTTTAAATACACTTGAGTTCCAAATGTTTTATTTGACCTTGATATGCATTTCCAAAACTATGCGTAAATGTATGTTGCTGACAGCTTTCAGATTCTTGTTTTGTCTTGCATTAAATATTACTACACCTGCGGTGTTGCTGATTTCTCCTTCTGCACACCTTAAACAGTCATAGCAGCAGACAGGCTTTCCTTTCTGCAGGACCTTGCGAGTTCCTGGTGGACATTTCTCACTGCAAACTGACAACGGCACCTGCATTGACAACCAAAGATGAGGATACAATCAAAATAACTAATATTTCATAAATATAACAATAAAATCTGCAGTGAGCAGATTGTATCTTACCCGTTGTGAGTTCTGTGCCCAAACTAAAGACTTATTTAGTAGATTAAGCTGTTTGTCTGCAGGTAAAGATGCATCATGAAGACCAACTGCAACAAAGTCCACAATGCCATTTTCTGTTGGCTGCCAGTTTATTATTTCATACTTTGCTGCTGGGTCTCCATTCTCATTAAAGTAAACTTCATCTCCTTCCTTTGTTGTGAACCGAATCTTTCGTATGTGCTGCAAAATCTAACAAGACATGCATCAATGAAGGGCATCATCTGAAAAAATACCTTGTAGTTCTATTGTCTAAACATGACAGACAACATTTTCCCCAAAATTATAACCAATTTCTCTGTAAATGAGGCATAACGTAAAAACAATGAATTAACTTAACTCACCGTAAATGGATTTAGCTGCACATTGTTGTCACATGTTTTATTACAGCTGAGGATATCATGAAGTGCATGGGCCACAGCATACACTCCTTTATAAACATTGTAAAAGATAGGCATGAGTGACATATCAGTGAAGGTGTTTTGCACTTCAGTCACATCTTCATGTCCAGTGCATTCTCTCTGATTCCCTGCTGATGACTTTGATTTCTTCAACTTACAGCTAAATAATGTCTCCCAAAACTCTGTGAACAATTCATTACTAGATGAACTGAGTGGCTTCACATCCAAAATAAACTCTCTCATGCCACTGACATGTGCTTTGGGGATGGACAGGCCTATTGCACCATCCAGAATGCGATGCCTATCCATTGCTGCAATTTGGGAATCAGAGATCCAGCCCTCAGTGCCGACCCACTGGTACCCAGTCAAGTTGTGGTGAGACAGCTCGTGTATTAGCACATCCATATCCATGTGTGAGAGGAAAGCGACAATCACCTTTGAAGTGGAAGCCCTGATAATGTCAACTACCTTTTGTATTTTGTCTGGTGCATCTGTTCTGAAGAAAGGCACAGAGTACTCCAGACAGATGCCCAGCTGCTGGGCAGTTTCTGTAAATGTGGCCATGCCATTATTGCCATAATCATCATTTGATCTAATAGCTCCAACCCAAGTCCAACCAAAGTAATAGACCAATTGGGCCAGGGCTCTGCTCTGGTAGTAGTCACTGGGTATTGTTCTGAGGAATGATGGGTACTTGGTTTTATCACTGAGACAAGCACAAGTTGCAAAGTGGCTGATCTAAAAGAAAAAAAAAAAGAAATTATATTCTGACATAAGGATTTTAAAATAAACATTTACAAAACAAATCACAATTCTTAAAAAAACAACAAAACAGAAAACAAAAACACTTTGGTTTAGACCAGCTTCAAGAATTACAAAATAATATTTTTTGTTCACATGTATAATTCCATTTTAACTATTGTTACCCACCAGTGGTATATGAAAGGGTCCGATTACTGTAGATATAGCCATGCAAGGAGAGGAAGAGGTCACTCCCAAAAGAGCCAGTACATTGTCTGGTCGGGTACATGGTACATTGGAGGGTGCAAATACCACTTCATTACCAGTGGCTGAGGCCAGTGCAACAGTCACACCTCTTGCAATGGAGCCACATACATCATAGATCTTATATCCCAGGGAGACGCCAGGCAGTATGTGTGTGCTGTTATTAATCTCTGCTATGGCAAAGAGCATAGCCTGGGCATACTGGAACCCTCTGAAATTCAAACTTAATGCAGATAGTTACACTTTAAATAAATATTGTTGAAAATGCAACCATTTTCTCCTTCAAATTAAAAGACTGGCACAGAAAATCAAACTATTTGATGTATTAATGCACAAGAATATCTCTTTTTTTGCTACTCAGTTTGATGACATTGTTTATACCTATTTTGTATCTGCATGAATTAAATATTCTAAATCTAAATAGATTTCTTTGGTGTGTTTTACCTGGTGCATTGCAGTGGCAATGGTTTGTCCATGTAAGTATCCTGTCTGTTCTTCCAGCTGCTGTGGAAAGAGAAGATTCCCCCCAACACAATGTCCCCATCTTTAGATAGCTGTGGATTCTCAGGATCCCCTCTCCGCCTGCACACCGCCTCCTCAGCCTGAGAGACAGACACCACCAACAATAAGTGTAGGAGCACCCAACCCTTTTCTGGCCAGCTCTGTGTCGACGTCATAACATCTGAGAGAGCTAAAGTATCTTAATGTTAATCCAGAGTTTGCTCTGATATTTATACATTTTGAAGCAGCATAAAAAATAATCATAGAACAGTGATGTAGACCTTTGAGGTGGAGTGAGAGGAGGAATGTCCCCAAACAACAAAGGATTTGTGGCCGTCTTCTTTTTTACACATCTTAATATGTTGTCAGATACCAATTTTCAATTGTTTTGTTCATAAGCACACAATCATGTTGATTGATTAATTATTAAATAATTGAAACACTAAAAAACAATGCAGGATAAGGGTGAAACTTCCAAGGTTAACTGAAATGGCCCACTGATTAATTTATTTTGTTAACCTGACTTTTGTTTTATTTATGTTCTTTGGACCATTTGACGGCATTGCAACAGGCTTCATAAACAACCATGTAATGTCGCAATCATAAAAGCAATTGAATGTTGGAGCGTCTTCACACATCTAGCCAAGGCTGTAGGCATGGAGTCAATGTGCGGAGTAAAACATTTTAAAATGTTTTTATTTGAATTTCTTGCCACTATAAAGTATTCTCACCTCTTCTCCTCTGGTCATAATGTGTTCTTCGTTTTGATAGCATTTTAGCATAACATTGCAAGATGATAACCATTCATAAAACTGAACTTTTTTCACACATAGAACTGCAGTACACAATAACTAAAACTGTAATAGTAAAAATAATTCAAATTTGTTAAATTTAGTTATCACATTTGCTAATGAGTATTAGGACGGGGTTAGGACGCTGACAATCCTTTAAGTCCTGTAAGTTGAGGGACGGGGCCTTCATGGATCGGACTTGTTTGTACAGCACATCCCATACATGCTCGATTGGATTGAAATCTTGGAAATTTGGAGGCCAAGTCAACACCTTGAACACGGTGTTTACTTGTGAAACTGTTCTGTGCGTCGAGGGAAGACTTGATTAGTGTGTTTGACTTTGCTAGCTTTGCATCAGTTTTTAAATGTTTGCTTGTATGAAAGCTATGGTTAGCTTCAAACATCACTGGCAAATGTGAACTCAGAGTAGGCTTTTATGATATTGTGGAACTTGACACTCTATTGTCTGTATTCAGAGAGACACAAAAGGACATTCAAAATACCCAATGATGGAAAAGAAAGACAAAAGCACAATGTAAGCACAATGGGATTACATGTGAAACTCATGGGATTGCATGTTAGACACATCAAAAAGTCATCAACCAGGCCTCACTGACAACTGTACAAAAACACATATTTCTAACTTTATTCACGGATTTGGGTGACACTGGACCATATTATATATATATATATATATATATATATATATATATATAGGACATTGGAGGGAAAACCGGAAGACATCTCATCCATATAATATGGATGAGATGTCTTCCGGTTTTCCCTCCAATGTCCTCCGGCTAGTCTGCCTGAACCCTCGGTGATACACAGAGTGGCTGTACTTGCTGGTAAATAACCATTAACAGTAGCTAACTAAGCCAGGCTCCAAGTGAGCAGGGCAGGTGTCGGTACCAAACACAAACTGCTGTATAAGACCAACTGTGGCCAGTTTGACAACAGGAAATCCAGGAGGGGGGTGGGTTACAAAGTTTAGCTGCTGTAAGATGGCATTACAAGTTGGCTCTGTCTTGTAACAAAAGAGGAGGCTTTACGTTGATGGGCTATTAGAGGGACATAAACATCACCTTGAAGGGCTTTAATTTGGTCAAACTACAAATTGACATGAAATGTGCAAATTTGTGATCAGTGTCAGTAGTCGGATGGGTGAGTGTGTCATACGGTGTGTGTAAAAGTAAGAATGAGCACATATTATACATGTGGAAAGCTAGACTTTCCACGGGGTCTGGCTCGGTGAAGGAGAGAGAACTAGAACTAGAACCTGTTAACTTTATGTGAAACTCATATGAAATCTTGCATACAGAAATACTTGTGGGTGTATACAAGAAGTGTTAGTGCTTACATTTTCTATGAAATGTTTTATCCAATTAAACACAAATGTAAACTTGGACTGTAAGCTGTCATGTTAGATGGTTTAATGCTCTACATGGGTTTAACATGGCTTTCACATGAAATCCAATAGGTTTCACAAGGGAATTTGTATGGGTTTAACGTGGACATTCACATGGGTTTCATACTGTATGTAGTCCCAATCGTTTCACATGTAATCGCATAGGTTTCACATGGGTATTTACATGTGTTTGCTCACAACCTTGACACCAAGGGCAAACCATGAACATGTTGAGCTATCTGCTGGTGGTATGAAAATAACAGGCGCCATGCAGTGACTGAGCAAAATATTTTGCACATGTGCTCTACATGGTACCTCATGTCTGAAACAAATGCAAAATAGATGTATATTTGTAGTTATTATTATATTATTATCTTATTTATGTGTGTATCTCTGTCTCTAGCTCTCTCTCTCTCTCTCCCTCTCTCAAAGACAAAAGAACATAATATTCAGAATGATTTTGGTGGCCCCTTCCCCATCATATGCTTTTTTGTATTCTTCTCTGGTTTCAGTAAGATAATATAACATTTTGGAATAAAAATACAAATGAGCAGACCAAAACTTGAAGCCAGAATAGCAAATATCTCCACAGCAACACTGAACTTCCCAGGAGAGCTGACATACGCTGGGATAAAAGTGATCCATACTGCACAGAATATCAGCATGCTAAAGGTGATAAATTTGGCTTCATTGAAATTATCAGGCAGTTTCCGAGCCAGAAAAGCAAGAATAAAACATAACATGGCCAGAAGTCCAATGTAACCAAGTACAGCCCAAAAGCCTACAGCTGAGCCCAGAGCGCACTCTAAGATGACTTTATCCTTATAGAGTAACAAATTCTTAGAAGGAAAGGGAGGGTTGATTGTCAGCCATAGTATGCAAATCAAAACTTGTATCAGAGTGAAACCAAGGACACTGAGCTTCTGCTGTGCAGGCCCAAACCATTTCATCACATCACTACCTGGAAGTGTGGCCCTGAAGGCCATTAATACCACTATTGTTTTCCCCAGAACACAAGAGATACAGAGGACAAAGGTGATGCCGAATGCTGTGTGTCGCAGCATGCAGGACCACTCAGTGGGCCGGCCGATGAAGGTCAGAGAACACAGGAAACACAGAGTCAAGGAGAAGAGCAGCAGGAAGCTCAGCTCAGAGTTGTTGGCCCTGACAACTGGAGTCTGTCTGTATCTGAAGAAAATGAACGCCACAACAGCAGTCATGCATGTTCCAAAGAGGGAGGCTGCTGTAAGAAGTGCTCCCATAATCTCTTCATATGAGAGAAACTCTTCCACCTTCTTAATACAGGAATCTCTTATTTCATTTGACCAGAATTCAGGGTCACATCTCACACAGGTGATAGAGTCTGAAAAATAAAATTAGAGCCTGTGTTAGACTTGCTCAGTATGTTTGTGTGTTTGTTTTTCAAATAAAAGCTCATGGACTGTACTTCATACCTGACTTACAAATGTCTGTTCTTCTCAATCATATTTGTTTTCCTAAAATAGACTGCTACTGACAATGCAAGCCACAATTACTTCATTCTCAACCACAGATGTGACCCATGATGTCTGAAAATGACTGGGCAGAAAACAATATAGACCGTTAGGATCTTCCCAGTGATTTCTTAGTGGGCATATAAACAATGAAATTTGTGTAATTTCACATAACTTTGTGTTACATTCACAGTGGGCCTTTAACCTTGATATCAGATTTCAGACTTCTGTATTGGTATTTTTTTAGGATAATAGATGTCTGAAGTAATGATTGACTGATATAATGACATTGTTTTTCTTATGGTTTGCTTAAAAAACTATTTTAAAATGTGCATGTGAACATGACAACTTTGAGCACTGAATATTACTACACCTGTTGTGTTGCTGATTTCTCCCTCTGCACATCTTAAACAGTCATAGCAGCACACAGGCTTTCCTTTCTGCAGAACCTTGCGAGTTCCTGGTGGACATTTCTCACTGCAAACTGACAAAGGCACCTGCATGAACAAAGTGGCAATGAAAAAAATCTATTGGCATTCATTTTGACAAGGTGTTTGTTATGCAAGCGTGTATGATTAATTTTAATGCATCAAAACTGATTATTTTGCTACTAACAATGACTTTTAACTCACACACTTTCATTAATTCAAATAGACTTTCAATAACAATTACACTGAATGTGTGGGGACTAACCTGTTGTGAGTTCTGTGCCCAAATTAAAGACTTATTTTGCAGTTTCAGCTGTTTGTCTGCAGGTAAAGATGCATCATGAATACCAACTGTGACAAAGTCCACAATGCCATTATCTGTTGGCTGCCAGTTTATGATTTCATACTTTGCTGCTGGGTCTCCATTCTCATTAAAGTAAACCTCATCTCCTTCCTTTGTTGTGAAGTGAACCTGTTTAATGTGCTGTAAAATCTAAAGATATACATCAATGTAGATCATTATCTGACAAATATTTTGCAGGCGTACAGCATGACATACAAATTGCAACAATTTTCTTTAAAAAAATTTGAGTATTTCTTTTGTTCATCACACTTAATGTACAAAACTATAAGTAATTAGGTAAGTTTAAGTAGTTTGTTGTCTAACTCACCGTAAATGGATCGAGCTGCACCTTGTTGTTACATGTTTTATTACAGCTGAGAATATTATGAAGTGCATGGGCCACAGCATACACTCCTTTATAGATATTGTAAAAGAGAGGCATGAGAGACATATCAGTGAAGCTGTTTTGTACTTCAGTAACATCTTCATGTCCAGTACATTCTCTCTGATTCCCTGCTGGTGACTTTGAAAACATAAACTTACAGCTAAACAATGTCTCCCAAAACTCTGTAAACAATTCGTCACTGGATGAATTTAGTGGCTTCACGTCCAAAATGAACTCTCTCATGCCACTGACATGTGCTTTGGGGATGGACAGGCCTATGGCACCATCCAGAATGTGATGTCTATCCATGGCTGCTGTTTGAAAATCAAAGATCCAGGCCTCAGTGCCCACCCACTGGTACCCAGTCAAGTTGTGATGAGATAACTCCTGTATTATCATATACAACTCTGTGGGGGAGAGGAAAGTGACAATCACCTTGGAAGTTGAAGTTTTGATAATGTCAACTATCTTTACTATTTTGTGAGGTGAATCTGTTCTCAAGACAGACACAGAGTATTCCAGACAGATGCCCAGCTGCTGGGCAATTTCTGTAAATGTGGCCATGCCATTATTGCCATAATCATTATTTATTCTAATTGCTCCAACCCAAGTCCAACCAAAGTACTTGACCAACTGGGCCAGGGCTCTGCTCTGGTAGTAGTCACTAGGTATTGTTCTGAGAAAGGATGGATACTTGGCTTTATCACTAAGACAAGCACAAGTAGCAAGGTGGCTGATCTGAAAGAAAAAAAGAAAAGAAATCATATCCTAAGATAAAAATATGAAATATACAACACTTACACAGCACAGTATTATTCTTAAAACCATTTTTAGCTTTGACAAATAGATGCACTCAATAATTATTTTTGTTCAAAAATATCATATTTTTATCAATCTTACCCACCAGTGGGATATTAAAGGGTCCGATGACAGTTGATATAGCCATGCAGGGAGAGGAAAAGGTCCCTCCCAAAATGGCCTGCACTTGGGCAGGTCTGGTACATGGTGCCTCAGAGGGTGCAAATACCACTTCATTGCTGTTAGCCAAGGCCAGTGCGACCGTTACACCTCTGGCAATGAAGACACAGGCATCATAGAGCTTATAGCCCAGAGAGATGCCAGGCAGTAGGTCTGTGCTGGTATTGATCTCCTCTATGGCAAAGAGCATAGCCTGGGCATACTGGAACCCTCTGAAATTCAAACTTTATGTGGACAGTAATAAATAGTTGAAATTGCAACTAATATATCTTCAAAATAGAAATATAGTATGAAGTAAAAGCATTTGAAGGCATTAATACACACAAGGAAAATGTATTTCAATCCTCAGTTTGACAGACATTTTTTTTTTTTTTACCTGTTTTGTATCTCTACTCAATAACTCTTAGATATTTGAAATCTAAAAAGGTTAGATTTGCCGGTTCATTTACCTGGTGCATTGCAGTGGCAGTGGTTTTTGCATGTAGGTATGCTGTCTATTTTTCCACTTGTTGTGGAAAGAAAAGATTCCTCCCAACAAAATGTCCCCATCCTTAGATAGTTGTGGATTCTCTGGATCCCCTATCAGCCTGCACACTGGCTCCTCAGCCTGAGAGAAAGACGCCACCAACAACAAGAGTATCCATCCCTTCCCTGGCCCCCTCTGTGTAGACGTCATGTTGTCGAGGAGAACTAAACCACTGGGTGGCATCACATGTAGATTAAATCAAAAGCTTGCACTGATATTTATACATTTTGGAGCAGAAAAAAATACTTGGTAATGTTTTATCCGTGTTGACAAAACGGGTGGGTCGAGAGGAGGGAGGTGCCCAACAAGATTTTGTGGGGCTTAAGTTTACTTTAAAGGTTGAGTGTATATGATTTAGGGGGGGGGGGGGGGGGGGGGCTACTGGTAGAAATTAAGTAGATATTTAAAATCATGTATTACTTTTCAATTTTATATTTTCATTTGTATTTTATCATCAGAAAACAAAAGTCATGTTTTCATTACCGTAGAATGACCCTTTTACATCTACAAAGGGCACAGTGTGCGCCATGTTGTATTGCCATGGTTCTACACGAGCTCCGAAACACTGACTGTGGAGAGGGTCTTTCATATTTTTAGCAGCCAATGTAGTTTCTCCTATATGCTTGCTGAGAGAAGACATATTCATTTGGTTGCAATCTGCAACCTCACCCGTAGATGCCACTAAGTCCTACACAACGGTCCTTTAAATACTATAACAATATGTAAACAGATACAAACTTGGATTTGTGCTCCCCAAAAATCACATCATGTCAAAGCAAATTTTATTTATATCACCCAAACTCACATATCCCAATTTTCCTCAGGGGACTTTATCATCTGTGCAGTGTATAACACCATCTGTCCTTATACCCTCTTTACAGTGAAGAAAAAGTCCCACAAGAAAAAAAATCACATAGCCAATGAGATGGGGGTCTCCCAGGATGTACAGACATGTAATACCATGGTGTACAATGCAATGCAAGCATTCAATAAAAAAAAGGGCAGATCTCTACCTGAATGGTCCTGTTAACAATCTATTATGTAAAATCATAATAGGACTAGAATACCTTTTCCACAATATTAATTTAAGTATTCATAACGATTTTCATGCCCCCTTCTCCATCATGTGCTTTTTTGTATTCTTCTCTGGTTTCAGTAAGATAATATAACATTTTGGAATGAAAATACAAATGAGCAGTCCAAAACTTGAAGCCAGAATTGCAAATATCTCAACAGCAACACTGAACTTCCCAGGAGAGCTGACATACGCTGGGATAAAAGTGATCCATACTGCACAGAATATCAGCATGCTAAAGGTGATAAATTTGGCTTCATTGAAATTATCAGGCAGTTTCCGAGCAAGAAAAGCAAGAATAAAACACAACATGGCCAGAAGTCCTATGTACCCAAGTACAGCCCAAAAGCCTACAGCTGAGCCCAGATCACACTCTAAGATGATTTTGTCCTTGAACTTTTTAATATTTTTTATGGGAAAAGGAGGATAAATTGTTAGCCAGAGGATACAAATGACAACTTGTATAAGAGTGAAACCCAGAACACTGAGTTTCTGCTGTGCAGGCCCAAACCATTTCATCACATTACTACCTGGGAGTGTGGCCCTGAAGGCCATTAACACCACTATTGTTTTCCCCAAAACACAAGAGATACAGAGGACAAAGGTGATGCCGAATGCTGTGTGTCGCAGCATGCAGGACCACTCAGAGGGCCGGCCGATGAAGGTCAGAGAACACAGGAAACACAGACTCAAGGAGAAGAGCAGCAGGAAGCTCAGCTCAGAGTTGTTGGCTCTGACAATAGGAGTCTGTCTGTATCTGAAGAAAATGAACGCCACAACAGCAGTCATGCATGTTCCAAATAGAGAAGCTGCAGTCAGCAGTGCTCCCATAATCTCTTCATATGAGAGAAACTCTGTCTCTTTCTTTACACAGGCATCTCTTCTCTCATTTGACCAGAAGTCTGGGTGGCATCGTACACATGAGATAGAGTCTGAAAAATAACAACAAATCATGGGTTAGATTTGTTCAATATTCTGTTGTCTACCGTTGCTATGGAAATCAATGTCTAAATCTGTATTTAATTAGTGTGAATGCTGCAAGCACACTATTGTTCTTCTGGAATTTATTAAAGTTTTTATTATTCCTCTTCCGTACTTTTTTCGGCCTGCTTCTTTGAGCTACAGAAACCATTCAACTATGACTTTTTAAGGACATGATGGCTTGTATTTTTGGCGTTTCTATCCATTATACTTTTGGAAATATAAAGCTTTTTCCACAAAATTTTTCCCATTCATCCTTATGGGGAATTTTTTAACTTTCATTCTGCTACTACTTCAGCTCACGTTCAGCTAGAGAAACCGTTCAGATATCAAAATGTTCGAAGCTCCCTGCTCTACTCTGAGCTCCTCACCCTACCTCTAAGGCTGAGCCCAGCCACCCTATCGAGGAAACTCATTTTGGCTGCTTGTATCCGCCTTCTCGTTCTTTCAGTCACTACCCACAGCTCATGATTGTAGATGAGGGTTGGAACGTAGATGGACTGGTAAATCAATCCTATCACTAGTGAACAAGACCCTGATATTCTTAAACTCCTTTGCTCGGGGCAGGAGATCACCCCCCAACCAGAGGCGGCGATCTACCGTTTTCCAGCAGAGAACGATGGCCTCAGACTTAGAGGTGCTGACCCTCATCCTGACTGCTTCAAACTAGGCTACACACAGCCCCAGTGCCTGCTGGACGTCACAGACTGAAGAAACCACATCATCTGTATAAAGCAGAGACACAATTCTGATGTTCCCGAACTGGACACTCTCCTCACCACAGCTGCGCCATGAGATCCTATCTATGAATATCATGAACAGGACTTGGAAAAAGGGACAGCCCTGGCGGAGTCCAACCCCAACTAGAAACGTGCCTAACTAGTGCTGAGTATACAGCTCTCACTTTGGTTATATAGGGACTGGGTAGCCCATAGCAATGGGCCCAGTACCCCATACTCTTGCAGTGCCCCCCACAGTACTCCCTTGGGGACGCAGTTACAGGCCCTCTCCAAGTCCACAAAACACATGTAGACTGGATAAGCAAATTCCCATGACCCCCTCAAGAACATAAGTTGAATGTGCTCCAAGAACATAGAACATTACCTGATAGGACAGTTGACAAAGGTAGGGGGACATAATTGTTCAAGTACTGACCGCACACTTCTGCATAGCCATAGCTTTGTGCAGCTTAGTAAGCAGGCCAACAATCCCATTCATGTAGTTTCTGTCAGGGAAAATGGCCTTGCCAAGAATGGAGCTCAAAAGAGAAACCAGCGGAGAGAGGTCTTGATCCAACAGAGGGAGCGAGCTGCAGGCAACTCACTTCTTACCATGCATGTTTTGTTTGGCTGCTGGTATATCATCTTTTAAAATCAATAAGGAGGAGCACCTGCACTGGTGTGGGGCAATCCATCACATCCTAGTGTGTGAAGGAGCGATATAGCAGGTCCTTCCTTCCTGCTGCTGTTAGACTGTAGCACTGCTCACAGTAGACCCCCCACACACACAAAATCGATTTCAGAATGTGAAATCTCATCATCCCAATGTGCAATTTCCCAATGAGCAGTTTCTTTGTCTCAATGTGCAATGGTGTAGATATTATCGTCAGTGTGTAATACTGTAAATATTTTTGGAGTTTTTGTTTCTCATTTATATTTTTTATGGAGAACACATTTTCTACATCCACTTTCTCTGACAGGCATTTTTCTAGAGCAATTCAGAAAAAGAACAATCTGTTTGTTTCACTCCAAAAAGGCAACAATTGGACATGCTAAAGTTGTGGGAAGAAAGCTGTATCTGAACACAAAATACTCAAAACTCAGATCGAACTGTCAGACTAGGCGATTTTGATCAAATATGGATCAGGATTCTGTAACTGCATTGCCTATGTCTCACATAAAATGTTTAAAGAAATATTTCAGGGTTACTGTTGTGCTGTAATATGAGACTGTTTGTGACCAGGCGGCTGTCATTTTGTGCCATACTTAACCTGAACTCAGATCTAACAGTTACATTCCGGTAGATTCTTTTACTACATTGACTATTTCTTTATTCTTCATTTCTTCTTTATTTCTTTCTGGCTATTACTGCCATCTTGAGAACAGACACAGAGGAAACGGAGGGGCTCACATGCACTGACAAGGACACGCCCCAGCCAGACCAGTGCCCAAAACAAAGAACAGACAAGCTTGGATTACAAAACACACAGAGGGAATGTGATGTCATTCTCTGCTCAGGATGCCATTACTCCACTGTATCTTCACATAGCAAATCGTCTTTGTTACTGTATTAATGTTCAAATCGCACATATTAATGTTAAAAATTGTTAAAACATGACTAGTGTTTAAAAATAAAGGTCTTGCGTCAATATTACTACACCTGTGGTGTTGCTGATTTCTCCCTCTGCACATCTTAAGCAGTCATAACAGCAGACAGGCTTTCCTTTCTTTAGAACCTTGCGGGTTCCTGGAGGACATTTCTCACTGCAAACTGACAACGGCACCTGCATGAACAAAATGACTGATGAGAAAAATGTATGTGCATTTACGTTGACAAGGTGTTGTCTTTTGAAGTATCTGTTGCTAATTCTGCTGTATCAAAACCAAATATTATGCAACACAAACAATAATATATACAATTAGCTCAATTCAAATACACTGTTGTTTTGTGATCACATGGGTGCTTACCTGTTGTGAGTTCTGTGCCCAAACTAGAGACTTATTTTGTAGATTCAACTGTTTGTCTGCAGGTAAAGATGCATCATAAAGACCAACTGTGATGAAGTCCACGATTCCATTTTCAGCTGTCTGCCAGTTTATAATTTCATACTTTGCTGCTGGGTCTCCATTCTCATTAAAGTAAACATCATCACCTTCTTTTGTTTTGAACCAAATTGTTTTTATGTGCTGTAAAATCTAGGAAGATACAGTATGTATCAGTGTAATGTGGCTCACAAATATTTTATAGGCATATTGTCTGTAGTTTCAAGTGTTTTCCTGCTCAATTAACGTGTCTCCATGTAAAAAAAAAAAAAAAAAAAGATATACAAATTGAATATTTTGTGTTCAACTCACTGTAAATGGATCTAGTTGCACCTTGTTGTTACATGTTTTATTACAGCTGAGAATATTATGAAGTGCATGGGCCACAGCATATACTCCTTTATAAACATTGTAAAAGATAGGCATGAGTGACATATCAGTGAAGCTGTTTTGCACTCCAGTCACATCTTCATGTCCAGTACATTCTCTCTGATTCTCTGCTGATGACTTTGACTGTTTGAACTCACAGCTAAATAATGTCTCCCAAAACTCTGTAAACAATTCATTACTAGATGAGTTGAGCAGTTTCACATCCAACATGAACTCTCTCATGCCACTGACATGTGCTTTGGGGATGGACAGGCCTATGGCACCATCCAGAATGTGATGCCTATCCATAGCTGCAGTTTGGGAATCAAAGATCCAGGCTTCAGTCCCTACCCACTGGTACCCAGTCAAGTTGTGGTTAGAAAGCTTGTGTATTACCACATACAAATCAGAGGGAGAGAGGAAAGTGACAATCACTTTGGAAGTGGAAGACTTGATAATGTCAACTATCTGTTGTATTTTGTCTGGTGGATCTGTTCTGAAGACAGATACAGAGTACTCCAGACAGATACCCAGTTGCTGGGCAGTTTCTGTGAATGTGGCCATGCCATTATTGCCATAACCATCATTTGTTCTAATAGCTCCAACCCAAGTCCAACCAAAGTACTTGACCAACTGGGCCAGGGCTCTGCTCTGGTAGTAATCACTGGGTATTGTTCTGAGGAACGATGGGTATTTGCTTTTATCACTGAGACAAGCACAAGTTGCAAAGTGGCTGATCTAAAAGAACAAAAAAAAAAAGGTATCCCAATGTACACATATAAAATATTTGCACAGCAAACTACCGTTCTTTTAAAACTCCTTTATGCTCTGACCAGCTGGAGGAATTATAGAATAATCATTATTATTCACAAACATCCTACATTTTAACTAATCTTACCCACCAGTGGGATATGAAAGGGTCCAATGACAGTAGCTATGGCCATGCATGGAGAAGACGAGGTCTCTCCCATAATGGCCTGCACTTGGGCAGTTGTGGTACATGGTGCCTCAGAGTGTGCAACTACTTCTTCATTACCATTAGCCAAGGCCAGTGCGACCCTCACACCTCTGGCAATGGAGCCACAGGCATCATATATCTTATATCCCAAGGAGATGCCAGGCAGTAGGTCAGTGCTGTTATTAATCTCCTCTATGGCAAAGAGCATAGCCTGGGTATACTGGAACCCTCTGAAATTTAATCTTGAGTGGACAGTTTTAATTAGCTGGAATTACAACCAACTTGTCCTTGCAATTAAACAATAGCAAAGTTAATAACATTTGATGGAATTAATACAAACAAATATATGTATATATATATATATATATATATATATATATATATATATATATATATTGAATACTCATTTTGATAAGTCTTTTATAACTGTTTTGTATCTGTACTTATGCATAAGTATTTTAAATCTACATAGATTTCTATAGTATTATTACCTTGTGCATTGCAGCGGCAATGGTTTGTCCATGTAAGTATCCTCTTTGTCTTTCCAGCTGCTATGAAAAGAGAAGATCCCCCCAAGCATGATGTCCCCATCCTTAGATAGCTGTGGTTGCTCAGGATCACCTCTCCGCCTGCAAGCCAGCTCCTCAGCCTGACAGACAGACACCACCAACAACAGCTGTAAGAGGGCCCAGCCCATCTCTGACCACCTGCGTGTGGACGTCATACTGTCAAAGAGAGCTAAACCTCTGGGTGGCATCACATGTACTTCACTGTATATTGAAAGCTTGCACTGGTATTTATACATGTTACATGCAACAGAAAACATAACAAATGAACAGTCACATTTTATCTCAGTGGACATGCAAGGCCGACGGAGAGGAGGGAGGTGCGCAAACAAAAAACATCCTTGAGGTCTTATTTCAAATATCTTTACTGTATATCCTGTCAGATATAAATATCAAGTTGTGCTTTATAAATCATTTCCCCTTTATGAATGAATTATTGCAGTGCTCGTTCAAAATGTGTCATGTGACATCCAATGTCTGGTTAGGCTTTTAAAATAAAATTAGCTGACTAACAGTTCACATATTATGATATAATGTGACTTTTGGGCTTTTACTAACAATGTCAAATAAATTTTGGTTAGGTTGGTGAGGTCGTTGAATAGGTCTAGGCACAAAAAAATATTAGTCACCAACACCACTCTAGGGTTCAACTAACTACGTTCAGTCTCGGAACTTGCATAACTTCACTTACGCCTTTCCGTATGTTAGAGGTCATATTATGCTTTTTGGGTTTTTGCCTTTACTTTATTGTGTTATGTAGCACGTAAAAGGTCTGCAAAGTGAAAAAGCCCATGCCAAAGGGAGTCACTCTTCCACAGAAAACCCTGCTCCTGAAGTGCCTGAAACGCCTGGTTTGGACTCTGGCCTTTACTTGCATAACTTGGCTCACTGTGTAACAGGTGTTTATATATATATACATAGTTTTTATATATATATATATATATTAGGGCCGGGACTCGATTAAAAAAATTAATCTAATTAATTAGAGGCTTTGTAATTAATTAATCGAAATTAATCGCATTTTTAATCGCATATAAATATTTGACCTGAGAACAGTGAACAATTTTTTTCATATGGGTTTTAGTATACCATTGAATAATGACTGAATACATAAGCTTAAGCAACAAAACATTGTTTATTTTTTTTTCAAGGTGGTACCTAACCAAGACCAACAGACTAGGGATGCAAATTATCGATTAATTCATTAATCGTTAGTTGATGGACCTCATCGATCGATTAACGATTACCTGATGAGATGCAATTTTCCCGAGAACCTAAATTTAAGAGGAAAATTTAAGCTGAACATTCCTTATACAGGACTCTACACTAGTTTGTTAGTTTATTTTTAGAGCACAGCACAATGAAAAATGTTTAAGTAACACGTTTTTTGGTAAATGGTCTTTCCTGCCACTACACTATGATGATTACTGTATGGCAGTAGCCAGTGTCGACGGCTTTTTAACTCGTTAAATAATTGTGCTCCAGTATAATCGGTACGCCTGAAACTCATCCAGTGAGAAACGTTCCGCGGTGCAAAAATAAGTGCGATTAAAATGCGTTAATTTTTTTAACGCGTTAATTTTTGTCTAATTAATTAATCTGAATTAACGCATTAAAGTCCCGGCCCTAATATATATATATATATATATATATATATATATATTTTTTTTTTTTTTTTTTTTTTTTTTTTTTAAATACATACACTCTAGTGAGTCAGCAGACATATAGTTGCTACTGTTGTAGCGACGTTATTTTAGATCACACTTCCTTGCTCTGCACGAGCTGCCATACTCTGCCTGTTGAACTGGACTGTGCATATTTATTATAAATATTTATAAGTGACACCAACTGGTGCTATGTGATGTTAGAGGGGTAAGTACGACGTCTGAAGCTTAAAGGCCACTGATGAAGCTGCCTTATTTTATGAGTTGGGATTGAGAACATGTTGGTTATTTACATATAGCCCAAGGTTGAATTTAGATGGATGAATTACAGATGCAATCAGAATTTCCCTTCCCAATTAGCAGAACCAAGAGGATCAGCAGCAACATTAGCAAAGCACTGCTCTGCTCCTGGGGCCGGGCCAGTAAGCTCTACACTTCATTGCAGGGCATTATACATACATCATACAATAACAACATGTTGAAAGTTATTATTGTTGAACTCAAGCATCAGGAACCCACACAAGACCAAACAAGTCAGGCCAAAGATGTTTTTCTCTTTAAAAATGTTGATTTTACTCTTTGATCACAATTGTATACACATTATTAACAGTAATATAATCAGTTATAAAAGTCTGTGTTGGAGTTTACATTTGTTTGTACTTAATTATACGTATTAGTTGATATATCAATTACATTGTATTACAATCTGTTATCTCAATATGCTATGTGATGAACAAAATTGTATACAGTGGAAGTCCTCAGTTGAATAAATTTAGGTGTGTACTTAACAGTCTTGTAAAAAATTATTATGGAAAAATTCAAAAGGCACTAGAATGCCCTTACCAACATATTCATTTATGTATTCAGGCTGATTTTGTTGCTCCCTTCCCCATCATATTCTTTTTTGTATTCTTCTCTGGTTTCAGTAAAATAATATAACATTTTGGAATAAAAATACAAATGAGCAGTCCAAAACTTGAAGCCAGAATAGCAAATATCTCCACAGCTACACTGAACTTCCCAGGAGAGCTGACATACGCTGGGATAAAAGTGATCCATACTGCACAAAATATCAGCATGCTAAAGGTGATAAATTTGGCTTCATTGAAATTATCAGGCAGTTTCCGAGCCAGAAAAGCAAGAATAAAACACAACATGGCCAGAAGTCCAATGTACCCAAGTACAGCCCAAAAGCCTACAGCTGAGCCCAGAGCGCACTCTAAGATGATTTTCTCCTTGAATGTTTTAAAATTCTTGTAGGGAAAAGGAGGAGAAATTGTTAACCAGAGGATACATATGATAACTTGTATAAGAGTGAAACCCAGGACACTGAGTTTCTGCTGTGCAGGCCCAAACCATTTCATCACATCACTACCTGGAAGTGTGGCCCTGAAGGCCATTAACACCACTATTGTTTTCCCCAGAACACAAGAGATACAGAGGACAAAGGTGATGCCGAATGCCGTGTGTCGCAGCATGCAGGACCACTCAGAGGGCCGGCCGATGAAGGTCAGAGAACACAGGAAACACAGAGTCAAGGAGAAGAGCAGCAGGAAGCTCAGCTCAGAGTTGTTGGCTCTGACAACAGGAGTCTGTCTGTATCTGAAGAAAATGACCGCCACAACAGCAGTCATGCATGTTCCAAAGAGAGAAGCTGCAGTGAGCAGTGCTCCCATAATCTCTTTATATGAGAGAAACTCTGCCTCCTTCTTTACACAGGCATCTCTTCTCTCATTTGACCAGAAGTCTGGGTGGCATCGCACACAGGTGATGGAATCTGAAAAAAATAATATTGAAGTAGAGGACCAAAAACAATTATTTCCGACTTCTTTTCATTTAGCTCAAGAAGGTTTTGAGACAAGCAATAACTGAAAGAATTGCCCTCCATACTGGTTTTTAATGGAACATACATTTTCATGTTATCTGCACACTGAATTTTATGTTCATGATATTTCCCAGTGAAAGCATGTATGCACAGAACAGCAGGGGGCCAGGGATAGAGCCTTGTTGAATACCACAGGTCAGAGAAAAGCTCTCTTCTACAGCAGTATCCCTATTGCCAACCCACTTGGTAGATGATCCAATGTAAAAAAAATAGCAACTTTCTAATGCTGAGCTGAGATCATGAAAGAAAAACTGAACAATCTCCAAAAGCCTCTGTAAGTAAAACATTGTAACTTTAATAAGGAAAGATTTGGTAGTTTGACATCAACAAAAACCTGATTGAAAATTTTTGATTTTTGATTTCAAGATTTTGATAAGACATTTTTATTCTGACAACTAGTGATTTAGACATTTAAAAAAAAAATATTTATCTTATTTTATGTTAATATTGTGCTTTTCAAAATAGGAGAAAAAAAAACACTGTCACTGTCAATACATTTTTGACAGTTTCAGAGTATGTCAAAACCTCAGCAGATCAGACAAAAACTATCTGCATGCTGAGGTTATGGGAACATACTGTGAACCTGAGAATGACCGGGCTGAAAAAATCAGACAGTTGCAATATTTTCGACAATGTAGAGAAACAATCAAAGTTGAATAATTTTAAATACCTTTGTTAGAATCACATTGGGGTTTTAACATTGATGTGCATTTCTGAGACTACATCAATTAATGTAGCTTATTTCAGGATTATGTATCAGTATTTTCTGAGGACATTTTATCTTGATCTATTGATTTTTGAACGTATTGTTTTATGTTTGCTTAAGATAGTCATATGAACATGACAATGTCAACGTTGATGTTTGGTCTTGCATTAAATATTACTACACCTGTGGCGTTGCTTATTTCTCCCTCTGCACATCTTAAACAGTCATAGCAGCAGACAGGCTTTCCTTTCTGCAGGACCTTGCGAGTTCCTAGTGGACATTTCTCACTGCAAACTGACAAAGGCACCTGCATGAACAAATAGACAATGACACTTTGACAAGGTACTGATTTTGCAAGAATCAATCAATAATTTGAAGCACTGAACCCAAACATTGTAATACAGTGATGACAACTGAAAACATGTGCATTAAAAACAAATAACAAAAAAAAATTGATTTGCAATTACAGTAATCACATGTTATCTTACCTGTAGTGAGTTCTGTGCCCAAATTAAAGACTTATTTTGCAGATTCAGCTGTTTCTCTGCAGGTAAAGATGCATCATAAAGACCAACTGTGACAAAGTCCACAATACCATTTTCTGATGGCTGCCAGTTTATAATTTCATACTTTGCTGCTGGATCTCCATTCTCATTAAAGTAAACTTCATCTCCTTCCTTTGTTGTGAACCGAATTTTTCTTATGTGCTGTAAAATCTAACAAGATATGCATCAATGAAGGGCATCATCTGAAAAATACTTTGCAGTTCTATTGTCTAAACATGACAGACAACATTTTCTCCAAAATTATAACTAATTTCTCTGTAAATGTGACCTACCGTAAAAAACAATGAATTTAACTCAACTCACCGTAAATGGATTTAGCTGCACATTGTTGTCACATGTTTTATTACACTTGAGAATATTATGAAGTGCATGGGCCACAGCATACACTCCTTTATAAACATTGTAAAAGATAGGCATGAGTGACATATCAGTGAAGGTGTTTTGCACTCCAGTCACATCTTCATGTCCAGTACATTCTGTCTGATTCTCTGCTGATGACTTTGATTTCTTCAACTTACAGCGAAACAATGTCTCCCAAAACTCTGTTAACAATTCATTACTAGATGAATTGAGCGCCTTCACATCCAAAATAAACTCTCTCATGCCACTGACATGTGCTCTGGGGATGGACAGGCCTATGGCACCATCCAGAATGTGATGCCTGTCCAATGCTGCAATTCTGGAATCAGAGTTCCAGCCCTCAGTGCCGACCCACTGGTACCCAGTCAAGTTGTGGTGAGACAGCTCGTGTATTAGCACATCCATATCCATGTGTGAGAGGAAAGCGACAATCACCTTTGAAGTGGAAGCCTTGATAATGTCAATTATCCTTTGTATTTTGTCTGGTGCATCTGTTCTGAAGAAAGGCACAGAGTACTCCAGACAGATGCCCAGCTGCTGGGCAGTTTCTGTAAACGTGACCATGCCATTATTGCCATAATCATCATTTGATCTAATAGCTCCAACCCAAGTCCAACCAAAGTAATAGACCAATTGGGCCAGGGCTCTGCTCTGGTAGTAATCACTCGGTATTGTTCTGAGGAATGATGGGTACTTGGTTTTATCACTGAGACAAGCACAAGTAGCAAAGTGGCTGATCTTAAAGAGAAAAAAAAAAAATTATATTCAGACAATGATTTTAAATAAAACAATTAAAAAAAAACACATCACAATTCTTAAAAAACAAAAAAACAAACAAAAAAACAAAAACACTTTGGTTTAGACCAGCTGCAAGAATTAATCACTAATAAATCTCGTTCACATATATAATTCCATTTTAACTATTGTTACCCACCAGTGGTATATGAAAGGGTCCGATTACAGTAGATATAGCCATGCAAGGAGAGGAAGAGGTCACTCCCAAAAGAGCCTGCACATTGACAGGTCGGGTACATGGTACATCGGAGGGTGCAAATGTCAATTCATTACCAGTTGCTGATGCCAGTGCAACAGTCACAACTCTTGCAATGGAGCCACATACATCATAGATCTTATATCCCAGGGAGACGCCAGGCAGTATGTGTGTGCTGTTATTAATCTCTGCTATGGCAAAGAGCATAGCCTGGGCATACTGGAACCCTCTGAAATTCAAACTTCATGCCGACAGTTATATGTAAAATAAATATTGTTGAAATTGCAACCATTTTCTTCTGGAAATTGAAACATTGGGATAGAAGATCAAACTAGTTGATGGTATTAATGCACAAGAGCATCTCTTATTTTACTACTCAGTTTGATGACATTGTACCTATTTTGAACCTGCAGGAATGAAATATTCTAAATCTAAATAGATTTCTTTGGTATGATTTACCTGGTGCATTGCAGTGGCAATGGTTTGTCCATGTAGGTATCCTGTCTGTCTTTCCAGCGGCTGTGGAAAGAGAAGATCCCCCCCAACACAATGTCCCCATCCTTAGATAGCCGTGGATTCTCAGGATCCCCTCTCCACCTGCACACCGTCTCCTCAGCCTGAGAGACAGACACCACCAACAATAAGTGTAGGAGCGCCCAACCCTTTTCTGGCCACCTCTGTGTGGACGTCATAACATCTGAGAGAGCTAAAGTACCTTAATGTTAATCCAAAGTTTGCACTGGTATTTATACATTTTGAAGTCGCATAACAAATAATCATAGAACAGTGATGTAGACCTTTGAGGTGGAGTGAGAGGAGGAAATCGCCCAAACAACAAAGGATTTGTGGCCGTCTTTTCTTTTACACATCTTAACTGTATATGTTGTCAGATACCAATTTTCAATTGTTTTGTTTATAAGCACACAATCATGTTGATGAATTAATTATTAAATAATTGAAACGCTGAAAAACAATGCAGGATAAGGGTGAAACGTCTGAAATGGCCCACTTATTTATCTATTTTGCTAACTTAAATTTTGTTTCATTTATGTTCTTTGGGCCACTTGAGGGCATTGCAACAGGCTTCATAAACAACCATGCAAAGGCAATTAAATGTCCGAGCTTCTTCACACATCAAGCCAAGGCCGTAGGCATGGAGTCAAATTGGGAAGTAAAACATTTTGATATTTAATATTTAATACATATTTTGTTCGACTTCGTTTTGATAGCAATTTAGCATAACATTGGAAGATAACCATTCAATAAATTTAACTTTTTCTCACATAGAACTGCAGTACACAATAACTAAAACCGAAATAGTAAAATTGATGCCATTTGTTAAATTTAGTTATCACATTTGCTAATGAGTATTAGGACAGGGGTGCATGGGTGCCTGTCACGCTGGCAATTTATGTATATATGGCATCACGACTTTGCAGCCGATCTTTTAAGTCCTGTAAGTTGAGAGACGGGGCCTTCACGGACTTGGACTTGTTTGTCCAGCACATCGAGGGAAGACTCAATTAATGTGTTTGGATTTGCTAATTTTGCATCAGTTTTTAAAAGTTTGCTTGTATGATGGCTATGGCTAGTCTGCTGTAAGTGTGTCATTTTGCATTAGCCTTACTTACTAAATTAGTCTATTTGCTAACATTTAGTGGTGCAGCTAAAGGCATTGTAAATGATACATTAAGGAGAAAGGGTGACTCCGCTGTTTAGCAAATACAATTCAAATGAAGTTTAAAGAATGTGCAACTAGAATGTGTTTGTAATCTTCAAACATCACTGGCAAATGTGAACTCAGAGTAGGCTTTTATGATATTGTGGAATATTTGAGCTTGTAACGTGACACTCTATTGTCTATATTTAGAGAGACACAAAAGGACATTCAAAATACAATGATGGAAAAGAAAGACAAAGGCACAATGTTATTGACAATGTTTTAATTCAAACATTATCCAGGAGGATTCTGTGAAGAGTTGTCAAGTTTTCCTGGTGGGAAATACACATTTTCATGGTATACCATGTGAATCCTATGGAATTTCCCACGGGAAACTTATGGGATTACATGTGAAACCCAGGAGATCACAAGTGAAACCCATTGGGATTACATCTGAAACCCTGTAAATACCTGTTAAACCCATGTATTCCTATGTGAAGCCATGGGATTAAATGTGAAACTCATGGGATTGCGTGTTAAAGATATCTAAAAGTCATCAACCAGGCCTCACTGATAACTGTACAAAAACACGTTTCTAACTTTATCCACTGATTTGGGTGACATTGGATCATATTATATGGATAAAATGTTTTCTGGTTTTCCCTCTAATGTCCCTCCAGCTGGTCTGACTGAACCCTCAGTGATATACAGAGTTTGCTGATGAAGATGGCTGTATTTGCTGGTAAATAACCACTAACAGCAGCTAACTAAGCCGGGCTCCAAGCGAGCATGGCAGGTGTCAGTACCAAACGCAAACTCTAAGACCAACTGCGGCCAGTTTGACAACAGGAAATCCAGTAGGGAGGTGGTTGACAGGGTTTAGCTGCTGTTAGATGGCGTTACAAGTTGGCTCTGTCTTGTAAGAAAAGAGGAAGCTTTAACTTGATGGGCTATTAGAGGGACACAAACATCCCCTTGCAGGGTTTTAATTTGGTCAAAATACAGATTAACAAGATGTGCAGATCTATAATGAGTATGAGTAGTCTGAGGAGTGGATGGGTGATACGGTGTGTGTAAAAGTAAGAATGAGCACATATTATACATATAAAGCTGGACTTTCCATGGGGAATGGCTCGGTGAAACTCATGTAAAATCTTGCATACAGAAATATGTGTGGGTGTATACAAAAAGTGTTTCCATAAATTTTCAATAAAATGTTTTATCCAATCAAACACAAATGTAAACTTGGACTGTAAGCTGTCATGTTAGATGGTTAAATTTTCTACATGGGTTTAACATGGCTTTCACATGTAATCAAATAGGTTTTACATAGGAATTTGTATGGGTTTAACATGGACATTTACATGGGTTTCATACTGTAGGTAGTCCAAAAGGTTTCACATGTAATCGCATAGGTTTCACTTGGGAATTTACATGTGTTTGCTCAAAACCTTTGACACCAAAGGCAAACCATGAACATGTTGAGCTATCTGCTGGTGGTATGAAAAGAATAGGCGCTGTGCAGTCACTGAGGAAAATGTTTTTCCACATGTGCCCAAAGTGATACCTCATGTTAAGACATGTAAACATGTTTTACACAAGTGCTCTGAATAGAACAACTCACAACTTGTAGTACCATAATTTCCATGCGCTCTGAAACAAATGCAAAATAGAAGCATATTTGTAGTTGTCTTATTTGTGTATCTCCCTCTCTCTCTCTCTCTCCCTCTCTCAAAGACAAAAGAACATAATATTCAGAATGATTTTGGTGGCCCCTTCCCCATCATATTCTTTTTTGTATTCTTCTCTGGTTTCAGTAAGATAATATAACATTTTGGAATAAAAATGCAAATGAGCAGTCCAAAACTTGAGGCCAGAATAGCAAATATCTCCACAGCAACACTGAACTTCCCAGGAGAGCTGACATACGCTGGGATAAAAGTGATCCATACTGCACAGAATATCAGCATGCTAAAGGTAATAAATTTGGCTTCATTGAAATTATCAGGCAGTTTCCGAGCCAGAAAAGCAAGAATAAAACATAACATGGCCAGAAGTCCTATGTACCCAAGTACAGCCCAAAAGCCTACAGCTGAGCCCAGAGCGCACTCTAAGATGATTTTGTCCTTGAATGTTTTAAAATTCTTGAAGGGAAAAGGAGGAGAAATTGTTAACCAGAGGATACATATGACAACTTGTATAAGAGTGAAACCCAGGACACTGAGTTTCTGCTGTGCAGGCCCAAACCATTTCATCACATTACTACCTGGAAGTGTGGCCCTGAAGGCCATTAACACCACTATTGTTTTCCCCAGAACACAAGAGATACAGAGGACAAAGGTGATGCCGAATGCTGTGTGTCGCAGCATGCAGGACCACTCAGAGGGCCGGCCGATGAAGGTCAGAGAACACAGGAAACACAGAGTCAAGGAGAAGAGCAGCAGGAAGCTCAGCTCAGAGTTGTTGGCTCTGACAACAGGAGTCTGTCTGTATCTGAAGAAAATGAACGCCACAACAGCAGTCATGCATGTTCCAAATAGAGAAGCTGCAGTGAGCAGTGCTCCCATGATCTCTTCATATGAGAGAAACTCTGCCTCCTTCTTTACACAGGCATCTCTTCTCTCATTTGACCAGAAGTCGGGGTGGCATCGCACACAGGTGATGGAATCTGAAAAAAATAATATTGATTTCAGACTTGTTTTCATTTAGCTCAAGAAGTTTTTGAGACATGCAGCACTTTACTTCTGACCAACAATACCGACTTAAGATTTTGATAATTCATAGAAGAAACCAAGTTTGTGTGAAGAAACACAGAAAAAACACAACATTTTTTAATATAAAAATGATCATTTACAAAACAGGTCTAATTTTTAAAGTCCAGAGGGTCAAGACTAAGTTTTTACAATAAGTTACAATCACATTGGGGTTTTAACATTGATGTGCATTTCCGACTGCGTAAATTCATGTTACTGATTTCAGACTTATGTATCAGTATTTTTTGAGGACATTTTATCCTGATGTATTTGGTTTGCTTTAAACAGTCATATGAACCTGACAATTTATACGTTGATGTTTGGTCTTACATTAAATATAACTACACCTGTGGCGTTGCTCATTTCTCCCTCTGCACATCTTAAACAGTCATAGCAGCAGACAGGCTTTCCTTTCTGCAGGACTTTGCGAGTTCCTGGTGGACATTTCTCACTGCAAACTGACAAAGGCACCTGCATGAACAAATAGACAATGACACTTTGACAAGGTACTGATATTGCAAGAATCAATCAATAACTTGAAGCATTGAACCCAAAAATACAGTGACGACAGCTGAAAACATGTGCATTAAAAACAAATAACAAAAAAATGTGATCTGCAATTACAGTGATCACATGTTATCTTACCTGGAGTGAGTTCTGGGCCCAAATTAAAGACTTATTTTGCAGATTCAGCTGTTTTTCTGCAGGTAAAGATGCATCATATAGACCGACTCTGACAAAGTCCACGATACCATTATCTGATGGCTGCCAGTTTATAATTTCATACTTTGCTGCTGGATCTCCATTCTCATCAAAGTAAACTTCATCTCCTTCCTTTGTCTTGAACCGAATTTTTCTTATGTGCTGTAAAATCTAAGAAGATATGCACCAATGTAGATCAATATCTGACAAATGTCTCAGCAACATGAATGACTGCAACATGTTTTTTTAATTTGAAAGCATAAGTCTTTGGTGTTCAACTCACCATAAACGGATCTAGCTGCACCTTGTTGTTACATGTTTCATTACAGCTGAGAATATTATGAAGTGCATAGGCCATAGCATACACTCCTTTATAAACATTGTAAAAGAGAGGCATGAGTGTCATATCAGTATATGTGTTTTGCACTTCAGTCACGTCTTCATATCCAGTACATTCTCTCTGATTTTTTGTTGATGAATTTAATTGCTTGAACTTACAGCTAAATAATTTCTCCCAAAACTCTGTAAACAATACATTACTTGATGAATTGAGCGGCTTCACATCTAAAATGAACTCTTTCATGCCACTGACATGTGAACTGGGGATGAATAGGCCTATGGCACCATCCAGAATATGATGCCTATCCCGGGCTGCAGTTTGGAAATCAAAGATCCAGCTCTCAGTGCCCACCCACTGGTACCCGGTCAAGTTGTGGTGAGACAATTCCTGTATTATCACATATAAATCTGTGGGAGAGAGGAATGTGACAATCACCTTCGAAGTAGAAGACTTGATAATGTCAACAATCTGTTGTATTTTGTCTGGTGGATCTGTTCGAAAGAAAGAGACAGAGTACTCCAAGCAGATGCCCAGCTGCTGGGCAGTTTCTATGAATGTGGCCATGCCATTGTTGCCATAATCATCATTTGTTCTAATAGCTCCAACCCAAGTCCAACCAAAGTACTTGACCAACTGGGCCAGGGCTCTGCTCTGGTAGTCATCGCTAGGTATTGTTCTGAGGAATGATGGGTACTTGGTTTTATCACTGAGACAAGCACAAGTTGCAACATGGGCGATCTAAAACACAAAATAAATAATATCTCAAGATGATAAAACATTTACACTGCTGAACATGATTTTTATGACTTCCCATTTTGTTGGACTGGCTGGAAAAATTACAGAATAATAACAAGATTTTTGCAATTTAATGTATTCAAATCTTACCCACCAGTGGTATATGAAAGGGTCCAAGAACAGTAGATATAGCCATGCCAGGAGAGGAAGAGGTTCCCACCATATTAGCCTGCACTTGGGCAGCTCTGGTACATGCTGTGTCAGAGGATGCAAATGCCACTTCATCTCTAGTAACAGAGGCCAGTGCAGCCCTCACACCTCTGGCAATGGAGGCACAATCATCATATAACTTATAACCCAGAGAGATGCCAGGCAGTATGTGTGTGCTGTTATTAATCTCCTCTATGGCAAAGAGCATAGCCTGGGCATACTGGAACCCTCTGAAATTCAAACTGGATGCAGACAGTTTTAAATAGCTGCAAATGCAACCAAGTTAAACTATGAAACAATATCATAGTAAATGCATGAATGAAAGCATTTGACAGATTGTTTCACATATGGAATATCTCTCATTTTACAACTTATTTTGTTAGTCTTTGCTGTTAGGTATTTGAAATGTAAATAAAATTTTAACCATCTAATTTACCTGGTGCATTGCAGTGGCTTTGGTTTGTGCATGTAGGTATCCTGTTTGGCTTTCCACCTTCTGTGGAAAGTGAAGAATCCCCCCAACATAATGTCCCCATCCTTAGATAGCAGAGGGTTCTCTGGATCCCCTCTCCGCCTGCACACTGCCTCCTCAGCTTGAGAGAAAGATATCACCAACAACAGCTGTAAGAGTGCCAAACCCTTCTCTGGCTGCGTCTGAGTGGACATCATCACATCTAAGAGAGCTAAACCACTGGGTGGCATCACATGCACCTCAGTGTGAATCAACATTTACACTTGTACTTATACATTTTGAAGAAAAAAAAGAATGATGTTTATCTATGTGTACATACCAAGTGGGTTGTGAGGAGGGAGGTGCCCGAACAGAATAACTGTTTTTGCTATTAGGCTATTAGTGCACTGCAATGTGCTCAAATGCACATTACTGTTAAAACATTAAGGCTCAAATCAATTCTCGAGGAAGATAGCACATTGTTTAGTCTCAATCACAGGTTGTCAAATACTGATGTTTTTGGTTGGCCGTGTCATTGGCCTGGCCAGCTGGCCCAAAAGCATCAGTGTTTAATGTGGTGATGGGCAGGAGCACACTGTAGGTTTTAGATTTGATGCTGAGAATAGCCTGTGAAGGCTCACATACAATACAAAATACATAATAAAACAGCCAGTACAACACATATTCATATATATTTATTTGTAACTTATCATCATTTTTGTCATTTTGGAATTGTGAGAAGAAAAAGTCTCATGTTTCGTATATAAACTGTACAAAATGAAAAGATTCGGTTCAGCTTGTTGTGCTGAGCCTTGCAGTCAGCAATCAGAATAACCCTTCCCCATTAGCAGAACCAAGAGGAGCATCTTAACAATGGTATAGCTTTGCTCTGCTCTTCAGGCCGCACCAATCAACTCTACAGCACATTATAGGGCAAGCTAAAGATGTTTTTGTCTGTGCAAAATTAGGATTTTATTCCCTGATCAGAATTTGAAAAAAATTATTAATGGTTGTGGAATCAGTAAGGAATTCTGGATTAGGGTTGTATACTTATTTGTACTTACAAGTTACATTTGTCACAATTTATTTTAAAGTACACTAATAAGATGTAATAAACTGTACTATATGTCAAATTAGATTTAAAAAAATGAAATAATATGGTATTCAGTAGACAGTAAAGAAAGACAGTTATAACCTAGGCAAACTGAGAAGACATAATAAACCATAATTTGGAGCAAATTAGGCAAAAATTAGAAAAAATATGACCTTGATTAGAAAATAATAATAATAATAATAATAATAATAATAATAATAATGATGATAATAAAAATTAAAACTGGTATGGTATGCCCGAACTAACTAGTAAGAAGTAACAAGCCAAATGGAATATCAAATCGGACAAAAACTAAAAATGAGAGGAAACAAAGTTAGTTATAAATCATACACCTGAATCACATTGTACAGAAACCACCTAATGCATTATTAGATGTAAAATGTATATACTTAGACTACTATACCAAATTATAATCTAACTAGAAACCAAATAGGTGATTCTCTTATGCGTATGCAATAAAAAATCAAGTGCAATGCCATATCATATCTAAAATATATTCATCAGACACTACCCTCACTACCAAATAATACCATAGACACCTCAGTTCATGCTACCAACATGGACCTACAATGGCTTAATTATACAACGCAGACTGTTATTTGACAAATTTAGTGCCATATTGACAATGGTCAGACAAAAAATACAGCTCAGAGGATGATACATTTATGTTCGCTTTATGTAACAGTTCATATTATTACAGGGTAATTTGTTGCTATTTTCAACCTTGTTAGTACCTTATCAGACTTTCTCCGAGGTTTATTAGTGACATTACAAGAAAACTGTTCAGCAAATTACAGCCTGTGTTGTGTAATTAAAAGATCATAGGTCCATGTTGGTAGCATTAAGTTTGGTGTCTATGTTATGATTTGGTAGTAGGGGTAAAATAGCATATAATTAATATATTTTGGATTTCATATCTGATATTGCATTTGATTTCTTATTGAACAATCTTTTTATGTGTGTGATATGTAAATGATATGATTGTGTATGACATTGTGTTATATTCTGTTGTTTCAATACGCTATGGCAAGGAAATTATATTCATTGGAAAAATTCTACAGTATTACATTTCATGCCCTCAATGAAATGAAGGTATGTGTCTATTTGACAGTCTGGTTAGCAAATTATTGTGTGTAAGCCCAGAGACTGCCTTTGCCACCTTATTATGTTTTTAGAAAGATTTTGGTGGCCCCTTCCCCATCATATTCTTTTTTGTATTCTTCTCTGGTTTCAGTAAGATAATATAACATTTTGGAGTAAAAATGCAAATGAGCAGTCCAAAACTTGAAGCCAGAATAGCAAATATCTCAACAGCAACACTGAACTTCCCAGGAGAGCTGACATACGCTGGGATAAAAGTGATCCATACTGCACAGAATATCAGCATGCTAAAGGTGATAAATTTGGCTTCATTGAAATTATCAGGCAGTTTCCGAGCCAGAAAAGCAAGAATAAAACACAACATGGCCAGAAGTCCTATGTACCCAAGTACAGCCCAAAACCCTACAGCTGAGCCCAGAGCACACTCTAAGATGATTTTGTCCTTGAATGTTTTAAAATTTTTAAAGGGAAAAGGAGGAGAAATTGTTAACCAGAGGATACATATGATAACTTGTATAAGAGTGAAACCCAGAACACTGAGTTTCTGCTGTGCAGGCCCAAACCATTTCATCACATCACTACCTGGGAGTGTGGCCCTGAAGGCCATTAACACCACTATTGTTTTCCCCAGAACACAAGAGATACAGAGGACAAAGGTGATGCCGAATGCTGTATGTCGCAGCATGCAGGACCACTGAGAGGGCCGGCCGATGAAGGTCAGAGAACACAGGAAACACAGACTCAAGGAGAAGAGCAGCAGGAAGCTCAGCTCAGAGTTGTTGGCCCTGACAACTGGAGTCTGTCGGTATCTGAAGAAAATGAACGCCACAACAGCAGTCATGCATGTTCCAAATAGAGAAGCTGCAGTGAGCAGTGCTCCCATAATCTTTTCATATGAGAGAAACTCTGCCTCCTTCTTTACACAGGCATCTCTTCCCTCATTTGACCAGAACTCAGGGTGGCATCGTACACAAGTGATAGAATCTGTAAAAATAAAAAATTGAAGCATGTGTTAGACTTACTCACTTATTAGACTTGAAGATAATAAATGGATAACCTTTTACAACCCATCTTGATGTTGTATCACCATGGTGGTGTTGTTCCCAGAACATCATAATCAATGTTGTTCCTGGACCATCGTTGCAACTTACCAATCACTTTATTGTAATGTCGCAGCATTGCATCTTGGGAAAAAGACTGGAAAAATATGCACATAGGAGAAATGATCCTTTCTAAAATGTATTTAACATTGTGAAGTGGTGCATTTGAACCAAATATATGTTTCTTAACTGAGTTTAACTGTTAACTGACCTAATTTTGTGTATTTTTGTTGCCTACACCTAACCAAACTGTGACAGAAAACAGTAAAAAGAGAATCAATCAGCAAACTTGGTGTAAACATAAAAAGGGAAGGGAATATAATATGTTCCATTTGGGATACAAGTCCCAATCTCCTGGGTGGGAGTCCGGTTCTAAACCTATCTAGCCACAACAGTTTGCTCCAGATGCAGACTTTGTTGCTCTTCCATACGTTTAAATGATGCAACACTGACGCAGGGAAGTGTAAAACCAAAAGTAAAACAGGATGTGGAATTTGCTCATACTTTTCGACATATTCAATTGACAACAGTACTTAAACAGTGTATTTAATGGTTACCATCAACTACATTGAGTTTTGTAAATATATGCTCATTCAGAACTTGATCCCAACATTTTTCAGAAAAGTTGGGATAGGGGCAGAAAAGGGTGGAAAAGTGGTGTAAACTGGTGTAATTTCAAATTCTGTAGTGTTACATTTACATTGAGGTTTTAACCTCGATGTGTATTTCCAAGACTGTGCATGAGTTTATGTTGCTGAATTACAACTAATGTGTATCTAATGAGTATTTTTTTATTTTTACATTTTAAGTTTGATTTGTTGATGACACTGTTGTTGCTTTGCATAAAAGAGGCATGGTAACATGACAACTTTGAAAATTACATTTTTTCTTGCAATTAACATACTACACCTGTGGTGTTGCTGATTTCTCCCTCTGCACATCTTAAACAGTCATAGCAGCAGACAGGCTTTCCTTTCTGAAGAACCTTTCGAGTTCCTGGTGGACATTTCTCACTGCAAACTGACAACGGCACCTGCATGAACAAATAGACTGTTAGTTGTTTTTGCAAGCATCAAAACCAAACATCATGACACAGTAAGAATAATTAAAGAATCATATATATTCAGACTGACAGCATATTTTTGCTTACCTGCTGTGAGTTCTGTGCCCAAATTAAAGGCTTATTTTGCAGATTAAGCTGTTTGTCTGCAGGTAAAGAAGCATCATAAAGACCAACTGTGACAAAGTCCACAATGCCATTTTCTGTTGTCTGCCAGTTTATAATTTCATATTTTGCTGCTGGGTCTCCGTTCTCATCAAAGTAAACCTCATCTCCTTCCTTTGTTGTGAACCGAATGTTTTTTATGTGCTGTAAAATCTAAGAAGAAATGCATCAATGTAGGTCTGTCAAAGGTATCTAACAAATGTCTGCACAGACATGACTGACACATTGCAACAATTTGTTCTTTCAAAATATAAAAGTATTTTCCTTCTTAATGTGGCAATATATTTTAAGTCTTCAATGTTCAACTCACCGTAAATGGATCTAGCTGCACCTTGTTGTCACATGTTTTATTACAGCTAAGAATATTATGAAGTGCATGGGCAACAGCATACACTCCTTTATAAACATTGTAAAAGATAGGCATGAGTGTCATATCAGTGAAGCTGTTTTGCACTTCAGTCACATCTTCATGTCCAGTACATTCTATCTGATTCCTGTCTGATGACTTTGACTGTCTGAACTTACAGCTAAATAATGTTTCCCAAAACTCTGTAAACAATTCATTACTAGATGAGTTGAGCGCCTTCACATCCAACATGAACTCTTTCATGCCACTGACATGTGCTTTGGGGATGGACAGGCCAATGGCACCATCCAGAATGTGATGCCTGTCCAAGGCTGCACTTTTGTTATCAAAGATCCAGGTCTCAGTGCCCACCCACTGATACCCAGAAAAGTTGTGATGAGACAACTCCTGCATTATCATATACAAAGCTGTGGGAAAGAGGAAAGTGACAATCACCTTTGAAGTGGAAGCCTTTATAATGTCAACAATCTGCCGTATTTTATCTGGTGGATCTGTTCTAAAGACAGAAACAGAGTACTCCAGACAAATACCCAGCTGCTGGGCTGTTTCTGTGAATGTGGCCATGCCATTATTGCCATAATCATCATTTGATCTAATAGCTCCAATCCAAGTCCAACCAAAGTACTTGACCAACTGGGCCAGGGCTCTGCTCTGGTAGTAATCACTGGGTATTGTTCTGAGGAATGATGGGTACTTGGTTTTATCACTGAGACAAGCACAAGTAGCAAGTTGGCTGATCTAAAAGAAAAAAAAAAGAAATGATATCCCAAGATAAGATAAAAAATCATTGAGTGAGCACAATTCATTTTTTTTAAATCCATTTTGGTATGACCAGCTGTCAGAATAACAGAATAATAATCTGTTCAGAGTACTGTTTTTTACAATTAGATTTTTGCCAATTTCACTTACCAAGGGTATATAAAAGGGTCCGAGGAATGTAGCTATTGCCATACATGGAGAGGATGAGCTCCCTATCATAATGGCCTGCATTTGGGTAGGTCTGGTACATGCTTTGTCAGATGGTGCAAATGTCACTTCATTACCAGTCGCAGAGGCCAGTGCGACTTTCACACCTCTGGCAATGGAGCCACAACCATCATAGAACTTGTAGCCCAAAGAGATGCCAGGCAGTAGGTCTGTGCTGTTAGTAATCTCCTCTATGGCAAAGAGCATAGCCTGGGTAAATTGGAACCCTCTGAAATTCAATCTTGATGCAGAGAATTAGAAATAGTTGAAATCCCAACCAAGGTTAACTTGAAATTGAAACAAAATCATAGTAAATGAATACATTTATATTAAGGCCATTTAGCAGACGCTTTTGTCCAAAGCGAATTACAATAAGTACATTTGTCACAAGAAAGAAACAAATAAATGAATAAATGAAAGCATTTGTCAGTTGTTTACACAAAGGGGACATTACTCATGTATACACTCATTTTGAGAACTTTCTTTTGTTTTATTTTTTTTTACCAATTTGGTATCTGCACCCACTTAGTGTGAGTCACTTGATATTTACATTGGTATAATTTACCTGGTGCATTGCGGTGGCTTTGGTTTGTTCATGTAGTTTTCCATTCTGTCGTTCCACTTGCTGTGAAAATTGAAGACTCCCCCCAACATAATATCCCCATCTTTAGATAGCAGAGGGTTCTCTGGATCCCCTCTGTGCCTGCACACTGACTCCTGAGCTTGAGAGAAAGATATCACCAACAACAACTGTAACAGCGCCAGACCCCGTTCTGGCCACCTCTGGGTGAACATCATACCATCTAACAGAACTACACAACTGGGTGACATCACAATTACCTCAATGTAAATCAAACGTTTTGCACTGGTACTTATACATTTTGGAGCAAATAAAAAAATCTAACAGGAATGGTTTTATCTACCATGTGATTTGGGAGGAGGGTGGTGACTTGACAGAAAAACAGTAGACATTAGGCTGTTTGAAATATCTATACTGTAAATATGCAGTTTTTCTGTAGAAAGGGGTTTCTCCTTCTCAAATCAATTTCCACATTAAGAAAGTGCACTTTATACCTGATTTTACAGTTGCAATTGAAATATTGAAAAACAATTGCAATTTGTCATTAGGTCAGGCATTTTACTACAGTCCAAAGAATGTGACTTAATGCACCTTATCTAGTGCCTCCCTCTGCTCTACTAAAAGAGATCAACATTTGCTAACATTAGTTGAGTCCACTAACTTTAATATGGCTATCGTGTCATTGCAATTGTCAATTACATGTGTTTGTCTGCCTGAAGTTGAAATAAGCACACACGCACAGAGCAGTGTCAGCATTGATTAGGAGTCATTATTTGCATCACCTAATGAATGTCACTCAGATATTAACTCCTCTTTTTCCTCTGTTTTGTTCTCCATTAACTCTTTGGTGAACGTATGAAAGCATTTTACAACTTGTTTGTTGTGAACTTTGTCCTTCTGACGTGTGGCGATGGGCAGAAGCATACAGTAGGTTTTAGATTTGTTTTGCTGAGTATAGCCTGTTACGGTTGATGGCTGGTAAAGTAAATCAAAATGTAAGTTTCCTGCCATAAGACCAAAAACAGCACCAGAGGGAGATAAAGTGAAATACTATAACTTTATGTTAATATCTCACACACAAAAGAAAAAGCTTTTGAAAAAAAATAAATGTATAGCCTTAATAATACATACTTCTTTCATTTTCGTACTTTTGGAATTGTGTGAAATGTGTTATCCTCCCCTTTACACAATGAAAAGATACCTCCAATAACAAGGTCACCATCTTGGGCAAATCAAAATAGTTGTGTTGAGCCTTGCATTCGGCAATCAAAACTCCCCTTCATTGTTCGAATAACCAAGAAAAGCAGCATCGACAATACCATAGCTTTTCTCCAAAGACATTTTTGTCCGTGCAAATGTGGGTTTCTTTCTTTCATCACAATTTGAACATCATTGTTAATAACTGTGGAATCAGTAAATAAGTCTGGATCAGGGTCATAAATGTCCGTATTTAATTATTTGTATTAGTTGATATGACTGTATATTACATTGTATTAAATTCCTTTATCTCAGTATTCTATGTCATGAAGGAAATTATACATTCTGGAAAATTCTGGAGTAATACAATGCAAGTACTCAACTAAATCAATACAGATGTTTACTTGACAGTCTGGTTAACAAAATATTGTCTAAATAATTATAATGGTACTTGAATGTCTCAGCCAACATATAATTTTAAGAAAAATTAGGAGGATTTTGGTGCACCTTTCCCCATCATATTCTTTTTTGTATTCTTCTCTGGTTTCAGTAAGATAATGTAACATTTTGGAATAAAAATACAAATGAGCAGTCCAAAACTTGAAGCCAGAATAGCAAATATCTCCACAGCAACACTGAACTTCCCAGGAGAGCTGACATACGCTGGGATAAAAGTGATCCATACTGCACAGAATATCAGCATGCTAAAGGTGATAAATTTGGCTTCATTGAAATTATCAGGCAGTTTCCGAGCCAGAAAAGCAAGAATAAAACACAACATGGCCAGAAGTCCAATGTACCCAAGTACAGCCCAAAAGCCTACAGCTGAGCCCAGAGCGCACTCTAAGATGATTTTGTTCTTGAATATTTTAAAATTCTTGAAGGGAAAAGGAGGTGAAATTGTTAACCACAGGATACATATGATAACTTGTATGAGAGTGAAACCCAGGACACTGAGTTTCTGCTGTGCAGGCCCAAACCATTTCATCACATCACTACCTGGAAGTGTTGCTCTGAAGGCCATTAACACTACTATTGTTTTACCCAGAACACAAGAGATACAGAGGACAAAGGTGATGCCGAATGCTGTGTGTCGCAGCATGCAGGACCACTCAGAGGGCCGGCTGATGAAGGTCAGAGAACACAGGAAACACAGAGTCAAGGAGAAGAGCAGCAGGAAGCTCAGCTCAGAGTTGTTGGCCCTGACAACAGGAGTCTGTCTGTAGCTGAAGAAAATGAATGCCACAACAGCAGTCATGCATGTTCCAAATAGAGAAGCTGCAGTGAGCAGTGCTCCCATAATCTCTTCATATGAGAGAAACTCTGCCTCCTTCTTTACACAGGCATCTCTTCCCTCATTTGACCAGAACTCTGGGTGGCATCGCACACAGGTGATGGAATCTGAAAGAAATAATAATGAAGCAGAGGACTAAAAAGAATGATTTCAGACATGTTTTCATTTAGCTCAAGAGGGTTTTGAGACATGCAGCACTTTACTTCTGACCGACAAAGTTATAACTGAAAAAATTGCCCTCCATACTGCATTTTAATGGCACATACATGGTCATGTCATCTACACACTGAATTTTATGTTCATGGTATTTCCCAGTGGAAGCATGTATGGACAGAGCAACAGGGGGTCAGGGATAGAGCCTTGTTGAATACCAGAGGTCAGAGAAAAGCTCTTTTTTCTACAGCAGTATCCCTTTTGCCAGCACACATGGTAGGTGATCCAATGGTAAAATCAGCAACTTGCTGAACTTGCAAAACAAGTTTGGGTTACCAAACAAAGACAAAAAAAATAACCCTTTCTAAAATAAAAACAGTCATTTACAAAATGGGTCTCAAATGTAAAAGTCCAGAGGGTCGAGGCTAAGTTTTTTAAAACATTTTTCATTCAAACACCTAATGATTCAGACATTTTCTTTTTCATATGTATTTTATTTTATTTTAATATTGTGGTTTTCAAAAAAGGAGAAAATACACTGTCACTGTCAATTACTTTTTCACAGTTTCACAGTATGGGAAAACCTCAGCAGCTCAGACGAAAACTATCTGCATGCTGAGGTTGTGGGAACATACTGTGAGCCTTTTTGTAATACGAGTGTACTGACAATTGTTTTCTTTCTATTGTTTAGTGAAGATACAGCAACACATTATTACTTAACAATTAAGTTAAAAATGTCTGGGTTTATGAGTCATATTGGTTGTAGCAAATAAAGCACTGCTGCTGACA
Organism: Pagrus pagrus; assembly: GCF_965226575.1. Lineage (NCBI taxonomy): Eukaryota > Metazoa > Chordata > Actinopteri > Spariformes > Sparidae > Pagrus > Pagrus pagrus. The sequence goes on from NC_140188.1 coordinate 12,501,389, forward strand.
ATTCATGCTGCAATCCCTTCCTTCTCCTACCATGGATGTGAGGCCTGAGAATGACCGGGCTGAAAAAATCAGACTGTTGCAATCTTTTTAATTATTTTCTCATATGTATAGAAACAGAGTCATTTTAAATACTTTTACAATCTCATTGGGGTTTTAACATTGATAGGCATTTCCGAGACTGCATCAATTAATGTAGCTAATTTCAGGCTTATGTATCATTATTTTCAGAGGACATCTTATCTTGATCTATTGATCTTTGAACATATTGTTTTTGGTTTGCTTAAAATAGTCATATGAACATGAAAATGTATACATTGATGTTTGGTCTTGCATTAAATATTACTATACCTGTGGCGTTGCTTATTTGACCCTCTGCACATCTTAAACAGTCAAAGCAGCAGACAGGCTTTCCTTTCTGCAGGACCTTGCGAGTTCCTGGTGGACATTTCTCACTGCAAACTGACAAAGGCACCTGCATGAACAAATACACAATGACATTTTGACAAGGTACTGATTTTGCAAGAATCAATCAATAACTTGAAGCATCGAACCCAGACATTGTAATACAGCGCGTCAGCTGAAAACATCTGCATTAAAAACAAATAACAAAAAAAATGTGATTTGCAATTACAGTGATCACGTTATCTTACCTGTAGTGAGTTCTTGGCCCAAATTAAAGACTTATTTAGCAGATTCAGCTGTTTTTCTGCAGGTAAAGATGCATCATATAGACCGACTCTGACAAAGTCCACGATACCATTTTCTGTTGGCTGCCAGTTTATAATTTCATACTTTGCTGCTGGATCTCCATTCTCATCAAAGTAAACTTCATCTCCTTCCTTTGTCTTGAACCGAATTTTTCTTATGTGCTGCAAAATCTAAGAAGATATGCACCAATGTACATCAATATCTGACAAATGTCTCAGCAACATGAATGACTGCAACATCTTTTTTTAATTTAAAAGCATAAGTTTTTGGTGTTCAACTCACCATAAACGGATCTAGCTGCACCTTGTTGTTACATGTTTCATTACAGCTGAGAATATTATGAAGTGCGTAGGCCATAGCGTACACTCCTTTATAAATGTTGTAAAAGAGAGGCATGAGTGTCATATCAGTATATGTGTTTTGCACTTCAGTCACATCTTCATGTCCAGTACATTCTCTTTGATTTTCTACTGATGACTTTAATTGCTTGAACTTACAGCTAAATAATTTTTCCCAAAACTCTGTAAACAATACATTACTTGATGAATTGAGCAGCTTCACATCTAAAATGAACTCTCTCATGCCACTGACATGTGCACTGGGGATGAATAAGCCTATGGTACCATCCAGAATATGATGCCTATCCTGGGCTGCAGTTTGGAAATCAAAGATCCAGCTCTCAGTGCCTACCCACTGGTACCCAGTCAAGTTGTAGTGAGACATTTCCTGTATTATCAAATATATATCTGTGGGGAGGAGGAAAGTGACAATCACCTTTGAAGTGGAAGCCTTTATAATTTCAATTATCTTTTGTATTTTGTCTGGTGGATCTGTTCGAAAGACAGACACAGAGTACTCCAGACAGATACCCAGCTGCTGGGCAGTTTCTATGAATGTGGCCATGCCATTATTACCATAATCATCATTTGTTCTAATAGCTCCAACCCAAGACCATCCAAAGTACTTGACCAACTGGGCCAGGGCTCTGCTCTGGTAGTAATCACTGGGTATTGTTCTGAGGAATGATGGGTACTTGGTTTTGTCACTGAGACAAGCACAAGTAGCAATATGACCGATCTAAAAGACAAAATAAAAAAATTCACAGATGATAAAACATTTACACTGCTGAATACGATTTTTATGACTTCCCCTTTTCTTGGACTGGCTGGAAGAATTACAGAATAATAATTGGATTTTTACAATTTAATCTATGCAAATCTTACCCACCAGTGGTATATGGAAGGGTCCGAGAACAGTAGATATAGCCATGCCAGGAGAGGAAGTGGTTCCCATCATATTAGCCTGCACTTGGGTACATGTTGTGTCAGAGGGTGCAAATGCCACTTCATCTCTAGTAACAGAGGCCAGCGCAACCCTCACACCTCTGGCAATGGAGCCACAGTTATCATATAACTTGTAGCCTAGAGAGATGCCAGGCAGTATATGTGTGCTGTTATTAATCTCCTCTATGGCAAAGAGCATAGCCTGGGCATACTGGAACCCTCTGAAATTCAAACTGGATGCAGACAGTTATAAAGAGTTCCAAATGCAACCAAGTTAAACTATGAAACAAAAACAGTAAACAAATAAATGAAAGAATTTGACAGATTGTTTACACATGGGGAATATCTCTCACATTACTACTTATTTTGCTAGTCTTTGCTGTTAGGTATTTGAAATGTAAATACGATTTTTATTGTCTAATTCACCTGCTACATTGCAGTGGCTTTGGTTTGTGCATGTAGGTATCCTGTTTGGCTTTCCAGCTTCTGTGGAAAGCGAAGACTCCCCCCAACATAATGTCCCCATCCTTAGATAGCAGCGGGTTCTCTGGATCCCCTCTCCGCCTGCACACTGACTCCTGAGCTTGAGAGAAAGATATCACCAACAACAGCTGTAAGAGCGCCAAACCCTTCTCTGGCTGCGTCTGAGTGGACATCATCAAATCTAAGAGAGCTAAACCACTCAGTGGCATCACATGCACCTCAGTGAAAATCAAAAGTTCACACTTGTACTTATACATTCTGGAGAAGGAAAAAAAAAACAAAAAAGAACAGTGATGTTTATCTTTGTGTACATAGTGGGTTGTGAGGAGGGAGGTGCCAGAACAGAAAAACTGTTTTTGCCATTAGGCTATTATTGCATTGCAATGTGTGCAGAAGCACATTATTGTTAAAAAATTAAGGCTCAAGTCAATTCTCAAGGAAGATAGTACATTATTGAGTCTCATTCCCAGGTTGTCAAATATTGATGCTTTGGGTTGGCAGTGTCGTTGGCCTGGCCAGCTGGCCCAAAAGCGTCAGTGTTTGATGACCTGGTAATGAGACTTAGTAATCAACTATCTCTCTCTAGAATTGCCTACTTCAGATTTACCTGGTTTGTTTTTACTTCATTTGGGGCCATTTGGGTGCAGTGCAACAAGACTGGCACACAATGTTATCACATTGTGAATGTAGCAGGTAGAAAGTGGCAGGCTGGTAAAATGTCCCTCACGAGTTGCCGCACTTTACTTCCGGGTCTTAATTGACCAGCTGGTTCAGCATACATAAGCCGTGGCATGTTGTTCTCTCTCTCTCTCTTTCTCTCTCTCTGCTCCTTGGTGCGTGACTGGGTCAGTGTGTGTGTGTCTGCAGTCCTGGTCCATCTTGGTGCCGGTTTCTCCACGCTCCTCCGCAACTGTGTCAGCGTGAGTGTGTGTCTGCAGTCCTGGTCCAGCTTGGTGTCGGCTTCTCTCTCTGCTCCCTGGTGCGTGACTGGGTCAGCACGTGTGTGTGAAGTTGTTAGTGAGATCGCAGGCCTTGCCATGGTCTGGTCACATTAAGTTAACATGGCCATTGTGTCATCACAATTACATGTGTTTGAATGTAATTGTGGCATTTTCATCTTAAAGCAGACACAGAATAGGATCAACATTGATTAGGAGTCACGTCTGCATCCATCTGATGAATGTCACTCACAAAATACACAATAAAACAGCCTGTACAACACATTTATTTGTAACGTATTGTCATTTTGGAATTGTGAGAAGAAAAAGTCATATATGTTTCGTATATATATACAAAATTCTTCCCTGTACAAAATGAAAATATTCCGTTCAGCTTGTTGTGCCGAGCCTTGCAGTCAGCAATCAGAATAACCCTTATATATCATATCCAAAACACTACCCTTGCTACCAAATAATACCATAGACACCTCAGTTCATGCTACCAACATGGACCTACAATGACTTAATTAGACAACGCAGACTGTACATTTGACAAATAAAGTGCCATATTGACAATGGTCGGACAAAAAACACAGCTCAGAGGATGATTCATTAATTTGCGCTCTATGTAACAGTTTGTATTATTACAGGGTATTTTGTTGCTATTTACAACCTTGTAAGTACCTTATTAGACTTTCTTCAAGGTTTATTAGTGACATAACAAGAAAACTGTTTCTTGGTAGCATTAAGTGTGGTGTCTATGTTGTGATTTGGTAGTAGGGGTAAAATAGCATCTATTAATATATTTTGGATGTTTTATCTGATATTGCATTTGATTTCTTATTGAACCATCTTGTATGTGTGTGATATGTAGCTGATATGATTATGTATGACATTGTTTTATGTTCTGTTATTTCAATATGCTATGGCAAGGAAATCTAAGCTTTTAGAATGATTTTGGTGCCCCCTTCCCCATCATATTCTTTTTTGTATTCTTCTCTGGTTTCAGTAAGATAATATAACATTTTGGAATAAAAATACAAATGAGCAGTGCAAAACTTGAGGCCAAAATAGCAAATATCTCAACAGCAACACTGAATTTCCCAGGAGAGCTGACATACGCTGGGATAAAAGTGATCCATACTGCACAGAATATCAGCATGCTAAAGGTGATAAATTTGGCTTCATTGAAATTATCCGGCAGTTTCCGAGCCAGAAAAGCAAGAATAAAACACAACATGGCCAGAAGTCCAATGTACCCAAGTACAGCCCAAAAGCCTACAGCTGAGCCAAGAGCGCACTCTAAGATGATTTTATCCTTGAATGTTTTAAAATTCTTAAATGGAAAAGGAGGAGAAATTGTTAACCAGAGGATACATATGATAACTTGTATAAGAGTGAAACCCAGAACACTGAGTTTCTGCTGTGCAGGCCCAAACCATTTCATCACATCACTACCTGGAAGTGTGGCCCTGAAGGCCATTAACACCACTATTGTTTTCCCCAGAACACAAAAGATACAGAGGACAAAGGTGATGCCGAATGCTGTGTGTCGCAGCATGCAGGACCACTCAGAGGGCCGGCCGATGAAGGTCAGAGAACACAGGAAACACAGAGTCAAGGAGAAGAGCAGCAGGAAGCTCAGCTCAGAGTTGTTGGCTCTGACAACAGGAGTCTGTCTGTATCTGAAGAAAATGAACGCCACAACAGCAGTCATGCATGTTCCAAAGAGAGATGCAGCAGTGAGCAGTGCTCCCATAATCTCTTCATATGAGAGAAACTCTGCCTCCTTCTTTACACAGGTATCTCTTCTCTCATTTGACCAGAAGTCTGGGTGGCATCGCACACAGGTGATGGAATCTGAAAAAAATAATATTGAAGCAGAGGACCAAAAAGAATGATTTCAGACATGTTTTCATTTAGCTCAAGAAGGTTTTGAGACATGGAGCACTTTACTTCTGACAAAGTAGTAACTGAAAAAATTGCCCTCCATACTGATTTTCAATGGAACATGAATTTTCATATCATCTGCACACTGAATTTTACGTTTGTGTAAGGTATTTCCTAGTGGAGGCATTTATGCACAAAATAACAGGGGGCCAGGGATAGAGCCTTGTTGAATACCACAGGTCAGAGAAAAGCTCTTTTTCTACAGCAGTAACTCTTTTGCCAACCCACTTGGTAGGTGATCCAATGTAATAAAATGAGCAACTTGGTAACGCTGAGCTGAGATCATGAATAATAAAAACTGAACAATCTCCAAAATCCTCTATTAGTAAAATATTGTAACTTTAATGAGAGAAGTTTTGGTAGTTTGACATCAACAGAAACCTGATTGAAATGTATATACGATTTTGATAATTCGTAGAAGAAACCAAGTTTGGGTGAAGAAACACAGAAAAAAAATGTTTTTAAAAAAAACACGGTCATTTACAAAACAGGTCTCAAATTTTAAAGTCCAAAGGGTCAAGGCTAAGTTTTTTAAGGCATTTTTTTTAGCAACTAATGATTTAGACAATTTGTTTTATATTTCTATTTTATTTTATGTTAATATTGTGGTTTTCAAAAAAGGAGAAAAATACACTGTCACTCTGAAAACATTTTTCACAGTTTCAGAGTATGTGAAAACCTCAGCAGATCAAATGAAAACTATCTGCATGCTGAGGTTGTGGGAACATACTGTGAGCCTTTTTGTAATAGGAGTATGCTGACAAGTGTTTTCTTTCTATTGTTTAGTGCAGATAGATTTTAAATAGTAGCAACACATAATTGCTTAATAATTAAGTTAATGATTAAAATGTCTGGGTTTATGAGTCATATTGGTTGTAGCAAATAAAACACTGCTGCTGACAATTCATGCTGCAATCCCTTCCTTCTCCTACCATGGATGTGAGGCCTGAGAATGACCGGGCTGAAAAAATCTGACTGTTGCAATCTTTTCAACGATTTTCTCATATGGATAGATACAATGAAAGTTGAGTCATTTTAAATACCTTTGTGTAACAATCCCATTGGGATTTTTAACATTGATGGGCATTTCCAACACTGCATCAATTAATGTAGCTGATTTCAGGCTTATGTATCAGTATTTTCAGAGGACATCTTATCTTGATCTATTGATCTTTGAACATATTGTTTTTGGTTTCCTTAAAATAGTCATATGAACATGACAATGTCAATGTTGATGTTTGATCTTGCATTAAATATTACTACACCTGTGGCGTTGCTTATTTCTCCCTCTGCACATATTAAACAGTCATAGCAGCAGACAGGCTTTCCTTTCTGCAGGACCTTGCGAGTTCCTGGTGGACATTTCTCACTGCAAACTGACAAAGGCACCTGCATGAACAAATAGACAATGACACTTTGACAAGGTACTGATTTTGTAATAATCAATCAATCATTTGAAGCATCCAACCCAGACATTGTAATACAGCGACGACAGCTGAAAACGTGTACATTAAAAACCAATAAAAAAAATGTCATCTGCAATTACAGTGATCACATGGTATCTTACCTGTAGTGAGTTTTGGGCCCAAATTAAAGACTTATTTTGCAGGTTCAGCTGTTTCTCTGCAGGTAAAGATGCATCATAAAGACCAACTCTGACAAAGTCCACAATACCATTTTCTGTTGGCTGCCAGTTTATAATTTCATACTTTGCTGCTGGATCTCCATTCTCATCAAAGTAAACTTCATCTCCTTCCTTTGTTGTGAACCGAATCTTTCTTATGTGCTGTCAAATCTAAGAAGACATGCACCAATGTAGATCAATATCTGACAAATGTCTCAGCAAAATGAATGACTGCAACCATTTTTTAACAATAAAAACAAAAGTCTTTGGTGTTCAACTCACCGTAAATGGATCTAGCTGAACCTTGTTGTTACACGTTTCATTACAGCTGAGAATATTATGAAGTGCGTAGGCCATAGCATACACTCCTTTATAAACATTGTAAAAGAGAGGCATGAGTGTCATATCAGTATATGTGTTTTGCACTTCAGTCACATCTTCATGTCCAGTACATTCTCTCTGATTTTTTATTGATGAATTTAATTGCTTGAAGTTACAGCTAAATAATTTTTCCCAAAACTCTGTAAACAATATATTACTTGATGAATTGAGCAGCTTCACATCTAAAATGAACTCTTTCATGCCACTGACATGTGCACTGGGGATGAATAGGCCTATGGCACCATCCAGAATATGATGCCTATCCCGGGCTGCAGTTTGGAAATCAAAGATCCAGCTCTCAGTGCCCACCCACTGGTACCCGGTCAAGTTGTGATGAAACAACTCCTGCATTATCATATACAATTCCGTGGGAAAAAGGAAAGTGACTATCACCTTTGAAGTGGAAGCCTTTATAATGTCAACTATCTGTTGTATTTTGTCTGGTGGATCTGTTCTAAAGAAAGACACAGAGTACTCCAGACAGATGCCCAGCTGCTGGGCAGTTTCTATGAATGTGGCCATGCCATTATTACCATAATCATCATTTGTTCTAATAGCTCCAACCCAAGTCCAACCAAAGTACTTGACCAACTGGGCCAGGGCTCTGCTCTGGTAGTCATCACTGGGTATTGTTCTGAGGAATGATGGGTACTTGGTTTTATCACTGAGACAAGCACAAGTAGCAACATGGCCAATCTAAAAGACAAAATAGAAAATATCCACAGATGATAAAACATTTACACTGCTGAATACAATTTTCATGACTTCCCCTTTTCTTGGACTGGCTGGAAGAATTACACAATAATGATCAGATTTTTACAATTTAATCTATGCAAATCTTACCCACCAGTGGTATATGGAAGGGTCCGAGAACAGTAGATATAGCCATGCCAGGAGAGGAAGTGGTTCCCACCATATTAGCCTGCACTTGGTTACATGCTGTGTCAGAGGATGCAAATGCCACTTCATCTCTAGTAACAGAGGCCAGCGCAACCCTCACACCTCTGGCAATGGAAGCACAGTTATCATATAACTTATAGCCCAGAGAGATGCCAGGCAGTATGTGTGTGCTGTTATTAATCTCCTCTATGGCAAAGAGCATAGCCTGGGCATACTGGAACCCTCTGAAATTCAAACTGGATGCAGACAGTTATAAATAGTTCCAAATGTAACCAAGGTAAACTATGAAACAAAAACAGTAAATAAATAAATGAAGTAATTTGACAGGTTGTTTACACATAGGGAATATCTCTCATATTATTTTGTTAGACTTTGCTGTTGGGTATTTAAATTTAAGTAAGATTTCAACCGTCTAATTTACCTGGTACATTCCATTGGCTTTGGTTTGTGCATGTAGGTATCCTGTTTGGCTTTCCACCTTCTGTGGAAAGTGAAGAATCCCCCCAACATAATGTCCCCATCCTTAGATAGCAGCGGGTTCTCTGGATCCCCTCTCCGCCTGCACACTGACTCCTGAGCTTGAGAGAAAGATATCACCAACAACAGCTGTAAGAGCGCCAAACCCTTCTCTGGCTGCGTCTGAGTGGACATCATCAAATCTAAGAGAGCTAAACCACTCAGTGGCATCACATGCACCTCAGTGAAAATCAAAAGATTACAGTTGTACTTATACATTTTGGAGATGAAAAAAAAAACAAAAAAGAACAGTGATGTTTATCTTTGTGTACATACCAAGTGGGTTGTGAGGAGGGAGGTGCCAGAACAGAAAAACTGTTTTTGCCATTAGGCTATTAGTGCATTGCAATGTGTGCAAAAGCACATTATTGTTAAAAAATTAAGGCTCAAGTCAATTCTCAAGGAAGATAGTACATTATTGAGTCTCATTCCCAGGTTTTCAAATACTGATGCTACCGGTTGGCTGTGTCATTGGCCTGGCCAGCTGGCCCAAAAGCGTCAGTGTTTGATAACCTGGTAATGAGACTTAGTAATCGACTATCTCTTTCTAGAATTGCCTACTTCAGCTTTACTTGTTTGTTTTACTTCATTTGGGGCCATTTGGGCGCAGTGCCACGAGACTTGCACAAAATGTTATCACATTGTTAAGTTAACATGGCTATTGTGTCATCACAATTACATGTGTATGAGTGTGTGTGTGGCATTTTCCTCACAGAGTGAACAGACACAGAGTAGATTGAGCATTGATTAGGAGTCACGTTCGTGTCCACCTGATGAATGTCACTCCAATATTAACTCAACTTTTAGCTCTATTTTAGTCTCCATTAACTCTTCGGCTGTGAATTTTGTCTGTTTGACATGTGGTGATGGGCAGGAGCAAACTGTAGGTTTTAAATTTGTTGCTGAGTATACCCTTTGAAGACTGATGGCAGTAATATTGACACAAGAGGCAAGATAGAATAAGGTATTATACTTTTAGCTTACTAACTCACATACAGTATAAAATACACAATAAAACAGCCTGTACAACACATATTAATTTATATTTATTTGTAACTTATTGTCATTTTTGTAATTTTTGTCATTTTGGAATTGTGAGAAGAAAAAGTATTCTATGTTTCGTATATATATGAAATTGTAATTAGAAATCAAATAGGTGATTCTCACATACGTATGCAATAAAAAATCAAATGCAATGCCATATCATATCTAAAATATATTCATCAGACACTACCCTTACTACCAAATAATGCCATAGACACCTCAGTTCATGCTACCAACATGGACCTACAATGGCTTAATTAGACAACGCAGACAAATATAGTGCCATATTGACAATGGTCAGACAAAAACAAAGCTCAGAGGATGATATGTTTATTTGCGCTCTATGTAACAGTTCATATTATTACAGGGTAATTTGTTGCTATTTACAACCTTGTTAGTACCTTATCAGACTTTCTTCGAGGTTTATTAGTGACATTACAAGAAAACTGTTCAGCAAATTACAGCCTGTGTTGTGTAATTAAAAGATTGTAGGTCCATGTGTGTAGCATTAAGTGTCTATGTCTATGTTATGATTTGGTAGTAGGGGTAAAATAACATCTAATTAATATATTTTGGATGTTTTATCTGATATTGCATTTGATTTCTTATTGAACCATCTTGTATGTGTGTGATATGTAGCTGATATGATTATGTATGGCATTGTTTTATATTCTGTTGTTTCAATATGCTATGGCAAGGGAATCTAAGTTTTTATCATGATTTTGGTGCCCCTTTGCCCATCATGTTCTTTTTTGTATTCTTCTCTGGTTTCAGTAAGATAATATAACATTTTGGAATAAAAATACAAATGAGCAGTGCAAAACTTGAGGCCAAAATAGCAAATATCTCCACAGCAACACTGAATTTCCCAGGAGAGCTGACATACGCTGGGATAAAAGTGATCCATACTGCACAGAATATCAGCATGCTAAAGGTGATAAATTTTGCTTCGTTGAAATTATCAGGCAGTTTCCGAGCCAGAAAAGCAAGAATAAAACACAACATGGCCAGAAGTCCAATGTACCCAAGTACAGCCCAGAAGCCTACAGCTGAGCCCAGAGCACACTCTAAGATGATTTTCTCCTTGAATGTTTTAAAATTCTTGAAGGGAAAAGGAGGAGAAATAGTTAGCCAGAGGACACATATGATAACTTGTATAAGAGTGAAACCAAGAACACTGAGTTTCTGCTGTGCAGGCCCAAACCATTTCATCACATCACTACCTGGAAGTGTGGCCCTGAAGGCCATTAACACCACTATTGTTTTCCCCAGAACACAAGAGATGCAGAGGACAAAGGTGATGCCGAATGCTGTGTGTCGCAGCATGCAGGACCACTCAGAGGGCCGGCCGATGAAGGTCAGAGAACACAGGAAACACAGAGTCAAGGAGAAGAGCAGCAGGAAGCTCAGCTCAGAGTTGTTGGCTCTGACAACAGGAGTCTGTCTGTATCTGAAGAAAATGAACGCCACAACAGCAGTCATGCATGTTCCAAATAGAGAAGCTGCAGTGAGCAGTGCTCCCATAATCTCTTCATATGAGAGAAACTCTGCCTCCTTCTTTACACAGGCATCTCTTCTCTCATTTGACCAGAAGTCTGGGTGGCATCGCACACAGGTGATGGAATCTGAAAAAAATAATATTGAAGTAGAGGACCAAAAACAATTATTTCCGACTTCTTTTCATTTAGCTCAAGAAGGTTTTGAGACAAGCGATAACTGAAAGAATTGCCCTCCATACTGGTTTTTAATGAAACATACATTTTCATGTTATCTGCACACTGAATTTTATGTTCATGATATTTCCCAATGAAAGCATGTATGCACAGAACAACAGGGGGCCAGGGATAGAGCCTTGTTGAATACCACAGGTCAGAGAAAAGCTCTCTTCTGCAGCAGTATCCCTATTGCCAACCCACTTGGTAGGTGATCCAATGTAAAAAAAAATAGCAACTTTCTAATGCTGAGCTGAGATCATGAAAGAAAAACTGAACAATCTCCAAAAGCCTCTGTAAGTAAAATATTGTAACTTTAATGAGGAAAGATTTGGTAGTTTGACATCAACAAAAACCTGATTGAAATTTATATAAGATTTCTAATATAAAAACGGTTATTTACAAAACGGGTCTCAAATATAAAAGTCCAGAGGGTCAAGGCTAAGTTTTTAAAGACATTTCTATTCAAACAACTAATGATTCAGACATTTTCTTTTTTATATGTATTTTATTTTATTTTAAAATTGTGGTTTTCAAAAAAGGAGAAAACATACACTGTCACTGTCAATACATTTTTCAAAGTTTCAGAGTATGTGAAAACCTCAGCAGATCAGATGAAAACTATCTGCATGCTGAGGTTGTGGGAACATACTGTGAGCCTTTTTGTAATAGGAGTATGCTGACAATTATTTTCTTTCTATTGTTTAGTGAAGATGGATTTTGAATAGCAGCAACACATTATTACTTAATAATTAAGTTAATGATTAAAAATGTCTGGGTTTATGAGTCATATTGGTTGTAGCAAATAAAGCACTGCTGCTGACAATTCATGCTGCAATCCCTTCCTTCTCCTACCATGGATGTGAGGCCTGAGAATGACCGGGCTGAAAAAATCAGACTGTTGCAATCTTTTCAACGATTTTCTCATATGTATAGAAACACTTAAAGTTGAGTCATTTTAAATACTTTTACAATCTCATTGGGGTTTTAACATTGATAGGCATTTCCGAGACATCATCAATTAATGTAGCTGATTTCAGGCTTATGTACAGTATCAGTATTTTAAATTTATTGTTTTTCATTTGCTTAAAAAATGGCATATGAACCTGACAATTTATATGTTGATGTTTGATCTTGCATTAAATATTACTACACCTGTGGCGTTGCTTATTTCTCCCTCTGCACATATTAAACAGTCATAGCAGCAGACAGGCTTTCCTTTCTGCAGGACCTTGCGAGTTCCTGGTGGACATTTCTCACTGCAAACTGACAAAGGCACCTGCATGAACAAATAGACAATGACACTTTGGCAAGGTACTGATTTTGCAAGAATCAATCAATAAGTTAAAGCATCGAACCCAGACATTGTAATACATCGATTGTACATCGATCAACATTGCAATTACAGTGATCACATGGTATCTTACCAGTAGTGAATTCTGGGCCCAAATAAGAGACTTATTTTGCAGATTCAGCTGTTTCTCTGCAGCTGCATCAAAAAGACCGACTCTGACAAAGTCCACAATACCATTTTCTGTTGGCTGCCAGTTTATAATTTCATACTTTGCTGCTGGATCTCCATTCTCATCAAAGTAAACTTCATCTCCTTCCTTTGTTGTGAACCGAATCTTTCTTATGTGCTGTAAAATCTAAGAAGATATGCACCAATGTAGATCAATATCTGACAAATGTCTCAGCAACATGAACGACTGCAACAATTTTGTTAATATAAAAACATCAGTCTTTGGTGTTCAACTCACCATAAATGGATCTAGCTGCACCTTGTTGTTACATGTTTCATTACAGCTAAGAATATTATGAAGTGCGTAGGCCATAGCATACACTCCTTTATAAACATTGTAAAAGAGAGGCATGAGTGTCATATCAGTATATGTGTTTTGCACTTCAGTCACATCTTCATGTCCAGTACATTCTCTCTGATTTTCTACTGATGATTTCAATTGCTTGAACTTACAGCTAAATAATTTTTCCCAAAACTCTGTAAACAATACATTACTTGATGAATTGAGCGGCTTCACATCTAAAATGAACTCTTTCATGCCACTGACATGTGCACTGGGGATGAATAGGCCTATGGCACCATCCAGAATATGATGCCTGTCCCGGGCTGCAGTTTGGAAATCAAAGATCCAGCTCTCAGTGCCCACCCACTGGTACCCGGTCAAGTTGTGGTGAGACAATTCCTGTATTATCACATATAAATCCGTGGGGAGGAGGAAAGTGACAATCACCTTTGAAGTGGAAGCCTTGATAATGTCAACTATCTGTTGTATTTTGTCTGGTGAATCTGTTCCAAAGACAGATACAGAGTACTCCAGACAGATGCCCAGCTGCTGGGCAGTTTCTATGAATGTGGCCATGCCATTATTGCCATAATCATCATTTGTTTTAATAGCTCCAACCCAAGTCCAACCAAAGTACTTGACCAACTGGGCCAGGGCTCTGCTCTGGTAGTCATCACTGGGTATTGTTCTGAGGAATGATGGGTACTTGGTTTTATCACTGAGACAAGCACAAGTTGCAGTATGGCCAATCTAAAAGACAAAATAAAAAATATCCACAGATGATAAAACATTTACACTGCTGAATACAATTTTTATGACTTCCCCTTTTCTTGGACTGGCTGGAAGAATTACAGAATAATAATCAGATTTTTACAATTTAATTCATGCAAATCTTACCCACCAGTGGTATATGGAAGGGTCCGAGAACAGTAGATATAGCCATGCCAGGAGAGGAATTGGTTCCCACCATATTAGCCCGCACTTGGGTACACGTTGTGTCAGAGGGTGCAAATGCTAATTCTTCTCTAGTAACAGAGGCCAGTGCAACCCTCACACCTCTGGCAATGGAGGCACAATCATCATATAACTTATAGCCCAGAGAGATGCCAGGCAGTATGTGTGTGCTGTTATTAATCTCCTCTATGGCAAAGAGCATAGCCTGGGCATACTGGAACCCTCTGAAATTCAAACTGGATGCAGACAGTTATAAATAGTTGCAAATGCAACTAAGTTGAACAATGAAACAATAACATTTTAAATGAATAAATGAAAGAATTTGACAGATTGTTTACACATAGGGAATATCCCTCATTTCAAAACGTATTTTGTTAGTCTTTGCTGTTAGGTATTTGAAATGTAAATAAGATTTTTACTGCCTAATTTACCTGGTACATTGCATTGGCTTTGGTTTCTGCACGTAGGTATCCTGTTTGGCTTTCCACCTTCTGTGGAAAGTGAAGAATCCCCCCAACATAATGTCCCCATCCTTAGATAGCAGCGGGTTCTCTGGATCCCCTCTCTGCCTGCACACTGACTCCTGAGCTTGAGAGAAAGACATCACCAACAACAGCTGTAACAGCGCCAAACCCTGTTCTGGCCACCTCTGGGTGAACATCATACCATCTTACAGAACTACACCACTGAGTGACATCACAAGTACCTCAATGTTAATCAAACGTTTTGCACTGGTACTTATACATTTTGGAGCAAATAAAAAAAATCTATCAGGAATGGTTTTATCTACCATGTGAATTGGGAGGAGGGTGGTGACTGGACAGAAAAAACGTAGACATTAGGCTGTTTGAAATATCTATACTGTAAATATGCAGTTTTTCTGTAGAAAGGGGTTTCTCCTTCTCAAATCAATTTTCACATTAAGAAAGTGCACTTTATACCTGATTTTACAGTTGCAATTGAAGTATTGAAAAACAATTGCAATTTGTCATTAGGTCAGACATTTTACTACAGTCCAAAGAATGTGACTTAATGCACCTTATCTAGTGCCTCCCTCTGCTCTACTAAAAGAGATCAACATTTGCTAACATTAGTTGAGTCCACTAACTTTAATATGGCTATCGTGTCATTGCAATTGTCAATTACATGTGTTTGTCTGCCTGAGGTTGAAATAAGCACGCATACAAACAGCAGTGTCAGCATTGATTAGAAGTCATTATTTGCATCACCTAATGAATGTCACTCAGATATTAACTCCTCTTTTTCCTCTGTTTTGTTCTCCATTAACTCTTTGGTGAACATATGAAAGCATTTTACAACTACTTTGTTGTGAACTTTGTCCATCTGACGGCGATGGGCAGAAGCATACAGTAGGTTTTAGATTTGTTTTGCTGAGTATAGCCTGTTACGGTTGATGGCTGGTAAAGTAAATCAAAATGTAAGTTTCCTGCCATAAGACCAAAAAGAGCACCAGAGGGAGATAAAGTGAAATACTATAACTTTATGTTAATATCTCACACACAAAAGAAAAAACTTTTGAAAAAAATTAAATGTATAGCCTTAATAATACATACTTCTTTCATTTTCGTACTTTTGGAATTGTGTGAAATGTGTTATCCTCCCCTTTACACAATGAAAAGATACCTCCAATAACAAGGTCACCATCTTGTGACTTGTCTTGCCCTTCATTGTTCGAATAACCAAGACAAGCAGCATCGACAATACCATAGCTGTTCTCTAAAGACATTTTTGTCCGCGCAAATGTGGATTTCTTTCTTTCATCACAATTTGAAAAACATTGTTAGTAGCTGTGGAATCAGTAAGGAATTCAGGATCAGGGTGGTAAATGTATCCATATTTAATTATTTGTATGAGTTGATATGACTGTATATTACATTGTATTAAATTCCTTTATCTCAGTATTCTATGTCACGAAGGAAATTATTATGGAAAATTCTAGAGTAATACAATGCAAGTACTCAATTCAATCAATACAGATGTTTACTTGACAGTCTGGTTAACAAATTGTTTTGTAAATAATAATAATAGTACTAGAATGACTCAGCCAATTTTAAGAAAGATTCATGAAGATTTTGGTGCTCACTTCCCCATGATATTCTTTTTTGTATTCTTCTCTGGTTTCAGTAAGATTATATAACATTTTGGAGTAAAAATGCAAATGAGCAGTCCAAAACTTGAAGCCAGAATAGCAAATATCTCCACAGCAACACTGAATTTCCCAGGAGAGCTGACATATGCTGGGATAAAAGTGATCCATACTGCACAGAATATCAGCATGCTAAAGGTGATAAATTTGGCTTCATTGAAATTATCAGGCAGTTTCCGAGCCAGAAAAGCAAGAATAAAACACAACATGGCCAGAAGTCCAATGTACCCAAGTACAGCCCAAAAGCCTACAGCTGAGCCCAGAGCGCACTCTAAGATGATTTTATCCTTGAATGTTTTAAAATTCTTAAAGGGAAAAGGAGGAGAAATAGTTAACCAGAGGATACATATGACAACTTGTATCAGAGTGAAACCCAGGACACTGAGTTTCTGCTGTGCAGGCCCAAACCATTTCATCACATCACTACCTGGGAGTGTGGCCCTGAAGGCCATTAACACCACTATTGTTTTCCCCAGAACACAAGAGATACAGAGGACAAAGGTGATGCCGAATGCTGTGTGTCGCAGCATGCAGGACCACTCAGAGGGCCGGCCGATGAAGGTCAGAGAACACAGGAAACACAGAGTCAAGGAGAAGAGCAGCAGGAAGCTCAGCTCAGAGTTGTTGGCCCTGACAATAGGAGTCTGCCTGTATCTGAAGAAAATGACCGCCACAACAGCAGTCATGCATGTTCCAAAGAGAGATGCTGCAGTGAGCAGTGCTCCCATAATCTCTTCATATGAGAGAAACTCTGCCTCCTTCTTTACACAGGCATCTCTTCTCTCATTTGACCAGAACTCAGGGTGGCAACGCACACAGGTGACAGAATCTGTAAAATAATATAGAAGCAATTGTTTGGATTGTACATTTGTCTTGCTTTGTGTCTGTCTTGCATCTTCTCTAAACCTACAGACACTTGCATGATTACCAGATAATCCATGAATAATCGTACAATAATAAACTTTTTTTATCCAGCACTTTTCAATACAAAATAATATGCTTTACATGGGTGAAAGAGTATCAAAACATTTCAGTACCAAGGCAAATACAATCTATTAAAATAAAGCAAAAATAAAGGGGGAAAAAAAACTCCCTGTAATGATAAAATAACAATACTTATACAACAGATAAGTAATGTTGGAATTAAAACCATAGTAGAATTAATAAAAGCTTTTAGAAGTGATATGTCACTGATTCTGCAATACTCTGACTTTAGGCAGGGTACAAAAAGGCCCTGCTGTAAAAGGTTGTTTTCCTCAAGTCCTGAGGAAGGAATTGCCAGCAGAGCCCTGCCTGAGGATCTGAGGCTGTGTTCTGGCTCAGCAGCAATATATCAATCAAACCTGGAGCTAAACCATAATGTCGGAAAAAAAAAAAAAAGTCGAGCAGCTGCATTTTGTACTAGCAGAGGGTGTGAGATTGTTTGATGGCTCAAATCTGAATTCAATTAATCGCAATAATCTAAGCTTAATTTAAAGAATGTATGACCATCTCGAGATTAAATACATGAGTTTTTCAATGCTCCTCAATTGCTAAAAAAACAAGACTGAGCAACATCTCTGATTTTTTTTTTTTTTTATTAATTATTATTATTTTTTTAATTATAGGTTATTGTCAAATTATGTACCTATTGTACTTTTCTGCTGAAAGGTTTGACATTAGTATTCAAGTAGCCAGGATTTTTTCTAAAATAGGGATACATTTTAGAGGACCAAAATTTAATGAGGGCAGTTTATGACATCAACAGAAACCTGATTGAATTTTATTGATTATGAGAATTCTTAAAATAAACCGAGTCCGAGTGAAAAAACCTTCTTTAAAGAAATTTATGAAAATGGTCATTTAGACAATGGTCTAAAATTTTAAAGTTCATTTATTTTAATTTTTTTTTTTTTAAAATAGGCACATGAACAAGGTGACACAGAATTTAATTTTACTACACCTGTATCGTTGCTTATTTCTCCCTCTGCACATCTTAAACAGTCATAGCAGCAGACAGGCTTTCCTTTCTGGAGAACCTTTCGAGTTCCTGGGGGACATTTCTCACTGCAAACTGACAAAGGCACCTGTATGCACAAAATGACAATGAGAAAAAAATATATATACAGGAATTCACTTTGACAAGATGTTGTTTTGATAGAATCCATTATTGATTAATGTATTGAAACCACACATTATGATGTAGTAAAAATTACAGAATCATAACAATTCAAATAGACAGCCAGCACCGTAAAGCTTACCTTTAGTGAGTTCTGTGCCCAAATTAAAGGCTTACTTTGCAGATTTAGCTGTTTTTCTGCAGGTAAAGATGCATCATGAAGACCAACTGCAACAAAGTCCACGATGCCATTTTCTCTTGGCTGCCAGTTTATAATTTCATACTTTCCTGCTGGATCTCCATTCTCATTAAAATAGACCTCATCTCCTGCCTTTGTTTTGAACCGAATCTTCCTTATGTGCTGTAAAATCTAAGAAGATGCATATTAATGTAGGTCATCATCTGACAAATGTCTCAACAGTAGGATAGATCGACTCCAACAATTTATTTTTCTCAATATAAAAGTGTATTTATTTTTATTTTTTTGCTTAATGTGACTTTATGTAAAAACTATGATCAAGTTTTTGGTGTTCAACTCACCATATATGGATCTAGCTGCACCTTGTTCTTACATGTCTTATTACAGCTCAGGATATTATGAAGTGCATGGGCCATTGCATACACTCCTTTATAGACATTGTAAAACAGAGACATGAGTGACATATCAGTATATGTGTTTTGCACTCCACTCAGATCCTCATGTCCAGTACATTCTCTCTGATTCCCTGCAGCTGACTTTGACTGCTTGAACTTACAGCTAAACAATGTCTCCCAAAACTCTGTAAACAATTCATGACTAGACGAATTGAGTGGCTTTACATCCAACATGAACTCTCTCATGCCACTGACATTAGCTTTTGGTATGGACAGGCCTATGGCACCATCCAGAATGTGATGCTTATCCCTAGTTGCAGTTTGGGAATCAGAGATCCAGCTCTCACTGCCTACCCACTGGTATCCAGTCAAGTTGTGGTTAGACAACTCCTGTAGTATCATGTACAAATCCGTGAGGGAAAGGAAAGTGACAATCACTTTGGAAGTGGAAGCCTTGACAATGTCAATTATCTTTTGTATTTTATGCAGTGGATCTGTTCGAAAGACAGACACAGAGTACTCCAGACAGATGCCCAGTTGTTGGGCAGTTTCTGTAAATATGGCCATGCCATTATTGCCATAATCATCATTTGTTCTAATAGCTCCAACCCAAGTCCAACCAAAGTATTTCACTAAATGGGCCAGGGCTCTGCTCTGGTAGTAGTCACTGGGTATTGTTCTGAGGAATGATGGGTACTTGGTTTTATCACTGAGACAAGCACAACTTGCAATGTGGCCGATCTAAAAGACAAAATAAATAATATCTCAAAATGATATATAAGATAACACATTTACACTGCACCCTAAAATTGTCGTTAAAAAACAAAAACAAAACCCTGTTCTATGACTAACTGGATGAAATACACAATAATAATCTGATTTGTACACATTAATCTTTGCCAATTTTACCCACCAGTGAGATGTAAAAGGGTCCAAGGACTGTAGCAATTGCCATGCAAGGAGAAGATGAAGTCCCTACCATAATTGCCTGTATTTGGGCAGCTCTGGTACATGCAGAGGGTGCAAATGTCATTTCATCACCAGTAACAGAGGCCAACGCAACCCTCACACCTCTGGCAATAGAGCCACAACCATCATAAAACTTATAACCCAGAGAGATGCCAGGCAGTAGGTATGTGCTGTTATTAATCTCCTCTATGGCAAAGAGCATAGCCTGGGCATACTGGAACCCTCTGAAATTCAAACTAAATGCAGACAGTTATAAATAGTTGAAATCGCAACCAACTTAAACTTTAAACAAAATGAAAGTATTTCTTGGCTTTTATACACACAAGGAAAATTTCTTATTTTAATACTCATTTTGATAACTTATATTTTGCATCTGACTCACTTAGTATCAGTCACTTGATATTTACATTGGTAAAAAAAAATACCTGGTGCATTGCAGTGGCTTTGGTTTGTGCATGTAGTTTTCCATTCTGTCGTTCCACTTGCTGTGAAAATTGAAGACTCCCCCCAACATAATATCTCCATCCTTAGAAAGCTGAGGGTTCTCAAAATCCCCTCTTCGCCTGCACACTGACTCCTGAGCCTGAGAGAAAGATGCTACTAATAACACCTGTAAGAGTGCCCATCCCTTCTCTTGCTTCTGCGTGGACATCATCACTTCTGAGAAAGTTACACCACTGGGTTGCATCACATATACCCCAATGTAAATCAAAATGTCTTACAAGTACTTATACATTTCGGGCCAGAAAAAAAAAAAACAACACAAAAACAGTTTTGCACCTGAGACTATGCTAAATAATTTGTATACATTGTGAGATGGAAATATTCAATTATAATGTACCGAAGATTTCTCCTTATAATATGTATTTTTACATTAAGCAAGTGCAGTTCATACTTGATTTTATAGATGCAATTAAAATATTAAAAAATAATTGCAGAATTAAAGTGATAAAGCGAAAGTTTGAGGAAAAATGCCTGCAACACCAGAGTATTTTTAAAGATGCATTAACTATTTATTTTTTTATTTTGTTTTTGGGGCCATTTAGGATTATCACCCTATAAAATTAATATGGCTCTTCTTTCATCACAATTACATGTGAGTGTGTGCTTATTTCCACTCCAAGCAGACAGAGAGCAGTACCAGCATTGATTTGAGACATGTTTGTGTCTATCTGATGAGTTTTATTTTCTGGTTGCACTATTTTTTTTGCACAGTCGATGTAGTGGTTGCAATTTCATATGAGACCAACACGTCCAGGGGCGGGGTACACAGGTCAGAATCTGCATCGTTCCCTCTGTATTTGAGGTTGGACTATTGGCTGTAGCATTCTGTTTAGCACCCTGGAATACATTTTCCCAGCAAGGCGGAGCAGAGTGATACCCCCGATAATTGAAGCCGGGTCTTTGCTTCAGTGGCTGCTAAGGCTGCAGCCCTTCTGGCCTCCCAGTACCCGTCTGCTGCTTTAGAAGATCCATGGGCTAATAGAGCCTGAAAGGCCTTCTTCAGCTTGACGGCCTCCCTCATCACTGGTGTCCAAATCAAAATCAAATCAAATCAAATTTTATTTGTATAGCCCAAATTCACAAATCACAGTTTGCCTCAGAGGGCTTTACAATCTGTACAGAGACGACACCCTCTGTCCTTCGACCCTCGATTCGAGTGAGGAAAAACTTGCCCCAAAAAAAGGCCCTTTTAACAGGGAAAAAATGTGGAAGAAACCTCAGGGAGAGCCACAGAGGAGGGATCCCTCTCCCAGGACGGACAGACGTGCAATAGATGTCGCATGTACAGAGCAGATCAACGAGATCACAATGTATTCAATTATAAGCGATGGTTGACAGGAGTGAAAGTACACAAAGATGTATTACAGCAATAATGATGAAATGCACATGGAAATGTGATTACTAGTGATAACAGTAGTAATGATCAATGGCAAGGATGGTATGTAGCAATGCAGTACGATAATAGTAGTGGAACGTATGTAACAGAGATGTGACTAATATTAGCGACAGTAGTGGTGGGTGTCAGGCAGGGTCATGGCAGTCGGTGCATCCACGATCAGGCAGGGCCATAGCAGTAGGCGCATCCACGATCAGGCAGGGCCATAGCAGTGGGCGCATCCACGATCAGGCAGGGCCATAGCAGTGGGCGCATCCACGATCCACGACCCGGGCGCAGCCAGGATCCAAGGGAGCCTGTAGGACTAGAAAGCACAAGGACTCCGGGGAAGAAGCAAGTCAGTGACATGCAGAGATGGGGCATGTATACAGGCATAATGTATACAGATGGAGAGGAGAGGAGAGGGGAGGAGAGAGAAGCTCAGTGTGTCATTGTCCCCCGGACTAGGCCTATAGCAGCATAACTAAGAGCTGGTCCAGGACAGGCCTGTCCTGGCCCAGCCCTAACTATAAGCTCTATCGAAGAGGAAGGTCTTAAGTCTACTCTTAAAGGTAGAGAGGGTGTCCGCCTCCCGGACCAAAACAGGAAGATGGTTCCACAGAAGAGGAGCTTGATAACTGAAGGCTCTGGCTCCCATTCTACTTTTGGAGACTTTAGGAACTACAAGTAATCCTGCGTTCTGGGAGCGTAATGCTCTAGTTGGGTGATAGGGTAATATGAGCTCCTGGAGATATGATGGTGCCTGACCATTAACAGCTTTGTAAGTGAGGAGAAGGATTTTAAACTCTATTCTTGATTTTACAGGGAGCCAGTGCAGAGAGGCCAGTACAGGAGTAATATGATCTCTTTTCTTAGTTCCTGTCAGTACACGTGCTGCAGCATTCTGGACCAGCTGGAGACTCTTTAGAGACTTGTTAGGGCAGCCTGATAATAGAGAATTACAATAGTCCAGTCTGGAAGTAACAAATGCATGGACTAGCTTTTCTGCGTCTTTTTGAGACAGGATGGGCCTGATTTTTGCAATGTTACGTAGATGAAAAAATGCAGACCTTGAAATTTGTTTTATGTGGGAGTTGAAGGACATATCTTGATCAAAGATAACTCCCAGATTCCTGACGGTGGTGCTGGAGGCCAAGTTAATGCCATCCAAACTCGCTATATCATTAGATAATGCATCTCTAAGGTGTTTAGGACCAAGTACTATAACTTCGGTTTTATCTGAGTTTAACAGCAGAAAATTGCAGGTCATCCAGGTCTTGATGTCCTTGAGACATGCATGGAGTTTAGTAAGCTGATTAGTTTCATTTGGCTTTATTGATAGGTATAACTGTGTATCATCTGCATAACAATGAAAGTTTATGGAGTGTTTCCGAATTATATTTCCTAGAGGGAGCATATATAAGGTGAATAGTATGGGTCCAAGCACGGAGCCTTGAGGAACACCATGACTAACCTTGGTATACAGGGATGACTCATCATTAACATGTACAAACTGAAATCGATCCGATAAATAGGACTTAAACCAGTTTAATGCGGGTCCTTTAATGCCAATTAAGTGTTCCAGTCTCTGTAGTAGAATGTGATGATCAATGGTATCAAATGCAGCACTAAGATCTAGTAAGACCAGGACAGAGACAAGTCCTTTGTCAGAAGCGATTAGGAGGTCATTTGTAACTTTCACCAGTGCCGTCTCTGTGCTATGATGTGCTCTAAAACCTGATTGAAAATCCTCATATAAACTATTTTTATGAAGAAAGTCACATAGCTGGTTGGCGACTGCTTTCTCAAGGATCTTGGAGAGGAAAGGGAGGTTGGATATAGGTCTATAGTTGGCTAAAGTTTCTGGATCAAGATTAGGCTTTTTAAGGAGCGGTCTAATTACAGCTAGTTTAAAGGATTGTGGTACGTATCCTGTTAATAGAGACAGGTTGATCATTTCTAGTAAAGATGTGCTAATTAAAGGTAAAGTTTCTTTCAGCAGCCTAGTTGGGATGGGGTCTAGGAGACAAGTTGTTGGTCTAGATGAAGAAACCATCGAAGTTAGTTGGTGGAGGTCAATGGGAGAGAAGCAGTCTAAATATAAGTCAGAATTTAGAACTGTTTCTGAGGTTCCTGTGTTTAAAGATACAATAGTGCCAGTTGAGGGCAAGCGATGATGGATTTTGTCTCTAATAGTTAAAATTTTATCATTGAAGAAGCTCATGAAGTCATTACTACTGAGCGTTGTAGGAATACATGGTTCAGTAGAGCTGTGACTTTCTGTCAGCCTGGCTACAGTGCTGAAAAGAAACCTGGTGTTGTTTTTGTTTTCCTCTATTAATGACGAGTAATAGCTTGCTCTGGCATTGCGGAGGGCCTTCCTATATGTTTTAAGGCTATCTTTCCAGGCTAAGCGGGATTCTTCCAAGTTGGTGGAACGCCATTTCCTTTCAAATTTCCGTGATGTTTGCTTCAATTTGCGGGTATCCGAGTTATACCAGGGTGCTAACCTCCTGTGCTTTATAGGTTTCCTTTTCAGGGGGGCAATAGAGTCCAGTGTTGTTCGCAATGAGCCTGCAGTGCTATCAACAAGATGATCGATTTGTGAGGAACTGAGGTTAGTGGAGGAGTCCTCTATTATATTGAGACATGGCATTGAGTTTAGTGCCAGCGGTATAATTTCCTTAAATTTAGCTACAGCACTATCAGATAGACATCTAGTGAAGGAGTTTTTGCCTAATGGTGTGTAGTCCAGTAATAGAACTTCAAAAGTTATTAAGTGATGGTCTGATAAAAGAGGATTCTGTGGAGAAACTGTTAGATTTTCAATCTCGATACCATAAGCTAGAACAAGGTCAAGGGTGTGGTCAAAACAGTGAGTTGGTTTATGTACACACTGAGAGAAGCCAATAGATTCTAATAATAAGATAAATGCAGTACTAAGGCTATCATTAACGACATCCACATGAATATTAAAATCACCTACAATAATTACTTTATCTGATTTGAGGACTAGACTTGATAAAAACTCAGAGAATTCAGATAAAAATTCTGAGTAAGGACCAGGTGCTCGATACACTACAACAAATAGAACTGGCTGTAAAGTTTTCCACGTTGGATGTGAAAGACTCAGAACAAGGCTTTCAAATGAGTTATAATTTAATTTAGGTTTAGGAATGATTGACAGACTTAAGTCATAAATAGCTGCAACACCACCTCCTCGGCCGGAGCCTCGAGGAATGTGAGTATTAATGTGACTGGGTGGAGTGGATTCATTCAGGCTGACATATTCTTCAGGATGCAGCCAAGTTTCAGTAAGACAGAATAAATCAATATTACAATCTGAAATTAAGTCATTTACTAGTACAGCTTTCGATGACAGGGATCTGATATTTAGGAGTCCGCATTTAATTCTCTTGTCTTGTTTTGAGATTGCAGAGTTGCTGTTAATTTTTATTAGATTTTCATGCACAACTCCTCTTCTGTGGACTTTTGATTTGATTAATTTAATTAATTTAGGTGGTCGGGGGGCAGACACAGTCTCAATGAAGTTTTGGGTGTGCAACTGATCTAATGGAAGCTCAGAGAAGCGTGTTAGACTGCAGCTCTGCCTCCTGGTCTCAACTCTGGGTTGTCAGGTTGGTTGTTGGCTAATGAAATGGGTTAAATTTCTAGAGATGAGAGCCGCTCCGTCCAAAGTGGGATGGATGCCGTCTCTCCTAATGAGACCAGGTTTTCCCCAGAAAGTCCGCCAATTATCAACAAAGCCCACATCGTTTGCTGGACACCACCTCGACAGCCAGCGGTTGAATGATGACATGCGGCTGAACATGTCATCACTGGTTAGGTTTGGCAGGGGCCCAGAGAAAACTACGGAGTCCGACATTGTTTTGGCATAGTTACACACCGACTCAACATTAATCTTAGTGACTTCCGACTGGCGTCGCCGGCAGTCATTACCGCCGACATGTATTATGATCTTACTATATTTACGTTTAGCTTTAGCCAGCAGTTTCAAATTTGATTCGATGTCGCCCGCTCTGGCCCCTGGGAAGCATTTCACTATGGTCGCTGGTGCCGCTAACTTCACGTTTCGTACTATGGAGCTGCCAATAACCAGAGTTTGTTTCTCAGCGGGTGTGTCGCTGAGTGGGGAAAATTTGTTTGAAACGTGAAGCGGTTGGTGGTGTAACGTGGGCTTTGGTTTGGTATTATGCTTCCTTCGTTCAGTCACCCAGCCGCCCTGCTGTCCCGGCTGCTCGGGAGTTGCCGAGGGACGGCTAGCTGAAGCTACAGTTGCTCGGTCCGCACTAGCTAAGTGGCTAACTGCAGCAGTTACAGTCGGAGTTTCCATGCTGCGGAGCCGAGCCTCCAACTCACTGAGCCTCGCCTCCAACACTACAAATAAACTACACTTAATACATGTACCAGTATCACTAAGGGAGGCAGAGGTGTAACTGAACATCTGGCACACTGAGCAAGAGAAAAGAGGAGAGCGAGAGGGAGAGAGAGAAGCCATCGCTAGCTGATAGTGGCTAAGCTAGGACACGATAGATTAGCCAGCAGAGCTAAGAGAGCTACAGACAGCAGCAAGCCCGGCGACCAAGCTATAAACACAGAGTATTGTTGAATGCCTTAGTGGACCAGCAAGTGCCCGATCACAAGCGGGATCTCGGTCGCTGCAGAAAGGAATACAACAATAATCTGCTTGGACGAGCCGGAGCAGCACAGTTACGCTATCAGTCAGTAACACAACAACAGGAAATGACGCAATGACGCAACACGCTTACCGTAGTACGTAGATCAGTCCACCAGCGAGTTGTTAGGTTGCCACCACAACAGGCACCAATGACCACAGCTCCTAGCAGCTGCCTCTACAATAGATACTTTTGACATGGCCTTCTCAGATTCCACATCCTCATCCTCCCCTGTGATGAGCGTGAAACTCATCCAGAGATGGGAGTTGAAGACACAACGGACCAGGTCCTTAGCCAGACGTTCCAAGTTCACCTTCACAACTTGTTTCGGTTGATCAAGTCTGTCCGGCAGCCTCCCCCGCCATCTGATCCAACTTACTTGACAATTCAGCTCCTGTCTTCACCCAATTGTCCAAGACATATGGCCACAAATCTGGTGACATGACCACAAAGTCATCTGCCTTTGGGATCGAGGAGCCTAGTACCAAGTACACTTACGGACAGTCTTATGCTCAGACTTGGTGTTTGCTATGGCCAATCTGACACTACTCCCGAGATGGCACCCCTTCCACAACGCCACCCAATCAAGGACTCCCAGAAAGTCGGGTATTCAGAGCTTCCATTCAGTGCATAAGAACAAACAACAGTCAGAGCTTTCCCCTAAGCGACTTTCAGTCACACAAAGGCAACCTTCTCATTCGCCTAGTAGCACTCCAACACTGCGATGTCCAGCTGGGGCCTTATTAGTATCCCCACACTTGCCCAGCACCTCTCACCCTAGGCAACTCCTGAAAAGGAGAGTCCAGCCCCTCTCCAGGAGTTTGGTTTCTGTGAGTGGAGGTGAGTCCATCTTTTTCTACTTGGTACCTCTCTACCCTCTGCACCAATTCTGGCTCCTCCCCCGCCAGAGAGGTGACATCACTTACCAAGAGCTAGTCTGCGAAGCCAGGGGTCAGGACGCCCAGGTCCCTGCCCTCACCCATCGCCCGTCACACACTGCACCCAACCCAATTTATCTCCACTTCAG
Source organism: Pagrus pagrus (assembly GCF_965226575.1). NCBI lineage: Eukaryota > Metazoa > Chordata > Actinopteri > Spariformes > Sparidae > Pagrus > Pagrus pagrus. Next base: position 12,529,118 of record NC_140188.1, read on the forward strand.
GTGGTCAGTCCACAGAGGGCCAGCTCTATGTTCTTTCTTTGGATTGAGAACAACGAGGACTCATGAGCTAAGGCCTGGCAACCAGGCGCTGGCTGGCTGCCCTGCATGAGGGGGCCCCGATGGTTTTAGATTTGTTTTACTGAATACAGCTTGTTACGACTGATGGGAGTAAAAGTGAATTCAACAGTAAAGTTTCCTGCCTTACCATCAAAGAATGAACAACAGATGGACTAGTGTTGTGAGACATAAAAAAATACATTACCCTTCTGTTAATATCTCAAATACAGTACAAAATACACAATTAAACTAAAATATATAACCTCAACAATATTTATATGTTTTACATTTCCATACTTCTGGGATGGGTGCTCTGGATGAAATCATAGATCCCCCCAATAGCAAGATCATCATCCTGAGCCAATTCAGCTAGTAGTGCTGAGCTTTGCAGTTGTCGGGATTTCTTGTCCCCATTAGCAAAACCAAAAGAAACAGCCTTAGATTCAGATTGGGTCAATCAGCTATACAGCTAACGTTGGGATTTGACAGCAAGGGGCAAGTTCTCATTGTTAAAATTAAGCTACAGGAGTCAATATGAAACCATAGAAGTCAATTTCATTCTTTGATCACAATCCAAAAAACATGACAGCTGGCGAATATGTAAGGAATTATGGGTTGTGTTTTTCTTACATCTTTTTTACTTAATTATATGTATTGGTTAATAGGAATATGTAAAACATTTCTTTAAATTCTGTCAGAGTGATACAATGCAAGTCCTCAATGAAATGAAGTCTGGTTACCAATTATTCTGTACAAAATTATGATGGTAATAGAAATACTTTGTCACCACATTATTTAGAGTTTTCTGACTTATTTTGGTGCGCCCTTCCACATCATGTTCTTTTTTGTATTTTTCTGTGGTTTCAGTAAGATAATGTAACATTTTGGAATAAAAATGCAAATGAGCAGTCCAAAACTTGAAGCCAGAATAGCAAATATCTCCACAGCAACACTGAACTTCCCAGGAGAGCTGACATACGCTGGGATAAAAGTGATCCATACTGCACAAAATATCAGCATGCTAAAGGTGATAAATTTGGCCTCATTGAAATTATCAGGCAGTTTCCGAGCCAGAAAAGCAAGAATAAAACATAACATGGCCAGAAGTCCAATGTACCCAAGTACAGCCCAAAAGCCTACAGCTGAGCCCAGAGCGCACTCTAAGATGATTTTGTCCTTGAATTCCTTAAAATTCTTAAAGGGAAAAGGAGGAGAAATTGTTAACCAGAGGATACATATGACAACTTGTATCAGAGTGAAGCCAAGAACAGTGAGTTTCTGCTGTGCAGGCCCAAACCATTTCATCACATTACTACCTGGGAGGGTGGCCCTGAAGGCCATTAACACCACTATTGTTTTCCCCAGAACACAAGAGATACAGAGGACAAAGGTGATGCCGAATGCTGTGTGTCGCAGCATGCAGGACCACTCAGAGGGCCGGCCGATGAAGGTCAGAGAACACAGGAAACACAGAGTCAAGGAGAAGAGCAGCAGGAAGCTCAGCTCAGAGTTGTTGGCCCTGACAATAGGAGTTTGCCTGTATCTGAAGAAAATGAATGCCACAACAGCAGTCATGCATGTTCCAAAGAGAGAAGCTGCAGTGAGCAGTGCGCCCATAATCTCTTCATATGAGAGAAACTCTGCCTCCTTCTGTACACAGGTATCTCTTCTTTCAGTCGACCAGAACTCAGGGTGGCATCGCACGCAGGTGATAGAATCTGAATAATAATATAAAAGCACATTTAAGACTTGCTCATTACATTTGAATTGTCCTTTGCCTATGATTTTACTTTTTCCATAAAAAGTTGTAGTGGCACTGTGCAAAGTCTCATTAAATCAGGATGCAAAAGTTTGCATCCTCTTCGATATATATTGAACAGAAACCAGATCAAAGACAATGTACTGTATGTAATGTTTCACCTCATCATCTTCATATATTTGAGAAAATATATGCTATTTCTGAATTTGAAGCCAGCGATATGTTTCAAAATAGTTAAAAAATACTGGGAAGGTTGAGGAATGCATAATGTAGGAATGTACAAAACTCTTGTGCAGCACATTCTATATGTAAACTGGTTGATTGTTAAAAAGGAGGTTGTATCATGATTGGGTATGAAAGCGGAATCCTCAAAAGACTTTCATTTGGGGTACTTGGGGGCGAGGTTCACCAGTTTGTGAAAAAGTATGTGTGGAAACACACGTGATCTAAGAACATTAACAACATGTACAATTGCAAGGGATTCACCATCTACAATCCAAAATAATCTTAAAAGATTAAAAGTATAGTTTTTAAAATATACACTGGATGGCTGCAACGCGTTACCAACAAGTTGAATGGTGAACATGAAAACTTATAGCTTTTTGATTTGTCTTGCATTAATTATGACTACACCTGTAATGTTGCTGATTTCTCCCTCTGCACATCTTAAACAGTCATAGCAGCAGACAGGCTTTCCTTTTTGGAGAATCTTGCGAGTTCCTGGGGGACATTTCTCACTGCAAACTGACAAAGGCACCTGTGTGGATGAAATAGCAATAAAAAAAGAAAAACTGTCTGTGCATTCACTTTGACAACAGGTTTTCATTGCAAATATTAATTATACATTTGAATTATGATGTATGGATGAAATTATGACACAGTGACAATACCTACGTATATAATCAATTCAGAATATCGACAGATTATAACTTGCCTGTTGTGAGTTCTGTGCCCAAATTAAAGGCTTATTTTGCAGTTTCATCTGATTGTCTGCAGGTAAAGAAGCATCATAAAGACCAACTGTGACAAAGTCCACAATGCCATTTTCTGTTGGCTGCCAGTTTATAATTTCATATTTTGCGGCTGGGTCTCCAGTCTCAGTAAAGTAAACTTCATCTCCTTCCTTTGTTGTGAACTGAATCTTTCTTATGTGCTGTAAAATCTAAGCAAATTTGAATGAATGTAGTTCATTATCCAACAAATATTTTGTGGATCTACTGTCTCAATAACAACAATTTATTTTTCAAAAATATAAAGTATTTTTTGGGTTGTTGATGTGATTCAATGTATAAACTGATTGAAGCATCAACTCACCATAAATGGATCTAACTGCACCTTGTTGTTACATGTTTTATTACAGCTGAGAATATTATGAAGTGCATGGGCCACAGCATACACTCCTTTATAGATATTGTTAAAGATAGGCATGAGCGACATATCAGTGAAGCTGTTTTGGACTTCAGTCACATCTTCATGTCCAGTACATTCTCTCTGATTCCCGTCTGAGGACTCTGACAGCTTGAACTTGCAGTCAAACAATTTCTCCCAAAACTTTGTAAACAATTCATTACTAGATGAATTGAGTGGCTTCACATCCAAAATGAACTCTCTCATGCCACTGACATGTGCTTTCGGGATGGACAGGCCAATGGCACCATCCAGAATGTGATGCCTGTCCATGGCTGCAGTGTGGAAATCAAAGATCCAGCCTTCATTACCTACCCACTGGTACCCAGTCAAGTTGTGGAGAGACAACTCCTGTATTATCACATACAAATCCGTGGGGGAGAGGAAAGTGACAATCACCTTGGAAGTGGAAGACTTGATAATGTCAACAATCTGTCGTATTTTGTCTGGTGGATCTGTTCTAAAGACAGATATAGAGTACTCCAGACAGATGCCCAGCTGCTGGGCAGTTTCTGTGAATGTGGCCATGCCATTATTGCCATAATCATCATTTGTTCTAATAGTTCCAACCCAAGTCCAACCAAAGTACTTGACCAACTGGGCCAGGGCTCTGCTCTGGTAGTAGTCACTGGGTATTGTTCTGAGGAATGATGGGTACTTGCTTTTGTCACTGAGACAAGCACAAGTAGCAAAGTGGCTGATCTAAAAAAAATAAAAAAGATATCCCATGATAAGATTCAAAACATTTAAAAAGCACAATACAATTATTTTAAAACCTGTTTTGCTATGACCATCCAGCAGAATAATAATCAATTTCCACAAGTATAATTGAATTTCTACCAATACCCACCAGCGGAATATAAAAAGGTCCGATAACAGTAGATATAGCCATAGAAGGAGATGAAAAGGTCTCTCCCATAATGGCCTGCACTTGGGCAGGTCTGGTACATCCTCCCATGGAGGGTGCAAATACTACTTCATTACCATTAGCCAAGGCCAGTGCAACTGTGACACCTCTGGCAATGGAGGCACATGCATCATGGATCTTATATCCCAGAGAGATGCCAGGCAGTAGGTCTGTGCTGTTATTAATCTCCTCTACGGCAAAGAGCATAGCCTGGGCAAACTGGAACCCTCTGAAATTTAAGCTTCATGTGGAACGATATATTTAGTTGGAATTGCAGGCAATTTGTCTTTTGAATGAAACAATAGCACAATAAATGAAAACATTTGATGGTATTAATACACACAAAACAGAAAACATCTAATTCTAATACTCAGTTTAATTATCCCTTTTGTAGCTGTTTTAAATACTCAGTTGCTTTTACATATTTGAAATCTAAATAGAATTTTTACAGTATAATTTACCTGGTGCATTGCAGTGGCAGTGGTTTGTGCATGTATGTATCCTGTCGGTCCCTCCACTTGTTGTGGAAAGAGAAAATTCCCCCCAATATGATGTCCCCATCCTTAGATAGCTGTGGATTCTCTGGATCCCCTCTCCTCCTGCATGGCAGCTCCTCAGCCTGAGCGACAGACGCCACCAACAACAGTTGAAAGAGTACCCAGCCCTTCTCTGACCACCCATGTGTGGACGTCATAATGTCTAAGAGAGCTAAACTACTGGGTTGCCTCACATGTACCATAATTTAATCAAATGTTCCCTCTGATATTTATACATTTCAGAGTGGCATAAAACAGATTGGAACAGTGATGTTATATCTCTGTGGACATACCAGGTGGATTGAGAGGAGGGAGATGGCCTGACACAGTCTTGGGCCATAGCCTATAATTTATTCTAGCCTATTTTATTTTGGGTTCAGAACAAGTTCAAGATCTGGAAAATTAGAATTTGGATCATCAACACTATAGTGGGATTATGGAAAAATTTAAATTAGAGCCAACAGTACACTTATGTCACTCATGAAAATATTAGAACAAGAAGCTAATCTGGGAATAGAATGACTGAAAGTCTGTCTGTGAAACAGTGGATTTTATTATTTCATTACAACTGTATTAATATTTGTGAAATCTCAGTATATTGGTATGATGGTATGGTGAAATGATTGTATATTATATCGTATTAAATTCTGTCATGTTACAAATACCATGATATACAGTGTAAAATAGTACAGGTGTACAGTTTGAGAAAATGAAGGTAGAGAACTGGACAAACATTGCCTAGTCTGGCCATCTTGATTTCTGAATGAATGTGTAGCCGACGATCATGCCAACATGGACCAGAATCTCAAAGGAACATTTGCAGTACACAAAGATTCAGGCTGTCCCAGGGGAACATGGAGACGTACGCATGATTAGAAAGGTGTACCTAATAAAGTGGCCACTAAGTGTATGTCTTTGTTTTAAAGCATTCAGGTGGATTTTGGTGCAACCTTCCCCATCATATTCTTTTTTGTATTCTTCTCTGGTTTCAGTAAGATAATATAACATTTTGGAGTAAAAATGCAAATGAGCAGTCCAAAACTTGAGGCCAGAATAGCAAATATCTCCACAGCAACACTGAACTTCCCAGGAGAGCTGACATACGCTGGGATAAAAGTGATCCATACTGCACAGAATATCAGCATGCTAAAGGTGATAAATTTGGCCTCATTGAAATTATCAGGCAGTTTCCGAGCCAAAAAAGCAAGACTAAAACACAATATGGCCAGAAGTCCTATGTACCCAAGTACAGCCCAAAAGCCTACAGCTGAGCCAAGAGCACACTCTAAGATGATTTTGTCCTTGAAAGTCTTAAAATTCTTAAAGGGAAAAGGAGGAGAAATTGTTAACCAGAGGATACATATGATAACTTGGATAAGAGTGAAACCCAGGACACTGAGTTTCTGCTGTGCAGGCCCAAACCATTTCATCACATTACTACCTGGAAGTGTGGCCCTGAAGGCCATTAATACCACTATTGTTTTCCCCAGAACACAAGAGATACAGAGGACAAAGGTGATGCCGAATGCTGTGTGTCGCAGCATGCAGGACCACTCAGAGGGCCGGCCGATAAAGGTCAGAGAACACAGGAAACACAGACTCAAGGAGAAGAGCAGCAGGAAGCTCAGCTCAGAGTTGTTGGCCCTGACAACAGGAGTCTGTCTGTATCTGAAGAAAATGAACGCCACAACAGCAGTCATGCATGTTCCAAATAGAGAAGCTGCAGTGAGCAGCGCTCCCATAATCTCTTCATATGAGAGAAACTCTGCCTCCTTCTTTACACAGGCATCTCTTCTCTCATTTGACCAGAACTCAGGGTGGCATCGCACACAGGTGATGGAATCTGAAAAATAATATCAAAGCAGTTGTTAGACTAGCTAATGACATTTATCTCTATTTTGCATCTTTTCTGTCCATACAAGACAGACACCACATGATTACTAGCCAATGAATGGAATCACTGACAGTTTGATCAGTCGCTGGAGAGATTGTCTATTCACTCCCTGTTGTATCCCTATTCCCTATTGTATCACGACTAACTATCCACTCCATTACATAGTCCTATGTCCAGGGTAACTATAAGTGTGAGGAGAGAATGCTGTCCGCAAACAAGGGTGACCCAAGGAAACCAATAAAGGCCCTGAAAGACACAAAGACCAAACCTTCAACTGGCCACTCAGGAATGCCAGCAAGCCTGACGAAGGGAGACAACAAAATGGTGAAGAATATGGAGCCCACATGGCCTAGTCATCTACAGGCCCTGAACCCTATTGCTCCCTGAAGGAGGGACTAGCTGCTACATTTACAGTAGAACCTCAACAGTATTGACTGGCAGCCATAACAGAAGTCAAGTGCATCGAAGCCTCTGAATTGTGTCCACGACCTGATAAGACAGCCTAGGTTTTAACAAAGGTCTGCCCAAATGACTGGATTCGAAGTCAAATGCTTGCCAGTCTTCCTCTGGGCCATTGTGAAAAGGCCCTGACAGGGCATTGAATTGACTGGTGCCGCTCAACCTCCTGTCCTCCCTCAGGAGAGGAGAGTACCTGCAGCTTGGCTTGCTGGGTCAGGTGGAACTTAGCTATTTGTTATTTGAGTAAACTGACCCTTTAATTTCTTTTTCAAAGCTTTCATTGCAATATTAATTCAAATATATTATAATAAACTTTACGGTTAGTCATCTCAACCTCATGGCTTATAGTTGCTAGAACCAGCAATTCATGCCACAACCCCTTCCCTCTCCCATGGACGTGACGCAAGACGCCTGAGAATGAACGGGCTGGAAACATAACAGACTGCACCAATCTTGCTCAGGATTTTCTGATTTCTCTTTAAACAATTAAAATTGGAGTAATTTTAAGTATACTTAATTTATATAAGAGTTTCACATAGGGCTTTAACCTTCCAAGACTGCATACATTTATATCACTAATCTCGGAAATATGTTTGAATATATGTTTAGGATATTTTATGCATTAATTTTAGATGCAATGATTTAGTTTGATAAAAAAATAAAAATACACAATCACTATGCAATCCCTACAGGGGCTCCCCTAATGCTTTTGAAATAACATTACTAAATACAAAACTGTGCCATTCTTTAACATTTGCACGTGAACGTGGCAAATTTTTTCTCGCATTTAATATTATTACACCTGTATCGTTGCTTATTTCTCCCTCTGCACATCTTAAACAGTCATAGCAGCAGACAGGCCTTCCTTTCTGGAGAACCTTACGAGTTCCTGGGGGACATTTCTCACTGCAAACTGACAAAGGCACCTGCATGAACAAAAAGAAAATGAGAAAAAATGTGTGGGCATTCACTTTGACTTTGTTTTTAAAAGCATGTACTGTTAATACAGATACAGCGGAACAAACCTTATATATCCAGTTACATCAACTATTCTAATAATTATTATGACAATTAAAATAGATCAACATAAACAATTACAGTAATCACATGGTAGCTTACCTGTAGCGAGTTCTGTGCCCAAATAAGAGACTTATTTAGCAGATTCAGCTGTTTGTCTGCAGGTAAAGATGTATCATGAAGACCAACTGTGACAAAGTCCACAATGCCATTTTCTGTTGGCTGCCAGTTTATGATTTCATACTTTGCTGCTGGGTCTCCGTTCTCATTAAAATAGACCTCATCTCCTTCCTTTGTTGTGAACCGAATCTTTCTTATGTGCTGTAATATCTAAGAAAATATGCATCAATGTAGATCATCAGCTGATATATTGTGGGTCTACTTTTCCAAGAGAATGAGAGACAGATTGCAAATATTTAAACCTTTTTCTTTGTTGACATAACTGAAAGTAGAAATTGAGTCATGGTGTTCAACTCACCGTAAATGGATCTAGTTGCACCTTGTTGTTACATGTTTTATTACAGCCAAGAATATTATGAAGTGCATGGGCCACAGCATACACTCCTTTATAAACATTGTAAAAGATAGGCATGAGCGACATATCAGTAAATGTGTTTTGCACTCCAGTCACATCTTCATGCCCAGTACATTCTCTCTGATTCCCTGCTGAGGACCTTGACAGCATAAACTTACAGTCAAACAATGTCTCCCAGAACTCTGTAAACAATTCATTTCTAGATGAATTGAGTGGCTTTACATCCAAAATGAACTCTCTCATCCCACTGACATGTGCATTGGGGATGGACAGGCCTATGGCACCATCCAGAATATGATGCCTATCCATGCTCGCTGTTTGGAAATCAAAGATCCAGCTCTCAGTGCCCACCCACTGGTACCCAGTCAAGTTGTGGCGAGACAGCTCGTGTATTAAGATGTCTATGTCCATGTGAGCAAGGAAAGTGACAATCACCTTGGAAGTGGAAGTTTTGATAATGTCAACTATATATTTTATTTTGTCTGGTGGATCGGTTTTATAGAAAGATACAGAGTACTCCAGACAGATGTCCAGCTGCTGGGCAGTTTCTGTAAATATGGCCATGCCATTATTGCCGTAATCATTATTTGATCTAATAGCTCCAACCCAAGTCCAACCAAAGTACTTGACCAACTGGGCCAGGGCTCTGCTCTGGTAGTAGTCACTGGGTATTGTTCTGAGGAATGATGGGTACTTTGTTTTATCACTGAGACAAGCACAAGTAGCATAGTGGCTGATCTAAAAGGGAAAAAAAAGACATCCCATGATAAACATATAGATAATATATAATATATATATAAAATATTGACCCAACTCACAACATTTCCTTTAAATCTCCTTATGCTATGACCAACTGGAAGAACACACTCACAATTACAATTTAATTTTCACCAACTTACCCACCAGTGGGATATGAAAGGGTCCAATGACAGTAGAGATAGCCATGGAAGGAGTGGAATGACCTACACCCACAATGGCCTGCACTTGACCAGGTCTTGTACATGCTTCATCAGAGGCGGCAGATATCTCTTCATTACCATTAGTCAAGGCCAGTGTGACCCCCACTCCTCTTGAAATGGAGCCACAGATATCATAGATCTTATATCCCAGAGAGATGCCAGGCAGCAGGTCTGTGCTACTATTAATCTCTTCTATGGCTAATAGCATAGCCTGGGTATACTGGATCCCTCTTAAATTGAAACTTGATGCAGACAATTATGAAAAAAATAAAAATAAATTAAACAATTTGTTCTTGAAAGAGAAACAAGAGCACAGTAAATGAAAGCATTCTGATTGTATTAACACACACAGCATGTTAATCCTCAGTTTGATAACCATTTTGTACCTTTTCTATCTGCACTCCCTTCTTCTTAGATATTTCAAATCTAAATATATTTCTCTAGTATAATTTACCTTGTGCATTGCAGCGGCAGTGGTTTATGCATGTAGGTATCCATTCTGCCTTTCCATTTGCTGTGGAAAAAAAACATCCCCCCCAACATAATGTCCCCATCTTTAGATAGCTGTGGGTTCTCTGGATCTGATCTTCGCCTACAGACTGGCTCCACAGCCTGAGAGACAGACACCACCAACAAAAGCTGTAAGAGTGCCCAACCCTTCTCTGACCGGCTCTGAGTGGGCGTCATACTGTCTAAGAAAGGTTAACCAGTGGGTGACCTTACATAAACCATAATGTAAGTCATGAACTCGCTCTGATATTTATACATTTTGGAGCAGCATGAAACAGAATGGAACAGTGATGTTTTATCTCTGGGGACATACTGGGTCAATTGAGAGGAGGGAGATGGCCTAACACAGTTTTTTTCTTTTTTTTGTATTTGGAGTTGGGAACAAGTATAAAAAAAATCTGAATTTGGATCTTCAATACAATGGTGGTGGATAATGGAACATTTTAAATTGTGCTAACAATACACTCATGTCATGTTTTTAGTAAAATTGAGATCCTCAAATGACCTAGACATGAAATAGCGGAAATACAAAATACAAAGCTCTGTAGATTCCACAGGAAATTGAGGTCAAAGTGAGAACAGGGGAGAATTAGCATTGATCCTGTCTTGTTTTTCCGAGTGCTGCTCTGAAGGACTCTCCATCTAACGTTTTCTTCGGCTTAGAAAAGAAAAAATGGACAGAGCAGGCCAAGCCATGCCCTGCACTCTGAAACAGGAGAGGTGTTGACTAAGCCTATTGCTATACCATTGAGAGCTGTGAATTTCCACAGTCGGCTGTATGCCAGTGAATATGAAGATGACCTGCTGTTTGACTCTCTTTGCAAAAATCTCTTAAATTGCTGACAAAAAGTCAGTTTGGAAATAGAATCTCTGAGTCTGTCTGTGAAACCGTGAATTTTATTCTTTCATTGCAACCTTATGAGTTATTGTGATATCTCTATATATTGGTTGATATGATTGTTTATTACACTGTATTAAAGTATGTCATCTCAATATGATCTGTTGCAAATATAATCATATACTGTGGAAAAATATTACAGTGGTACCACTAGATAAAATGAAGATAGAAGTCCACTTGTCAGTCAATTGCCACTCTTTAGCTGTACATCTTCTCATTAATGCAAATATCTAATCAGACAATAATATGGCAGCAACTCAAATGCATGAAGGCGTGCAGATGTGGTCAAGAGGTTGAGTTATTGTTCAGAGAAAACACCAGGATGGAGACGAAATGTGATCAAAATGATTTGGACTGTGGAATGATTGTTGGTGTAAGACAGGTAGGCGTGAGTATTTCAGTAGCAACTAATGTCCTGGAATTTTATGGCACAGCATTCTCTGGAGTTTACAAAGAATGGTATTGTTCATACATTTTTGTTCATCTGACCAATCCAGGTGAGAAACGAGACTTAGGAGACGTGATGCCTTAAGTTGAAGTATTCACTGAAGCCCGATAGAGGAGAACAGGCTGGACACTACATGTAGTAACACAGTGTACTGCCCTGCCAGTTCTGAAGGACACTTCTCCGTCTGTGACAACTTAAGCTTAGTGAAGAATATGCATATAAGGCTATGCCTGAACCCCAAATATATCATAAAACCGCTACAGAATACTATGTGGAAACGTGGTTACCTAAGTCACATTGTAATTGATGGGAGTATATGGAGTTTGGTCTATCGTGGAGCCAGTGCTTCTCTCGTATGAGATATGGTGAAGGTTATAATGCAAGAAGAACAGGATTGTGACCTCGGTTTTTTGGGAGACAGCACATCTTATCGGCCCAGCTGCCACAGCAACTGTTCCTCTTCTCCACTACAGATGAGATACGGTGTAGGGTGGGGAAGAGGAACCTCTGCACAAACAGAAAACCTGTGACCCTGAGCATGACCTCAGGGTAACTCTACCTCCAAGGAGAACAGAGTGGGAGACATACTTTATATCGACACATTTACGTACGGCGATGAACTTATGCGACTTAACATATGGAAATTGCTTTATAGTAGGACAAAAAAAGTTATCCTCTGAGCGAGACTTCGGTGGGAAAAAACGCTTTGTAATGAGAGTTCAGCGGAGAATGGCCTTACTGATGAAAGCTGATTGGAAGGCGACAATGACCCAAATATCCATGCCTTACAGCAATGCTATACAAAAGACCATCTCTAAACACACAACACACTTGGTGTGTATTGGCTTCAGCAGCAGAAAATCTTGTAACTGAGTTAATGCCTAGCTGGTGATCATGTCAACATGGACCAGAAACTCAAAGTAACATTTCCAGTCTTATTGAAACCATGTCACAAAGATTATAGCTGCTCCAGGACAAAAGGGAGTCCTACCCATGATTAGAAAGGTGTTCCTAATAAAGTGGCCCCACCAAGTGTATGCCTTTGTTTCAAGCCTTCAGGAAGATTTTTGTGCCCCCTTTCCCATCATATTCTTTTTAGTATTCTTCTCTGGTTTCAGTAAGATTATATAACATTTTGGAATAAAAATGCAAATGAGCAGTCCAAAACTTGAAGCCAGAATTGCAAATATCTCCACAGCGACACTGAACTTCCCAGGGGAGCTGACATATGCTGGGATAAAAGTTATCCATACTGCACAAAATATCAGCATGCTAAAGGTGATAAATTTGGCTTCATTGAAATTATCAGGCAGTTTCCGAGCCAGAAAAGCAAGAATAAAACATAACATGGCCAGAAGTCCTATGTACCCAAGTACAGCCCAAAAGCCTACAGCTGAGCCGAGAGCACACTCTAAGATGATTTTATCGTTGAACTTTTTAAAATTCTTAAATGGAAAAGGAGGAGAAATTGTTAACCAGAGGATACATATGATAACTTGTATCAGAGTGAAACCCAGAACACTGAGTTTCTGCTGTGCAGGCCCAAACCATTTCATCACATCACTACCTGGGAGTGTGGCCCTGAAGGCCATTAACACCACTATTGTTTTCCCCAGAACACAAGAGATACAGAGGACAAAGGTGATGCCGAATGCTGTGTGTCGCAGCATGCAGGACCACTCAGAGGGCCGGCCGATGAAGGTCAGAGAACACAGGAAACACAGAGTCAAGGAGAAGAGCAGCAGGAAGCTCAGCTCAGAGTTGTTAGCCCTGACAATAGGAGTCTGTCTGTATCTGAAGAAAATGAACGCCACAACAGCAGTCATGCATGTTCCAAATAGAGAAGCTGCAGTGAGCAGTGCTCCCATAATCTCTTCATATGAGAGAAACTCTGCCTTCTTCTTTACACAGGCATCTCTTCTCTCATTTGACCAGAATTCAGGGTGGCATATCACACAAGTGATAGAATCTGAAAAACAATGAAAACAGGTGTTAGACTTGCTCATGAATTTGTCTCTATTTTGCATCATTGCTGTCAAGACAGACACTGCACCAATACTTGATTTATAGAAGTGCTTCACACTGGGGCTTTAACCTTGACACACACACACACACACACACACACACATATGTATATATATATATATTTTAGACTAAAAAAACGACATAATCGCTATACAATGCCTGCCCCTGCAGGGGACTACCTCGATGCTTTTGAACTCAGATGATAAATCTATGACATTCCTTAACGTTTTCATGTGGTCATGGCAACTTTTTGTCATATAACTAATATTACCACACCTGTGGTGTTGCTCATTTCTCCCTCTGCACACCTTAAACAGTCATAGCAGCAGACAGGCTTTCCTTTCTGAAGAACCTTTCGAGTTCCCGGCGGACATTTCTCACTGCAAACTGACAAAGGCACCTGCATGAACACAATGACAATGAGAAATATGTATGTGCCTTCACTTTGACAAGGGGTCTGTGTAAGCATATACTGTTGACGCAGATGCAGCAAAACAAAACATTGTTTATCCAGTGATATATTATTTAAATTAAAATAAATTAATATTAACAATTACAGTAATCACATGGTAGCTTACCTGCTGTGAGTTCTGTGCCCAAATTAAAGACTTATTTTGCAGTTTTAGCTGTTTGTCTTCCGACAAAGAAGCATCATAGAGACCAACTGTGACAAAGTCCACAATGCCATTTTCTGTTGGCTGCCAGTTTATAATTTCATATTTTGCTGCTGGGTCTCCATTCTCGTTAAAGTAAACTTCATCTCCTTCCTTTGTTGTGAACCGAATCTTTCTTATGTGCTGTAAAATCTAAGAACATATGGATCAATGTAGGTCATCATCTGACAAACTTTATATAGGACTCTTGATCATTCAGAATGATAGACAGCAACCATTTTTAAAAATGAACTTAAACCATTTTCTTTCTCAGCATGACTAGATGTAAAAATTAAGTCTTTGGTGTTCAACTAACCGTAAATGGATCTAGCTGCACCTTGTTGTTACATGTTTTATTACAGCTCAGAATATTATGAAGTGCATGGGCCACAGCATATACTCCTTTGTAAACATTGTAAAAGATAGGCATGAGTGACATATCAGTATATGTGTTTTGCACTCCAGTCACATCTTCATGTCCAGTACATTCTTTTTGACTTTCTGCTGATGACTTTGAATGCTTGAACTTACAGTCAAATAATGTCTCCCAGAAATCTGAAAACAATTCATTTCTAGTTGAATTGAGTGGCTTCACATTCAAAATGAACTCTCTCATGCCACTGACATGTGCTTTTGGGATGGACAGGCCTATGGCACCATCCAGAATATGATGCCTATCCATAGCTGCTGTTTGGGAATCAAAGATCCAGGCCTCAGTGCCTACCCACTGATACCCAGTCAAGTTGTGGCGAGACAGCTCATGTATTAGCATGTCTATGTCCATGTGAGCGAGGAAAGTGACAATCACCTTGGAAGTGGAAGTTTTGATAATGTCAACTATCTTTTTTATTTTGTCTGGTGGATCTGTTCTATAGAAAGATACAGAGTACTCCAGACAGATACCCAGCTGCTGGGCGGCTTCTGTGAATGTGGCCATGCCATCATTGCCATAATCATCATTTGATCTAATAGCTCCAACCCAAGTCCAACCAAAGTACTTGACCAACTGGGCCAGGGCTCTGCTTTGGTAGTAGTCACTGGGTATTGTTCTGAGGAATGATGGGTACTTTGTTTTATCACTGAGACAAGCACAAGTAGCAAAGTGGCTGATCTAAAAGAAAAAAGATATGATATTCCAAGAAGACTATTATATAAAACTCACAGCAACTTTTTCAAATCTCCTTATTATTACCAACTGGAAGGACACACTCAGACATGCAATTTAATTTTCACCAACTTACCCACCAGTGGGATATGAAAGGGTCCAATGACAGTAGAGATAGCCATGGAAGGAGTTGAATGACCTACACCCACAATGGCCTGCACTTGGCCAGGTCTTGTACATGCTTCATCAGAGGCGGCAGATATCTCTTCATTACCATTAGTCAAGGCCAGTGTGACCCCCACTCCTCTTGAAATGGAGCCACAGATATCATAGATCTTATATCCCAGAGAGATGCCAGGCAGTAGGTCTGTGCTATTATTAATCTCTTCTATGGCTAATAGCATAGCCTGGGTATACTGGATCCCTCTTAAATTGAAACTTGATGCAGACAATTATGAAAAAAAAAGAAATTTTAAACAATTTGTTCTTGAAAGAGAAACAAGAGCACAGTAAATGAAAGCATTCTGATTGTATTAACACACACAGCAATGGATATCTTAATCCTCAGTTTGATAATCATTTTGTACCTTTTTTATCTGCACTCCCTGCTTCTTATATATCTTACATCTATGTATATATATATATGTTTCCAGTGTAATTTACCTTGTGCATTGCAGTGGCAGTGGTTTATGCATGTAGGTATCCATTCTGCCTTCCCATTTGCTGTGGAAAGAAAAGACTCCCCCCAACATAATGTCCCCATCTTTAGATAATTGCGGGGTCTCTGGATCTGCTCTTCGCCTGCACACCGGTTCTTCAGCCTGAGAGATGGACGCCACCAAAAAAAGTAGTAAGAGTGCCCAACCCTTCTCTGACCACCTCTGTGTGGACGTCATACTGTTATCAAAGAACATCATCTGTACCAATAGCATAAATCAAAATATCTCCCTGGTATTTATACATTTTGGAGAACCTTAAAAAAATAATGGATGTCTTATCTCTGTGGATCCAGAAGGTGGAGCGAGAGGAGGGAGGTGCCCAAACAGGCCTCATCCTAGTTCAAATATCTAAACTGTGTATGCTGTAAAATAGGAATATTTAATTGTGCTTCACAAAAGTTTTTTTTAATTTTTTTATTTTCTACATAACATTTCAACATTATTGGGGCACAATCTGCACTTTAAATCAATAATAATATAGAATGATGGTGATGTGAAGTTGATTATTAGACTCAGTGGGCTAAATAAAATGCCCCACTGTAACAAAGGTTCAGTTCTCGGCCCTTTATTAAGTACTGTACACATAAATTGCCCTGGACAGAATATTCCAAACTGAGCCTTTTTATTTCAACACTGATAATACAGTACAAGTACAGCTTTGACAACTCCAACTTAATGCAGATAAAACAAAACCTGTTTTCTGTACCACTTGAAAAACAGTAAGATCTACATTGTCTGAGAAAAATGTGACCAGAACAACAAATTGAGTTGCAACCCACTTGGGGTCTCATTTATAAAACTCTGTGGAGAATCCACACTTAATGTTTTTGTACGTTCAAATGATTAAATGTACGTTCGACAAAAAAAGTTCTGATTTATAAAACCTGGCATTCCTTTTATAAATCCCAAATCAACTTGGAAATGTTCGCACATGGATCCGCCCCTTATCCCACTCTCTCCACACCCACCTTCCACCATAAATGGTCAATGCAAAGGGCCTTATCAATGTTAATGCATGGAACTGAGCCTATTTGATGGTTCTTTACAGTGAATCATGGCCACAACCGAGAGGAAGGAGAGAGAAAGAAGAAATCGCACAGAAAACGAGGTGTTTGTGGATGAGGCAGACATTAAAAAGCACACATTGTTAACTCTTTCATTAACGTAGTCCTCCAGCCGTACAAGGACACTGAAAGCGTGCGCATCCATCACGCACAAGTGTATTTATATGTGTACAGCGATCATACCCGCCAAAATGACCACGACAATCAGTGGTAACCCCCACCCTAGGATATCATTTGAAAATGTAAGTTTGATGCTTGAATACAATTTATTTATTAAGTTTAGTTATGATAAACTCGGCCTGCATTAGATTAGGACTCACAATGAGGATTTGGAGTGTAACGATTGTGTGAGAGGGCCGTCACTGACTTTATTCCAGGCTTCGACAATTTATACAATCCATTCAGTGTGCTCCGGTTGCCTGACAGCAGTCATGTTTATCCCAGCAATTTTACACACAAAACTACATGGACACTAAAATTCTATTTAGCAGTATATCCACAGTATTAGAAGATATTATTAATTCTAATTAATATCTAGCGGTATTAGGGTGATTTGATATCAGGCTTTGCTTACATCGTTTACAATTGAAAGGTGGTTTTGGAATAAAAATAGCGCAAGTACACATAATGCGGCTGGTTTTAATGTTCATCATGAAGTGGATCTACGCTTAATGTTTGATATTAAGTGGGATTAAATGTGTGAGGCATCATTTTACAATCTGGCTTTAATTCACCAACTCGCCATATGCGTCAACAATACCCCTCATCTCCAAATATTCATATGCATGGGTCAGAGTTTGCTTACAGGTGCGCACATTCTCCCATTTTGTTTTTATAGATCACAGCTTTTGCGTTGGAGGTGGCGTACGCCTCTTTGAGGCTCCATTTTGTGCATACACAATGTTTCGAAATGAGACCCCAAGGCTTTTTGTTCGATAACTACTAGTCTTTTAAGTCGCATGTCCAACGTATTAAAAAAAGCTATTAGGATTCCATTATAGAAACAAGTCTTGTGAGCACAAGGCGCTAGTTAACTACTGTCAACTACTGAAATTACAAATAATTTGGGGCCCGACAGGATTTTCTTTTCTTTTTTTTTTATTTTACCGTTACTTCTCTACTGTAATTGAACCCCAATCTTTTATGATGTCACATTCATGGCTGACTACCAATATAATTTATTGAATGTCTGCTTTTGCCAATGGAACAATTAAAATGTGTCCAGTATTTAGCTGCAAATGATAAATCACACAGATTAATTCTGCTAAAACGTGAGATGGCTCTTGATTATATTTTGGCAAAAACTGGAGGTCTATGCATGGCATTAAACTTAACAGGTGAGGCATGTGTCACACTTATCCCTGATAATTCAGACAATATCACCAGTGTGATCACAGTGCTTGAGAAGATTTGCGATGCATATGGTCCTTCTGAATCAGCAGTTTTTAGTGTCAACAAATTGTTCCTGGTATTACTTTATGCTTTTGTACCTGTGTGCCGACGCGTATGCAAGCCCTTATGTATAGATTGATAGGCAGAGTAGTTGGAGGAGGAAAGACATCATTATATCTTAAATTAGCACTTCAATCAACCAATGATAGCGAACCAGATTTTCATTCCATGTCAGAATAGGCCCCAGGAAACCCATATAATGATTCAGATGATGAGTTGGCATAGTAAGGCTTTGTTCTTCTAGTGTGATTTGTTTGTTGTTGTATTTTTCCTTGTATTGTTGCAGAAAGTCATACAATATTGAGTTCCAATTGAATGTCTGTAGAGTAGTATGGAATTATATGAGCTGTGATATTTTAACCAAACATTAAGTGCTGAAATTTTTGTTTTATTGAAATCTTGATCGAATTCCTAAATATGTTGTGTTGACACTTTATGTCAAAAGGGGGGAATATGGGAATGTAACATTATTTTAGATTTAGAAACCAATGCATGGATTATAACAAGTCAGGAATTCAGATGAGGGGCAGTTATCTTGGCCTTAGGTGTGGGGAGTTGTCAGGAAGTCAGATGAGAAATCATTCTCTTTGCCTAAAGTGTTGTCAGATGTTAGATAAGCTCATGGTCATCATCTTGCAAAATATCAGAGGGTCATTGCCGTGGGGAAGGCATGTCAGGAGGTCTGCATCTGTTGTCCTGTTGTTATCTGACAGTATATACGTGAAGACAATCTGAAAGTCTACAACATTCTGCTTGGGTCTTCTCTCCATGCTGCATGAATTAAAGAGATCTGATTCAGTGTATGTATTATGTATTATATAAACATTATGATGTCATGGCTAAAATATTGTTATAAGTCTTCACAATGATTTTGGTGCCCCTTTCCCCATCATGTTCTTTTTTGTATTCTTCTCTGGTTTCAGTAAGATAATATAACATTTTGGAATAAAAATACAAATGAGCAGTCCAAAACTTGAAGCCAGAATTGCAAATATCTCCACAGCAACACTGAACTTCCCAGGAGAACTGACATACGCTGGGATAAAAGTGATCCATACTGCACAGAATATCAGCATGCTAAAGGTGATAAATTTGGCTTCATTGAAATTATCAGGAAGTTTCCGAGCCAGAAATGCAAGAAAAAAACACAACATGGCCAGAAGTCCAATGTACCCAAGTACAGCCCAAAAGCCTACAGCTGAGCCCAGAGCGCACTCTAAGATGATTTTGTCCTTGAACTGTTGAAAATTTTTAAATGGAAAAGGAGGAGAAATAGTTAACCATAGGATACATATGATAACTTGTATGAGAGTGAAACCCAGGACACTGAGTTTCTGCTGTGCAGGCCCAAACCATTTCATCACATTACTACCTGGAAGTGTGGCCCTGAAGGCCATTAACACCACTATTGTTTTCCCCAGCACACAAGAGATACAGAGGACAAATGTGATGCCGAATGCTGTGTGTCGCAGCATGCAGGACCACTCAGAGGGCCGGCCGATGAAGGTCAGAGAACACAGGAAACACAGAGTCAAGGAGAAGAGCAGCAGGAAGCTCAGCTCAGAGTTGTTGGCCCTGACAATAGGAGTCTGTCTGTATCTGAAGAAAATGAACGCCACAACAGCAGTCATGCATGTTCCAAACAGAGAAGCTGCAGTGAGCAGTGCTCCCATAATCTCTTCATATGAGAGAAACTCTGCCTCCTTCTTTACACAGGCATCTCTTCTCTCATTTGACCAGAACTCGGGGTGGCATCGTATACAGGTGATAGAATCTGAAAAATAATATCTAAGCAGGTATTAGATTAGCTCACTGAATTTGCTTTTTTTGTGTGTTGATTTTGCATCTTCTCTGTGCCTATGAGACATGAATTCTAAAAATATAATAACCTCACGACAGCTACATGGGATCATCATGAATGGCTTAGATCACATAAAGAGTAATATCTATGCCCCCATGCTGGTGATAGCTGAGACCGGTGGCATTATGTTTTCAGGTCTTCCGTCCATCCGATCCATTCTTGTGAACACTCAAGGACTTAAAGGTCCTATTTGTAAGAAAAGTTGATTTTTGAATTTCGATTCCCAACTCTTCAAATAATGATGCTTTGGGATTATAAAACAGGCTACCATCCCAAATAGTCAGTTTTTGACGAGTTGGGAGTGAGACTCGAAAATATTTTTTTGTTACAAATAGGGATAAGCTGATTAGATTTTGGTGGTCAAAAAGTCGCTGTGACCTCATGGTATCTCATTCTCATGAACAATATATCTCAGGAATACCCTGAAGTGATAGTTCAGGTCTTTTGATGTGGGGTTATATGATGTATTCATCCCTCATCAGAGTATTACCTGCACTAGATGACCATCAGCTCTCCCCCTGTGTGGAGAAGTAGCTCATAGCACCAACAGGGAAGCAAAGCATTGTACTGCTGTGCCTGCCACGCACTGTATTATGGCCCAGATCAGCTGTTTGGTTTGCACTTTCAGCAGCTGTCTGAGGCGAGGGATAAGTACCTCATCCAACCTCACATCAAAAGACCTGAACTATCGCTTTAAGGGATTTTTTTAACTCAAATTTGCCGCAAACATCCACTTGGGTGAGCTGATTAGAATTTGGTGGTCAAAGAGCAATGTCACTGTGAACTCACAAAACTTTTTATTCTCTTAAAATATTACTACACCTGTGGTGTTGCTGATTTCTCCGTCTGCACATCTTAAACAGTCATAGCAGCAGACAGGCTTTCCTTTCTGCAGAACCCTGCGAGTTCCTGGGGGACATTTCTCACTGCAAACTGACAAAGGCACCTGTAAAAAGGAAAATACTGTGAGAATAAAATATATGGCAAGCATTTATTACTAAGTTTGATTCATCATAACGAAAATGGATGTGATGTGATGACAGTGAACGAATGCTAACAGTGATCAGATGGTACCTGTTGTGAGTTCTGTGCCCAAATTAGAGACTTATTTTGCAGTTTCAGCTGTTTGTCTGCAGGTAAAGATGCATCATAAAGACCAACTGTGACAAAGTCCACAATGCCATTTTCAGCTGGCTGCCAGTTTATAATTTCATACTTTGCTGCTGGGTCTCCATTCTCATCAAAGTAAACCTCATCTCCATCCTTTGTTTTGAACCAAATCTTTTTTATGTGCTGTAAAATCTAAAAAGAAATGCATCATTGTAGATCATTATCTAACTGCAACAAATTATTTGTCAAAATTTAAACAATTAGATAATCTGATTTAACAACTTTAATCTAAAATCTTTGCTGTTCGACTCACTGTAAATGGATCTAGCTGCACCTTTTTGTTACATGTTTCATTACAGCTGAGAATATTATGAAGTGCATGGGCCACAGCATACACTCCTTTATAAACATTGTAAAAGATAGGCATGAGTGACATATCAGTGAAGCTGTTTTGCACCCCACTCAGATCTTCATGTCCAGTACATTCTCTCTGATTCCCTGATGATGACTTTGACTGTCTGAACTGACAGCTAAATAATTTCTCCCAAAACGTTGTAAACAATTCATTGCTAGATGAATTGAGTGGCTTCACATCCAACATGAACTCTCTCATGCCACTGACATGTGCTTTGGGGATGGACAGGCCGATGGCACCATCCAGAATGTGATGCTTGTCCAAGGCTGCAGTGTGGGAATCAAAGATCCAGCCTTCATTGCCTACCCACTGATACGCAGTCAAGTTGTGGTGAGACAATTCATGTATTACCATGTACAAATCCATGGGGGAGAGGAAAGTGACAATCACCTTGGAAGTGGAAGCCTTGATAATGTCAACTATCTGTTTCATTTTGTGTGGTGGATCCGTTCTTAAGACAGATACAGAGTACTCCAGACAGATACCCAGCTGCTGGGCAGTTTCTGTGAATGTCGCCATGCCATTATTACCATAATCATCATTTGTTCTAATAGCTCCAACCCAAGTCCAATCAAAGTACTTGACCAACTGGGCCAGGGCTCTGCTCTGGTAGTAGTCACTGGGTATTGTTCTGAGGAATGATGGGTACTTGGTTTTATCACTGAGACAAGCACAAGTTGCAAAGTGGCTGATCTAAAAGAAAAAGAAATGATATCCCAAGATAAATACATACAATTTTAAAAACTTTGACAGCACAATCCATGCAATCTGTCTCTTAATCTGTTAAAACCCATTTTTGTTATGAAAAATTCCAGAATAATACTTATGTTTCACAAATCTATATGTTTTACCCACCAGTGGGATGTGAAAGGGTCCAATGACAGTTGATATAGCCATGCAGGGAGAGGAAGAGGTCTCTCCCATAATGGCCTGTACTTGGGCAGGTCTTGTACATGGTGCTTCGGAAGGTGCAAATGCCAATTCATTACCATTTACCTAGGCCAGTGCCACCCTCACACCTCTGGCAATGGAGCCACAGGCATCATAGATCATATAGCCCAGAGAGATGCCAGGCAGTAGGTTTGTGCTGTTATTAATCTCCTCTATGGCAAAGAGCATAGCCTGGGCAAACTGGAACCCTCTGAAATGCAAACTAGATGTGGACAGCAAAAAGTAGTTTGAATATCAACAAATTTGTCCCTGAAATACAAACAATAGCATTTTGAATAATAGCCTCTGATGGTATTAATACACACAATAATCAATATTTCTTATTTAACTCTCAGTTTAATAACGTTTGTGCACCACTTTTGTCTCTACAGTAAACTCCCTTTCAGATATTCTAAATCTACATAGATTCTTACCGCATTATTTACCTGGTGCATTCCAGTTGCAATGGTTTATGCATATAGGCATCCTGTCTGTGTTTCCAGCTGCTGTGAAAATAGAAGATTCCTCCCAACATAATTTCCCCATCTTTAGATAGCTGTGGATTCTCATGATCCCCTCTCCGCTTGCATACTGACTCCTCAGCATGAGAGACAGACACCACCAACAATAACTGTAAGAGTGCCCAACCCTGTTCTGGCCAACTCAGTGTCGACATCATACTATCTGAAAGAACTAAACCACTCAGTTGCATTACATATACCTTAATGGAAATGACAAGCTTGCACTGGTATTTATACATTTTGGAGAAGCATAAAGAATGATAATAGAACTGTAATGTTTTATCACTGTGGACCTACAAGCAGGGCGAGAGGAGGGAGGTGTCCAAACAGAAAACGAGTTTTCGGACTTAGCCTATTTTAAACATCTTAACTATAGATACTGTCAAACAGGAATAGCTATTAAATTGTGCTAAACGTTTTTCCATTCCCAAATGAATAGTTTACTATTAACGAAGCACAATTTCAAAAAAGTAATAAAATATGTTTGCTTATTTATGCATCAAGCACACCCAGAGCAATATTAGCATTGATTTGAAATCATGTTTATGTCAACCTGATGAATGTAAATCCAATATTCACTCTTTTTTCAGCTATGTTTTGGTCTCCATCAACTCTTGCGCTGCAAATTGCTCTTCCATTTTCATCACAAATGTGCCAACTCTCTATGCAACATTTGGTGCAGGTAGTTTACACTTGGTTTTTAGATTTGTTATAAGTAGGCCTACAGCCTGCTACAGCTTAAAGTAGGGGTTTCACCATCTAGTCAATTAGTTGGCTAGTCAACCACTTTAATCACTAGTCGGCGCTGTAGGCAGCAGTCAACTAGTCGTGGACAAAACTGGCGGCTATCACAGTAAAGGGTACTGATGTGCAGCTAAAGCCTCTGGCTAAACAGGCTCGACATTCATACGTATCAAAGTACTTCACTGAAGATGACACAAGTTCCACAGCGTGTTGCTTGTGTACAGCTGTATTGATGTATAACAATAGCACTTCTGCCATGCATAACCAACTAAAGATGAAACACCTGATTCCAACAGCAAGCACTAGCAGTAACATTAGCACCAGCGAACAACGCATTGTAGCATACAGAGGGAGACAAGCCTCCATCCCTCCCAAGTTAATGCCCTTATTTTTCTTAACGCTTACCAAAAAGATGGCAGGATGGACGTTAAATGTGAGCAGGAAAATGACAGCAAGTCATGTGTTATTATTGACCATCATACTGGATTTATTGTGCTCTTTAAGTTACCACCACAGAGTTTGGCAACTCAAGTCCAGTTTCTGTTCTTATTGCTGTGGAAATTAACTCATTTCCCTGGTGAGAAATAAACATAGATTCTGACACAAACTATCATTCTGGTTATCTATTAAGGAATATGTTTACAGAGTAATCAGGTTTCAGCTGAAAGGACAGAGCTCATGCATCCAAGATGAGTGTCTGAGGTCTCTTTTCCCCATTGGCAGAACCAAGATGATTAGCCTGAACAATGATATACAGTAGCTCTGCTCTGCTCTTCAGGCCAGGCCAGTCAGCTCTACAGTGTCATCTCAATATGCTATGTCAAAGATTATAATGCGAAAATACTACAGGAGTACAATGGGATTCAACAAAATGAAGAAAGATGTCTACTTGACAGTTTGGTTATAAAATAAGTATGAATTAATTGTGTTCGCAATAGAATGTCCAAGCCAAAACATTATTTTAAGTTTTCACAATTATTTCGGTGCCCCCTTTCCCATCATATTCTTTTTTGTATTCTCCTCTGGTTTCAGTAAGATAATATAACATTTTGGAACGAAAATACAAATGAGCAGTCCATAACTTGAAGCTAGAATAGCAAATATTTCCACAGCAACACTGAACTTCCCAGGAGAGCTGACATATGCTGGGATAAAAGTGATCCATACTGCACAGAATATCAGCATGCTAAAGGTGATAAATTTGGCTTCATTGAAATTATCAGGCAGTTTCCGAGCCAGAAAAGCAAGAATAAAACATAACATGGCCAGAAGTCCTATGTACCCAAGTACAGCCCAAAAGCCTACAGCTGAGCCCAGAGCACACTCTAAGATGATTTTGCTCTTGAACTTCTTAAAATTTTTAAAGGGAAAAGGAGGAGAAATTGTTAACCAGAGGATACATATGATAACTTGTATAAGAGTGAAACCCAGGACACTGAGTTTCTGCTGTGCAGGCCCAAAATATTTCATCACATCACTACCTGGGAGTGTGGCCCTGAAGGCCATTAACACCACTATTGTTTTCCCCAGAACACAAGAGATACAGAGGACAAAGGTGATGCCGAATGCTGTGTGTCGCAGCATGCAGGACCACTGAGAGGGCCGGCCGATGAAGGTCAGAGAACACAGGAAACACAGAGTCAAGGAGAAGAGCAGCAGGAAGCTCAGCTCAGAGTTGTTGGCTCTGACAACAGGAGTCTGTCTGTATCTGAAGAAAATGAACGCCACAACAGCAGTCATGCATGTTCCAAAGAGAGAAGCTGCAGTGAGCAGTGCTCCCATAATCTCTTCATATGAGAGAAACTCTGCCTCCTTCTTTACACAGGCATCTCTTCTCTCATTTGACCAGAACTCAGGGTGGCATCGCACACAGGTGATAGAATCTGAAAAATAATTAAAACAGGTGTTGGACTTGCTCAGGTCATTTGTCCTTTGCTGTCTCAACATTCCCTATTTTTTAGGCTTGCAAGTATGAGATACAGTACAGTATAAAGAGGTATTACTTGTTAATCTTTGTTTGGCAACAACAACTTAAATGAATACATGTTGCCAAGTTTCCTTAGGGTCTCTGGAATGTTCAGGACAAATTTCAACCCAATCCAGTGAAAAATAAGCAATTGGTGAAGCTTTGAATAAAAATACAAAGAATCACAAAAATGCTGAAATTTTGCTCAGGGTGCCAAACCTCAAACATTTCATAACTTAAACAATATTTGGAGTACAGCAAGAAGATTTTGTAAGGTCCCATGAATTAAATGGAAGTCTCAACATGATTTTTTTCAAGAAAATCCATGACATACACTGGGAGGCCCGAGATGAGTTGGTTTGGAATGACCCATAAGCTAGTAGGCAACGACATTCACGGTGGGTGTTAGTGTCTGTGTGTTTGTGTTCAGTTTAGCCTCTGACTAAAGTTGCCTCTCACCAGAAACCACAGTTATATCTGTTATCCTGCCTTTTCTTTTCTCTCCTTTTTAAATTTGTGATGTGCCAAATCTAACTTGCCTGGGGTTACGTTTGAATCTCAGGTTTCAGGGAAGTGCACAGATATCCCCCTTCAGTAGAGGAATGTGAAAACACCTCCGTAGTGAGAAACATTGCACAGATAAGCCAGTATAGTCAAGGCCAGACAAATTAGGGTGCTAACCTTCACATGCATTTCTGAGAGTTTGCAAAAATGTATGTACCTGTTTCCAACTCATGTATCCTTATTTGATTAGTGTGTTCAGACATTTAGTGTGATTTTTAATATGGTGATATTTTGAGTTTTGGTTTGTATAAAAGAATTCATTAAAATTTGCATAGGAACATGACAATTTTTACATGTTTTGTTGTCTATCATTAAATATTACTATACCTGTAATGCTGCTTATTTCTCCCTCTGCACATCTTAAACAGTCATAGCAGCAGACAGGCTTTCCTTTCTGCAGGACCTTGCGAGTTCCTGGAGGACATTTCTCACTGCAAACTGACAAAGGCACCTGCATGAACAAAATAACAATGAAAAAGAAAATGTAAAGGCTTTCACGTTGATGCAATTAAAAAATATTCAATTTTAACAATTCAAATTTCAGTAACAATTAGTGATCACATAGTAGCTTGCCTGTGGTGAGTTCTGGGCCCAAAATAAAGACTTATTTAGCAGATTCAGCTGTTTGTCTGCAGGTAAAGATGCATCATAGAGACCGACTGCAACAAAGTCCACAATGCCATTTTCAGCTGGCTGCCAGTTTATAATTTCATACTTTGCTGCTGGATCTCCATTCTCATTAAAGTAAACCTCATCTCCTTCCTTTGTTGTGAACCGAATCTTTTTTATATGCTGTAAAATCTAAGAAGATATGCATCAATGTAGATCATTAGCTGACTAACTTTAATAGGTCTACTGTCTCAACAGCTTGATAGATAGACTGCAACAGTGTATTTACCATAATATACACCGTTTAATTTATCAATGTAATTCAATGTAGAAACTATCATTAAGGAGTTCAACTCACCATGAAAGGATCTAGCTGCACCTTTTTGTTACATGTTTTATTACAACTCAGAATATTATGAAGTGCATGGGCCACAGCATACACTCCTTTATAAATATTGTAAAAGATAGGCATGAGTGACATATCAGTATATGTGTTTTGCACTCCAGTCACATCTTCATGTCCAGTACATTCTCTCTGCTTCTCTGCTGATGACTTTGACTGCTTGAACTTACAGCTAAAAAATGTCTCCCAAAACTCTGTAAACAATTTATTACTAGTTGAATTGAGAGGCTTCACATTCAAAATGAACTCTCTCATGCCACTGACATGTGCTTTGGGGATGGACAGGCCTATGGCACCATCCAGAATGTGATGCCTGTCCCTTGCTGCAGTTTCAGAATCAAATATCCAGGCCTCAGTGCCGACCCACTGGTATCCTGTCAAGTTGTGGAGAAAGAACTCGTGCATTAACACATACAACTCAGTGGGGGAGATGAAAGTGACAATGACCTTTGAGGTGGAAGCCTTGATAATGTCAACTATCTTTTGTATTTTGTCTGGTGGATCTGCTCTGAAAACAGATACAGAGTACTCCAGACAGATGCCCAGCTGCTGGGCAGTTTCTGTGAATGTGGCCATGCCATTATTGCCATAATCATCATTTGTTCTAATAGCTCCAACCCAAGTCCAACCAAAGTACTTGACCAATTGGGCCAGGGCTCTACTCTGGTGGTAGTCACTGGGTATTGTTCTGAGGAATGATGGGTACTTTGTTTTATCACTGAGACAAGCACAAGTAGCAAAGTGGCTGATCTACAAGAAAAAGAAATGATATCTCACAATAAACAGAGAGAGGTTTTTATAGAAATATTTTCAGAAATGTAATTTCTTTTTTTTATCAATTTTACCCACCAGTGGGATGTTAAAGGGTCCAATGACTGTAGATATTGCCATGCAGGATGAGGAAAAGCTCTCTCCCATAATGGCTTGCACTTGGGCAGGTCTGATGCATGGTGCCTCAGAGGGTGCAAATACCACTTCATTACTATTAGCCAAGGCCAGTGCAACCCTCACACCTCTGGCAATGGAGGCACAGGCATCATAGATCTTATACCCCAGAGAGATGCCAGGCAGTAATTCTGTGCTGTTGTTAATCTCCTCTATGGCAAAGAGTATAACCTGGGCATACTGGAATGCTCTAAAATTCAAACTTGATATGGAAAGAAGTGTAAAGTGCAATCAATTTCTCCTTAAAACAGAAACAATAACCATAAAAAAAAAAATGGATGGTATTCATACACACAAGCAATTATTCTTATTTTTAAATCTCAGTTTAAGAACCTTTTTGCAAATGTTAAATGCCGATTTTATGTGATTTTTGTGGTATGATTTACCTGATGCATTGCAGTGGCAATGGTTTGTCCATGTAAGTATCCTGTCTGTTTTTCCACCGCAAGTGGAAAGATATGATTCCCCCAATCATAATGTCTTCATCCTTCGATAGCAATGGAATCTCAGGATCCCCTCTCAGCCTGCACCTCGGCTCCTCAATTGAAAAAACAGAAACAGAAGCCACCAACAACAGCTGTAACAGTGCCCAACCCCTCTCTCGCCACCTCTGTGTGAGTGCCATACCGTCCAAGAACAACAGCTGTGCTATGATGTGATCAAAACCTCTCACTGGTATTTATACATTTTGGAGTGCCATCAAAAATAATAATAGAACGGGGATGGCTGAGGGGGGAGAGGAGGAAGGTGCACAAGCAGAAAAAGAGTTTTCGGCTTTAGCCTCCCAGTGGACAATTTCTAATCTAAAAGACGTAAAAAAAAATCTTAAAGATATGCCTAGACTTAAATTGGGTTAAATGTGGTTAAAAAGTTAAAGTTTAATCGAGGTCTAGATCACACCTAGCTGTCTTTTTAACATCATTTCAGTGGCTATACATTTAAATAAATCAGAAGAAAGGATACTAAAGAAACAGCTAAGCTACGATATACAGTAGACGTCTATTAAACATTCACTTTTGAACCACATTTAACCCAATTTTTGCCTAAACGTTTACTAGACACTGTTTAGATTTCTAATTTAAAATATATTTATTTTACAGCCTCACAATGCACTCAACAATCTTCTGTGCAACAGCCTGCATGAAATGCATATCTCCATTTCTTTTGATCGAAAGATGAATTATATCTGGGAGGATAGTTACATCAGGCATCGTCACTGACCATACCTGGATGCCTCTAACAAAAGAGGCCTTTCACATTATGTTCTGATGAATATATCAATAAAAAATGTAATATTATTTTGGTGTCCAATGTTGGAATTAATGGTAGGGCAGGTGTTGTTATTGGAAATGAATAATTATTCATACTAATTATTAAAATCAAATTAACACAAATTCATGATCAACGTTATTATAATGTTAGCAAACTGATCAAATCAATAATACTCCAATCAATAAAAATCCATCATTCAACTACAGCAGCTAAACTATGAAACTAAAACACTAAGACAAACTCAAGCACAAACAAGCATGCAGTGTGTGTGTATGTGTGTGTGTGTGTGTGTGTGTGTGTGTGTGTGTGTGTGTGTGTGTGTGTGAGTGTGTGTGTGTGTCAGAGGGACAAAGAAAAAAAGCCAAGATGGCGAGCGTGGAGAAAGAGAGCCAAGATGGTGAAGAGCCAAGATGGCTGACGCGATCTCTTGGAAGCTCTTGGTTAATTCTGAAAATTTAAGTATAATGCTGGGCGTTGCAGCGCTGTTCAAACAGCAGCGTTGACATGGGCAAAGAAAACGGGTCAAAGCGGGCGTCTTCTGAGGGGAAACCTCCTCCTGCAGGAATGAGAGACTGGGTTGCGCAGGTCTTCTCTGGATCCGGAACATGTTAAACACGAGGCAGTTTTGGCTCGTCCAGCAAGGTTAAAGACTGCGGCCTAGGTGGGTTAAATCCAAGCGTTTGTGTGCTTCCTTTTAGTAATGGCTGCACAGGCGAAAGCTGATGCTTCCAGCGACACGTTACGAAGGGACTGCTATGAAACGGATGTGCAGTTGTTTTTATTTTCCCTGTGTATCCGGCTGCTGCAGAACTGACTATGTGTTCAGGTGCACCCTCAGACAATGGGAGATGGAAGTTTTCAAACCTGGGGGGACTGTGACAATCAGGAGCCACCTATTGGACATTAGGGTCGGTGTACTTTCCTTTGCTTACCAGGCTTTGTTAGTGCAAGGAGGACACATCTGAGCTTTGGCCTACATGCAGGCCGCTCTATTGTCAGAACCATGTTGGTGAGGGTCCCAACACCGACTTGATCTGGTTAGTGGAAAAATTATTTGCCAGTGTTTACTTTACTACTACACAGAAATTAGTAATGATCACCAATGGTTATAGAAGCTATGTTTGAAGAGAACATCCAATGCAAGGCCTCTTTTGCAGCTCCTTCTTGCCAAGCATCCCTCTGCATGACATTAATTTGTGAATTAAATAGTGGAATTAAAACTATTGCCCATTTTTGACGGGGATCCCCTCCAAAAACTTTGTCAATGATATCAGCCCAGGCCTCAGTGTTCTTTCCAAGTATATACATTACACTTCGACGGCTTCCCTTTTTCCCCTCAAGCAAGCGTGTGTTGTGGGCCATTTTAAATATCTGAACTGTATATTTGCCAGCCGTGACAGCTTGGCTGGTGTTTTTACCCATTTGTGTGTGTATCATCATGTGTTCCAGGAGAACCCTATCTTAGTGGAAACTACCACAGAACCAGTTTTGAGTGCTTTGCCAGGACTTCACGTCTGTTTGTGGACAAACTATGTTTTTGTCAGCGTGATAGCGTGACAACTGTGTGAGATGCAGTCACCAGTGTGTAGGTGCTGTCCAAACAAAGGCAGAGCTAGAAAATGTGGTCCGAACAAGGGTGCCGGAAGTGCAGGTGGATAGGAAGTACATATTGGGCCGATGGCTCCCTTCACTTTATACCCCTGACCTGCTTTCATTTTCAGGCAACTTTTACAAAGACCTAGTTGGAAGATGGGCATGGTCTCACTGTTGTGTATACTGAGTACTGAGGGGCCTATACTCATATAATAATAGAGAAGAAGAGATTTGCATATGATTTCTTAGCTCTAGGTCAAGGTAGGCATATTATTTGACTAATTGTTTCAGCAGTAGTGTAATTTTAATTGTGCTATTTGTAAGTACAACCTAAACAACAGCCTGATCAAACTGTCTGACATGCAACGTTAAGAAGTTTCTGGCTTGAAAAAGGTCTTTGTGACCGAAATGTCTTTATAAATAAATGAATGCGGATGTTGAAAAAAAAAATAAAAATGTTAGCAGGAATTACTATTTTTCATTCAAATGAAAAAGTTGCCATGGGTCAGGTCATGTGGTTGTGCTGAGTCTTGAAGTTTGCACAGAGTCTCCTTTCTTTATCAGCAGAACCAAGGTGGTCAGGCTAAACAATTTCATGTTCTGCTCTGGTATTCAGTCAGGGTCAGTCAGCTCTATAGCTCATGACAGGGCTTTATACACATTCAACAAGTACAAAGTTATGATTGTTAAACTTTATAGGAAATAAAAGGAAACCAAACAAGTCAGACCAAAGAGTGATTGCGTATTACATGCTGTTATCTCGATATTCTATGTCATGAATGGCATGATATACAGTGAAAAGACATGTGGAAGTGCAATGCAGTTCTTTACGAAAATGAAGATAGGTGTTTGCTCTAGACTTTGGTTGACAAATTAATATGTTAAAAAATATGTTTGCAGTAGAATGCCCATGCCATCACATTATTTGAAGCCTTCACAATGATTTTGGTGCCCCCTTTCCCATCATATTCTTTTTTGTATTCTTCTCTGGTTTCAGCAAGATAATGTAACATTTTGGAATAAAAATACAAATGAGCAGTCCAAAACTTGAGGCCAGAATAGCAAATATCTCCACAGCAACACTGAACTTCCCAGGAGAGCTGACATACGCTGGGATAAAAGTGATCCATACTGCACAGAATATCAGTATGCTAAAGGTGATAAATTTGGCTTCATTGAAATTATCAGGCAGTTTCCGAGCCAGAAAAGCAAGAATAAAACACAACATGGCCAGAAGTCCTATGTACCCAAGTACAGCCCAAAAGCCTACAGCTGAGCCCAGAGCACACTCTAAGATGATTTTGTTCTTGAACTTCTTAAAATTTTTAAATGGAAAAGGAGGAGAAATTGTTAACCAGAGGATACATATGATAACTTGTATGAGAGTGAAACCCAGAACACTGAGTTTCTGCTGTGCAGGCCCAAACCATTTCATCACATCACTACCTGGGAGTGTGGCCCTGAAGGCCATTAACACCACTATTGTTTTCCCCAGAACACAAGAGATACAGAGGACAAAGGTGATGCCGAATGCTGTGTGTCGCAGCATGCAGGACCACTGAGAGGGCCGGCCGATGAAGGTCAGAGAACACAGGAAACACAAAGTCAAGGAGAAGAGCAGCAGGAAGCTCAGCTCAGAGTTGTTGGCCCTGACAATAGGAGTCTGTCTGTATCTGAAGAAAATGAACGCCACAACAGCAGTCATGCATGTTCCAAAGAGAGAAGCTGCAGTGAGCAGTGCTCCCATAATCTCTTCATATGAGAGAAACTCTGTCTCTTTCTTTACACAGGCATCTCTTCTCTCATTTGACCAGAACTCAGGGTGGCATCGCACACAGGTGATAGAATCTGAAAAATAATAAAACAGGTGTTGGACTTGCTCAGTACATTTGTCCTTTGTTGTCTCAATATTCCCTATTTTCTATGCTTGCAAGTACAAGATACAGTACAGTATAAATTGGCATTATTTATTAATCATGATTCATTTGATTTGTTTTATAAGTTCCCTCCCAAACATGAAAAAAAAGAAGAAAAACTCTGAAAAGAGGCTGATATTGACTGTAGTTGGCAGAGCTATCATGACTTCACCCATGTTTCTTTGAATAGCCAATGTCAAGCTCAAAGTGGGCGGCTCTGGCTGTCCCCATATTTGCTGTGCCTCACTGAATTTGGGCAAGGAGGTGGAGCATGTGTGGAGCAAAGATGTGCTGAATGAATACTGGATACTGAATCATGCAGAACCCTTGTATTAATTTGAGTTACTCAAGTGAGTTTGGCTGTGTGTTAATTCATCCCGAACAGCCAGAACATTTCATGGGTCATTCCATGCCAACTCACTCAAAATCCAGAACTTTTCCCAGTTCATGTCATGGATTTTCCCCAAAAATTGCATGTTGAAATGTATATCAAATTCATGGGACCAACTTCTTTTATGATTTTTTTAACTTTGGCCCTCTGAGCTAAATGTGCTTATAATTAACAGTTTTTTATTGAAATTTGTCCAGAACAGACAAGAGACCCCAAGGAAAGTTTCCAACATGTATTCATTTAAATAGTTGTTGCTGAATGGTTACAATAATTCATAATTCTACAATGAATGTATAATTTTCAAAAATTCATACCTTTTCACTGCATAAAAAATGAATGCCACAGAATTTGTACAGAACAGTACTTTTCACTGGTTGTAATGTTACATTCAGTGTTTTTATTTCATCTGTAGATATTTTAACTGTGTTGACTTTAAGGTTTTCCATCTGTGTGTTACCCATTGAGCCTGTTTTTTATTGGGTTCTGGAAATTTGCAAGTTAAAGTTTGAAATGGCTTGGTTTCTTACAGCGATTATTTCATCCTGTTCTGTGTGAACACAATGTCAGAAAGTTTGAAATTTTGAAATAATGTGTGTATTGAGCTATACATTCATGTTTGGGTCTGTGTGTTTGTGTTCAGTTTTGCCCTCTGACTGAAGTTAGCTCTCACCAGAAACCACAGTTATATACACTGTAAACCCGAATAAGTTAGCAGTACTCAAAAAAAGTGAGGTAATCAGTTGCCACAATTTTTTTGAGTTCATAAACTCAAACATTTGAGTATATCAGAACTTATATATTTGGAGTTTATGGTAAATGTAATTTTAAATTATAATGAAATTAAATTTACTGATTAAGCCAACTCAAATATTTTCAGGTTCTGCTACTTAGAATATTTATTTATCTTTCTCATTGCAATAACTGAAGTGAACTTAATAATTTCAAGCATGAAAACTCAGGATTTTTATGTTTCATGAACTTAACATTTATTAGTTTTTTCAATCAATCTTTTGATTACTCATAACTCAAAAACATAGACTTGCACAAATCAAAATCATTTACCTCCAAACGTAAAATATTTGTGGCAACTGATTGCCTTAAACATAATAAGTACACTTGACTTAAAAGTCAAACAAAAGAAACCCACATCAAATTAAAAGGTTTTTTTTTTCTATTCAGATGTTTAGTATAAAATTTTCTTGCCCAGACTCTTAGCAAAAAAAATGAAATAAAAAAACAAACAAATAAATAAATGCATAAATGAAAAATAAAAATGATCAAGTCTACTTCTGGCCTTTTTGTTTATACTTTAAGATGAACCATGTAATAGTAGACAATATTCAAACTCAGAAAAGCTAAAATTCGATTAAGAAAATATCTTTATGTCACAAATAGCTTATAAACTGTTAATACAACATTACCTGGGGGGCATCAGCCCCCCAGGTAATGTCAACATGGACCTGACATTACATATTCTCATTGTGGACTGTGCTCTAACAGAGTGAGCCATCAGAATCCACCACTCCTTATTGGATCTTGAGTTACACATACAACATCAGGTCATTTTTAAGAGTCTGCAGCTTGGGTGACAGTTTAGAGTCATCAAGACCAAGTACGATTTTCTGTGTGAACTCAAAAGTGTTTGTCAGTCCCTTGGGATAACTGAGATGTAATGCATAGATCAGGCCGAACATTACCAGGAAGGCATCAGCAAGCCTGGGGAGGCTGACAACCACATCACCCTCTAGGACGACAGAGACTCTCACTGGGTGGTAGTGAACTGGGCTTGTTGCATCATCGCTGACGGTTGTAAGGAGGACCACTGATGCATCCCCCAGGCCTGGCTCATCCATATCATCCTAAAAAATGAAAGGGAGATCATATAATCACATTTACTGAAACTATGGCTGTGGCAATTTTGATTACAGTTGGATGTCATATAAGTAACAAGAAATACACAAGTCTGAAAGACTCCTGTTAATTCTGTTGCGTTGTGCTCTCATTGCTGAGAAAGTGAGATGACTTTTATGTGTTCCACTGTTAGGCTAATGACGGCTACTTGATTTTCTTTGCAGTTGATTTTTTTTGATGCCGTAATGGGCCCAAAATGACACTTCACACTTATGAACATCTTGCCAGAGGTTTGAAGTTGAAATACTGGTACATATACAGGAATTCTAGTGTGTTGGAAATGAAATGAAAATATGAATTGGTTAATTTACAGTACAATAGGCCTGATATCTCTTTACTTGGACTTACCACACATGTTCTGAAAAATCCAGAGACTTCCTCACGTAGATACACAGGAAGGGCATGGAGAACAGTGGTACGCCTTGTGTGGACATCATGTAATTCCTAAGAAGATTAAAATAGTGTTGTGACAAGTTTACAATTCAAACCCAATGCTAAACAGTACCAACTAATTATTAGTTAATTAATTTCCAGTATCTGCACATAAATCCACTAATTATCTGCTGACTCATCTGGTGCAATTGTGGAATTTAAAAGCTTATTTGAAGCACTAAACTCCCAACATTACACTAAGACTCTACCTGTGAAATGTACTGTATAATCACCTGTGTATCATGGACTTTGAAAATGTCTGCCAAAGCATCTGCCGTCTTTCCAGTTTTGGAGGCTTTCTGCCTAAATAAGGCCATCAAACGAGGAGTGTGGCGATCAAGCTCCGCGTAGAAAGTGTTAGGTAGGTTCTGGTTAGTTATCCGTTGGAACTCTGCATACACCTGCATTGGAGGAAAGGACAGTAACAGCAATTATTTATTTTATGATGAATGAAATTAGGCAACATTACAGACAATGTGACATAAGTAGCAAAGATAAAAACTGAAAAAGAACTTACAAAATGAATTTATTTATTAAATGTATTTAGCAAAGATAAAAACAGATGAAAGAGTTGACCCATATTACCTCAGACTGCATATGAAGAGCAGGCCAGAGGTCCATTAGCTCTTTCACCGGAGGACATGACATCACAGTGGTCTGGCGTCGCAAAGCAAACGTGTTCTGCATCATCTTACTAATAAGGGGTTGGTTTTTCTCAGTCTTCTTTACTTCCTAAACAATAGCCTGCCTCAAAAGGTCAAGACTTGAGGGATCCTCTCCTTGAGGAAAGTTAGGCAGGAAGTTGACCTCTGCACGCTTAGGTCTTTTGATGTTGGAGTGTGAAGGTTCATTCTCTGGGTTTTTTCGGCTCCTTTTCCCAGCATTTACAGCGACCTCCTGACATCTAGCTCTTCTCATCTTGGTCCTGTAATTGCCCATTTTAAACTTGATGCTGTTCTTCCAGCCATTCCATCCATTGTCAGATCCTGCTTCTTTTAAACAGGGGTGTTTCCTTACAAGAGCTTCAGCCACCATTGCTATCTCTTTATCAGCGGGGTATGCCTTAAAACCATATATGGTGGATGCCAGTTTGTCTAAAATATTGTGCTTCTGGTCCCTTGACAACTGAAGAGGTCTTTCATTCTTTTCAAATTCAGCATTCCCATCTCTAAGTGTCAGCTCAACGTCAAACGCAAATGTGGGAATTTGAAAAGGACCTGGAGGCCATCTGCTCAGACGTTCTGGGGATGACACATCTGAAAGGGTATCAGTTGATGCAAGAGAACTGGAATCCTGTGGAAGTGAAATATGAACACAGGCTTTTTGTGGTAACTCCTCGATGTCAACAAGGCAAGTGAGTTTTCCATCGAAGTCTGGATCTTCATATTGCAAACTGAAGTCACAGTCCAGTTCCAGTTGTTCTTTTAAAATCTCAATCAGTGCATCAACAGAGGCTGGACGGGAGCTGAGTTTTACTTTTCTTACACGGTCTGCCTCGATGACACGAAGGATCATGTTTTGTGGGGCTTCAGCTGCCATCACTTTAATAAATGAAGAGATTGTAAGGTCAAAAACACATCAGCACACAGACATTATAGTGCATTTATAAGTCTTACTAATTGTTTATAATCATTAATGACAACCTCCAATGTGTTCAGCATTCATAATGCTTTATACCTCCATGCCAAAGTGACTGTGTTTGAAAGAAAAATCTGAGACCTGGGTTCCACAGTACATTATGTCTACCATGACATTGGCCAGTTATATTTGTGCTTTTAATGCATTATAGACATGTTCTTTAGAATGTGTTACCAAAGAGTGCAATTCCAAAATGCAGGTAATGTATGTCGATGTATATAATGATTGGTTATACTGAGCACATTTTCCAATAAATGAACAATTAATGATTTATGAAGAATTACTCACCATAGAGTGGTCTTAATTTTGTCTCACTTGTATGAACTTCTTGGGAGTCAACAGCAGCAAGCCATCAATCTTGTATGCAGAGAGTGGGGTTGTATCATTGAAGTCAGACTGCAGGTGGATAGACTGGCTTCCCTGTGTGCCTGACAGCTCGTAGGATCGAAGATGCTCTATATACCAGGAGTCATAATCACAACAGAGAAAAGAAACATTGTGATTCACAAGGTAGATCTTTGTTAGTCTGCAAAATTTTGACAGTCCCCCACTGTTTCCAACTGACACAAACATGCCACTAGTATAGTCTGTGCCATCAATGGTCACCTTTGATGTACAATAGACAGTGTCACTAGTTGTTTGTCCTCTAATGTGAGCCTGAGCTACTTCTGGTAGAGCTGAAACCAAAACAGAGTCAACCCTGGATGTTTGTGTTTTTGGTTTGAAAAATGATGGTGAACCAAGGTGAAATGCCATCATGTTTTGGTGTCTGATTGCCAGTGTCTTCAAGACATTTTTGAAGTTTTGAGCATCATGCACCACTCTCTTAAAGAAACGATGTTTACCTTCAAATCGCATGGTCCAAACATGCACCAGGGGCCCGAAGCACTTAACTAAGGTGGGATAGTGCTCCACATAGTGATGCTTAGGACGAAGCCTAAACTCAGGGAAAGCCTCTTGTAGGATCTGTCTGTGGTCACTGATTTTGCAAACAAAATAGTCCAATGTTTCATCAGAAAATGATGGGCACAATGCTAATTCCACCAACTCTTTCAAGTCCATCAAAACCTCCCATGCAACATTACCCTCTGGTACTTTACTGCCTACAAGTAACGGAAGTAGTCTTAACAGCGTAGCATTTTCATGCCCGTTGCCTCCTATTGTTCTCCGGGTCATGAATGTTTTGGGAACTGGATGAGGTTTATTTACTTTATCAGTGTGCTGATATGGGAATGATGTGATCCTTTGGTTCAAATATTCTAAAGTGAAGTACTTAAGCCGAATCATTTCTCTGATGCAAAGTGCCAGTTCAACTGGAACGATTCCTTCCAAAAGATCGTGTAGTAGATCTGGAGGAAAACCTGTGATAGGGTGGAAGTGCTCAAGTGACTCACGGAAGACACAATCACCTTTAACCCCAAATTGGCTGCTTGAACTCTCATCTTGGAGGACGTTTTGTACATGAATGTCATGACTCGCTTTGGTTCTCTGGACAAATTCCTCCTTTTTTACCTCAGTTGTTTGAAACTGTTCACTTGTGGCCATGCAGAATCTGCAAACATAATCTGCTCTGAATGACTCCAAAAAGCCACCTAA
Source organism: Pagrus pagrus (assembly GCF_965226575.1). Lineage (NCBI taxonomy): Eukaryota > Metazoa > Chordata > Actinopteri > Spariformes > Sparidae > Pagrus > Pagrus pagrus. The sequence continues at coordinate 12,568,339 of NC_140188.1, forward strand.
CCCATGTGCAGCCAGATTGTCAGCAGAAACACAGAAGATGGTGCCTTTCACATTCTGACCAACAGATTCAATGAAAACACCATCCTGTTCAAGTGTGTGAATATCACGAACCAGTGGAGCAAGTACAGCTGCATATCCATATTTCTGGAGGTCTGTCACTTTAGCTAGCATGGCCAACTGTATAGTGTGCATTGCTGATCTATACTTGGGCGGCACATTTGCTAGGACCCAGTATACAGCACAAAGTTTGTGAACTTTACGTGATGTGCCGAGAGGGTTAGCGATTTCAAGATCGTCAATGTATAGCTGTATTGCTAGGTGTAGATCTTCTGTTGAGAGCAATTCATTTTCCTGGAAATGAGAGCCATCACGATATGACACATAATAACCAGGCTCAGTGTTTGGTTCTCTGATCTTGCTCAGGATATCTGTGTTTTTAAACAGCTCCTGAATCATTTGAAGGATTGGAACATACATCATGGTATGACCAGGTGCTTCTAAATGGTACTCTACTGGCATTACCAATGGATAGTTGCGCTCTATAAATGTCTTTCTTCGCTTACAAGAGGACAACTCTGCACCTTTGGAGGTAGCACTAAAAACAACATTAGAGTCCATGACAGCACTGACAACTTCATCGAGTGTGGAATCTCTTATATTGTGACCATGTCTCTGCAATATATCATTAATTGCATCCTTGATCAGTGGCTGAGATAAAGAGAAGATCTGATTCAAGTGATCAACTATTTCTTGTGTAGCTGTGTTTGACACATGAAGGATAGTCTGCATCTTTAGAAATAAAGATGCTGCATTAAGTTTGAGCTGATCTTTTAGTTTTGAAGTATCATCCTGCATTTCTGTGCTCTGAACTGGACACTCTTCATCCAAATCAATAGTGACGTTAGAGCTGGTGGCTTGGAGATTCTGAGTATGCTCATAGACAATGTCACTACCAAAGTCTGACGCAAGACTCGCTTGATGCACTCTACTTTTATGGGTGTTAAATGAAGAGTATACATTTGTGCTATAGTTGCATCCCTTGTATGGGCATACCACTGTCTCATGCTTTTTTAAGTGTGTTCTTATGTGACTGAGGAGCACAGACTCAGAAAAAGGTTGCTGAAATGTGCATAAAGGACACTTGAAAGTCACAAGTTCCTGAATCTCCTTTGCACTGCTGTTATGTTCTTGTGTATGATATCTTGACAGATGAGTACTCAGTGCACTAAGTGTCTGAAACGTGCACATACAATCATCATGGAGGCATGGGAGTGGGCTAGTTTTTGAAAAGTGGCTGTGCTGCAGTCTACAGTGTTTAAATAAATATGTTCTAGTTGTAAAAGAAGCTGAACACAACTTACAGTGCCAAGTCATATTTGTCGCAGCAACCTGAAAACACATACAAAAAAAAATAATTATTTTACAGGACACCTGTCATGAAATTTAAACCTCCATCAGAACTATCAAAAACTGCAGTCATATTCTTCATAAGAGTACAACAATACACCAACATTGAATAAAACAAAGTAGATGTTTAAGATGCCTGATAGACTATTCAAAACATTTTATTACACAAATAAGTCAAAGTTAGGTCAAGTTGGGCTGGTAGCACTCTGGTAGCTAGCTTACTTTAACTTGGAGAGAATGACTTTCAGCTAGTCTAAGGCACGTGGAGTTAGCTTCTGCTTTCACTCACAACACTGACACAGCTCCAACACAGAATTTTTATTGAGCAGTCTAATACATGATACCTTACTATCCACCACTGCACGTTGGTCTCCACCAGAACTACACACCACAACAGAGCAACCGCTCTGCATTAGCCTAGCAGCTAACTGTTGACGTTGCATGCTAGCTTGCTAACCTAACGGTTAACCGTTTTACATTGCAAACGTGACTCACTTCGTCCGTTTTAAAAACACGTTGAACCTCCAGAAACAAACATTCAAGCAAGTTTTATGTTGACTACTTACATTCACAACTCAGTGTTACCGTGCTCCGGTCGGTTAGTCTCCCGCTCTTCTCCTCCTCGGCTCCGGTGACGGTCGTCTGCTGCCAGTGCCTGAAGAGGAAGTGCACGCAAATACTACAAAATAAAATATGTGAGCGGTTCCGGTGGAAGCCTGTTTTTTTTCCCCTTGTTAAAAAAAATTTAATTTATTAACCAGCCAACCTAACATGCAAACTATTAACAATGAATTATTTATAAACGTATTTAATAACGTGTGTGTGATAATTCATTCAAATCTATCTGATGCAATTGATTTATTTCTTAATTTGTTCTTGATTTTATTTATTTATTTGTTCTTTCAAAATAAGACATAAATTCATGTTTAATCCATGTAGTTTTAAGTAACGCTGAGTTAATAATTTTAAGTAGCAGTTACATAAAAATGCAAAAAGTTCATATTAATCAAAAATTACAAGTTTGATAAACTCAAAAATAAGCAAATTGCTACTGGCACTCAATTTTTTTAAGTAAGAACAACTTTTAAGAAGATTTTGAGTTTACACTACTCATTCCAATTAATTATTTTGAGCATTCGGGTTTACAGTGTATGTTACCCTCCAGTGCCTTTTCTTTTCCCTCCTTTTTAAATTTGTGATGTGTCAAATCTAACTTGCCTAGGGTATGTTTGAATCTCAGATTTCAGGGAAGTGCACAGACATCCCCCTTCAGCAGAGGAATGTGAAAACAGCTCCCTAGTGACAAAGTGTCAGACACATTGGGGCATTAACCTTGAGATGCATTTCTAAGACTGTGCACACATTTATGTCCATGTTTCCATCTCATGTATCTGTATTTGATTAGTGTGTTCAGTGTGATTTTTACTGTGGTGATATTTTGAGTTTTGGTTTGTATGAAATAATTCATTAAAATTTGCATAGGAACATGACAATTTTTACATGTTGTTTTGTCTTGAATTAAATATTACAACACCTGTGATGATGCTTATTTCTCCCTCTGCACATCTCAAACAGTCATAGCAGCAGACAGGTTTTCCTTTCTGCAGAACCTTGCGAGTTCCTGGAGGACATTTCTCACTGCAAACTGACAAAGGCACCTGCATGAACAAAATGGCAATGAAAGATATAATACATAGGATTTTATTTGATAAGGTGTTATCTTTAAAAGATTATATTAATATTAATCAAAGCCAAACATTAAGATGCAACTAAAAAATGTTCAATTTTAACAATTCAAATTTCTGGTAACAATTAGTGATCACATAGTAGCTTGCCTGTGGTGAGTTCTGGGCCCAAAATAAAGACTTATTTTGCAGGTTCAGCTGTTTGTCTGCAGGTAAAGATGCATCATAGAGACCGACTGTGACAAAGTCCACAATGCCATTTTCAGCTGTCTGCCAGTTTATAATTTCATACTTTGCTGCTGGGTCTCCATTCTCGTTAAAGTAAACCTCATCTCCTTCCTTTGTTTTGAACCAAATCTCTTTTATGTGCTGTAAAATCTAAGAAGATATTCATCAATGTAGATCATTGTCTGACTAACTTTTTTTTACAGGTCTACAGTTTCAACAGCTTGATTAATGGACTGCAACAATGTATTCACCATAATATAGACCTTTTTTTTTTTTTAAAAGGAAATACTATAATTTAGTCTTTAGTGTTCAACTCACCGTAAACAGATCCAGCTGCACCTTGTTGTTACATGTTTTATTACAGCTGAGAATATTATGAAGTGCATGGGCCACAGCATACACTCCTTTATAAACATTGTAAAAGATAGGCATGAGTGACATATCAGTGAAGCTGTTTTGCACTCCAGTCACATCTTCATGTCCAGTACATTCTCTCTGATTCCCGTCTGAGGACTTTGACTTCTTGAACTTGCAGCTAAATAATTTTTCCCAAAACTCTGTAAACAATTCATTACTAGATGAATTGAGTGGTGTCACATCTAAAATGAACTCTCTCATGCCACTGACATGTGCTTTGGGGATGGACAGGCCTATGGCACCATCCAGAATGTGATGCCTGTCCCTTGCTGCAGTTTCAGAATCAAAGATCCAGGCCTCAGTGCCTACCCACTGGTATCCAGTCAAGTTGTGGTAAAAGAACTCGTGCATTAACACATACAACTCCGAGGGAGAGAGGAAAGTGACAATCACCTTTGAGGTGGAAGCCTTGATAATGTCAATTATCTTTTGTATTTTGTCTGGTGAATCTGTTCTAAAGAAAGACACAGAGTACTCCAGACAGATGCCCAGCTGCTGGGCAGTTTCTGTGAATGTGGCCATGCCATTATTGCCATAATCATCATTTGATCTAAGAGTTCCAACCCAAGTCCAACCAAAGTACTTGACCAATTGGGCAAGGGCTCTGCTCTGGTAGTAGTCACTGGGTATTGTTCTGAGGAATGATGGGTACTTGGTTTTATCACTGAGACAAGCACAAGTAGCAAAGTGGCTGATCTGAAAGAAGAAGAAAAAGAAAAGAAAAAAATATCCCATGATAAGATACAAAACAATTAAACAGCACAATACAATTATTTTAAAACCTGTTTTGCTATGACCATCCAACAGAATGATAATCAATTTCCACAAGTATAATTTAATTTCTACCAATACCCACCAGCGGGATATAAAAAGGTCCGATAACAGTAGATATGGCCATGCAAGGAGAAGAAAAGGTCTCTCCCATAATGGCCTGCACTTGGGCAGATCTGGTACATGGTACCTCAGAGGATGCAAATACCATTTTGTTACCATTAGCCAAGGCCAGTGCAACCCTCACACCTCTGGCAATTGAGACACAGGCATCATAGATCTTATATCCCAGAGAGATGTCAGGTAGTAGATCTGTGCTGTTATTAATCTCCTCTATGGCAAAGAGCATAGCCTGGGCAAACTGGAACCCTCTGAAATTCAAACTTGATGTGGACAGTAATACAAAGTTAAAGGTGCAACCAATTTACCCTTAAAATAGGAACAATAACAATAAATAAAACAAAATATTTTATGGTATTTATTTACACATGAAATACTAACTTTTTGCCTTTCAATATATGTAAGAAATTCTTCTTAGATATTATAATCTATTTTTTTCATGGTATAATTTACCTGTTGCATTGCAGTGGCAATGGTTTGTGCATGTAGGTATCCTGTCTGTTTTCCCACTTGTTGTGGAAAGAAAAGATTCCTCCTAACATAATGTCTCCATCTTTTAATAACAGAGGATTTGTAGGATCCCCTCTCCTCCTGCAGTCCTCCTCCTCAGTTGAAGAAACAGATGCCACCAACAACAGCTGTAACAGTGCCCAAGTCTTCTCTACCCATCTCTGTGTGGATGTCATACTGTTCAAGACCATCACCTGTGCCATTATGTAAAATCAAAATCTCTCACTGGTCTTTATACATGTTGTAATGCCATGACAAATTAATGATAGAAGAGGGATGTTTGATCTCTGGGGACCAACAAGGTGGGACAGGAGGGAGGAGGTTACGCTTCAGGCCATTTTAAATATCTTAAGCGTACAAACGGTCCGGTCTGGCAGCTTTCCTCTGCTTGAGCCTCTCCAGCTCTCTCTTCACTTCACCTGGCTGGCTGTGATGTTAAGTCCCCCCACCCCCCAGACCGGACTTAAAATCACAGCCAGCCAGGTGAAGTGAAGAGAGAGCTGGAGAGGCTCAAGCAGAGGAAAGCTGCCGGACCGGACCGTATCAGCCCTCGCGTGTTGAAGGCCTGCGCCACCCAGCTCTGCGGAGATCCCCAGCACCTCTTCAACCTGAGCCTCCACCTTCAGAAAGTGCCAGTTTGGAAAACATCCTGCCTCGTCCCAGTGCCCAAAAACGGACGTCCTGTGGCACTGGATGACTACAGGCCGATCGCACTGACCTCTCACATCATGAAGGTCATGGAGAGGCTGGTTCTAGCACACCTTAGACCCATAGTGTGCCCATCACAGGACCCCCTACAGTTTGTATATCAGCCCCATGTTGGGGAAGATGATGCAATCATATACCTGCTGCAGGAAGCCTACTCCTCCCTGGACAGACCCAACACCACTGTCCGCGTCATGTTCTTCGACTTCTCCAGCGCCTTCAACACCATCCAGCCCAGGCTGCTGAAGGCCAAACTGGAGAACATGCAGGTGGATTCTCCCCTCGTCACATGGGTCGATGACTATCTGATGGGCAGACTGCAGTTTGTGAGATTACAGAACTGTGTGTCTGACCGTCTGATCAGCAACATAGGCGCCCCTCAGGGAACTGTGCTGTCTCCCTTCCTCTTCACCACCTACACTGCAGACTTTAAGTACCGCACTGAGTCCTGTCATCTGCAGAAATTCTCTGATGACACAGCCATTGTGGGGCGTGTAGAGGGTGGCAGGGAGGGTGAGTACAGGGACCTGGTCGACAATTTTGTTAAGTGGTGTGGGGAAAACCACCTGCAGCTGAACGTGGCGAAGACGAAAGAGATGGTGGTGGACTTCAGGAGAAACACCCCTGCCCTGTCCTGTCTGCATCGGTTGGACAGATGTTGACATTATGGACTCATACAAATATCTGGGTGTGGTGCTGGACAATAAACTGGAGTGGTCTTCAAACACGGAGGCAGTCTACAAAAAGGGCCTGAGCCGGCTTTACTTCCTGATGAGGCTCAGGTCATTTAATGTCTGCAACCGGATGCTCCAGATGTTTTATCAGTCTGTTGTTGCAAGCACCATCTTCTTCGCTGTGGTGTTCTGGGGTGCTATCTATCTATCTATATATCTACAATGTGCAACTTTTGCCACTAGGGGGCTCTCTATCAAAACAAAAGATGTTTGCTGAGTAATCAGCAAAATGAAACGATGCTTCCAATTACAATATACCTTTGTGGACCAATTGAAGAAACCACTCAAATCATGCCAAAGGTGTTTTGTCTGTATAAATGTGGATTTTATTCTTTGATCACGATTTTTAAACTGTCGTGATATTGCAAAATGTTATGAAATAAGAAGTCTTGTGCATATCATGTCCTGAAAGTAGTCACATAAGGTGGAAAATTAGTATCAAGCAAGTCTGGAGGAAAGTAAAGAGACGTCTACTTGACAGTCTGGTGAGCCCCCTAAGGGTCATGGCAAGACAATCCTTAGGACTACTTTTGCAGTACCTATGCCAAAGGTGTTTTGTCTGTATAAATGTGGATTTTATTCTTTGATTACGATTTAGAAACTGTTGTGATATTGCAAAATGTTATGAAATAAGAATGCCATGATATATAAGTCTTGTGCATATCATGTCCTGAAAGAAGTCACACACAGTGGAAAATTAGCATCGAGCAAGTATGGAGTATACCGGTTTGGCAAGGGCTCACAATCTGCTGCATCAGCTCCGCCGCTGGCTTATTTACAAACCAACCATGAGAAAACCACAAACATAACCCATTAACACCACTTAACATCCAGTTAGGAAAAAGTATGCTAGATAGTTCATTCTTGTCCCTTTTGTGATGTGATTAAACAGTAAATTCATCATGGCCCATGACTCCCTCCCTCCCTCTGGTTACTTCATAAACTGAACTAAGAGAGATCCCTGTGCTGTGTAGCGCCCCTCTCCCAGAGCTTTAGGCAACAGCTTAAGGCGTGCTCCAGTGATCCTCTTCTCTGGCACAGCGGGCATGCTGGGGTTTCTGCTAGGCTCAGACAGAAGAGGTTGGATGGTCTGGGGAGGATATCATAGATCGACTAGGATCAGGAACTTTATCTGGTGTGGCTCTGCCCTTTTCATTACCTCACAATACTTTTGCGTACCCTCGCAATAGCTTTGCCTTACCTCACAATACTTTTGCCACGGGATGAGGATCAGTGGGACCAGCACTCACAGCCTAGTGCCTGATCTAGGCTGTCCTCTTGTGTACACCCCCCTGATCCCTTGGGGAGTCACGATATAACCAGAGGGAGGGAGGGGGTCAGGGGCCATGACGAATGTACTGTTTAATCACATCACTAGATCCATAATATGCCGGCTCAGAAGTAACAGAAGGAAACAAGTATCACAAGGGAACAAAAAAGTATTGAGAGGTGACACAAAACTATTGCAAGGTAATGCCAAGGTGTTTTTAAAAGAATGTCTTGCCATGACCCTTAGCAGGCTACGTAGGTTAACAAATGATTATGTAATAATTATGATGGCAGGAAAATTACTATTATATTATTTTCTGTTTTCATCATAATTTTGGTGCCCCTTTGCCCATCATGTTCTTTTTTGTATTCTTCTCTGGTTTCAGTAAGATAATATAACATTTTGGAATGAAAATACAAATGAGCAGTCCAAAACTTGAAGCCAGAATTGCAAATATCTCCACAGCGACACTGAACTTCCCAGGAGAGCTTACATATGCTGGGATAAAAGTGATCCATACTGCACAGAATATCAGCATGCTAAAGGTGATAAATTTGGCTTCATTGAAATTATCAGGCAGTTTCCGAGCCAGAAAAGCAAGAATAAAACATAACATGGCCAGAAGTCCAATGTACCCAAGTACAGCCCAAAAACCTACAGCTGAGCCGAGAGCGCACTCTAAGATAATTTTGTCCTTGAATGCTTTAAAATTCTTAAATGGAAAAGGAGGTGAAATTGTTAACCAGAGGATACATATGATAACTTGTATGAGAGTGAAACCCAGGACACTAAGTTTCTGCTGTGCAGGCCCAAACCATTTCATCACATCACTACCTGGAAGTGTGGCCCTGAAGGCCATTAACACCACTATTGTTTTTCCCATGACACAAGAGATGCAGAGGACAAAGGTGATGCCGAATGCTGTGTGTCGAAGTATGCAGGACCACTCAGAGGGCCGGCCGATGAAGGTCAGAGAACACAGGAAACACAGACTCAAGGAGAAGAGCAGCAGGAAGCTCAGCTCAGAGTTGTTGGCCCTGACAACAGGAGTCTGTCTGTATCTGAAGAAAATGAACGCCACAACAGCAGTCATGCATGTTCCAAAGAGAGAAGCTGCAGTCAGCAGTGCTCCCATAATCTCTTCATATGAGAGAAACTCTGCCTCCTTCTTTCCACAGGCATCTCTTCTCTCATTTGACCAGAACTCAGGGTGGCATTGCACACAGGTGACAGAATCTGAAAAATAATTAAAACAGGTGTTGGACTTGCTCAGTACATTTGTTCTTTGTTGTCTCAATGTTCCTTATTTTCTTTGCCTGCAAGACAGACACTATACAATCAAGTACAATTGTTTTTTTTTCTTAAAGTTCCCCTCTAGACATGTGTTAAACTATGTAAAAATGATCTGCTATGAATAACATTTCTTGTCAACATGGTCTTCCTGCTTGAAAAGTTAAAAAAGTAACAAGAAAGACTCTGAAAAGGTGGTTAACTATTGTCTGTAAAAAAAAAAAAAATAAAAAAAAAAGTGTACACAGCTACTGTGAATTCACCCATAGTTCTTTAAAGAGCCAGTGTGAAGCTCAAAGTGGGTGGCTCAGCATCTGTCCCTCTGCCCCGCAAGCCATATTATTTGTCTGATATTTGCCTTAGAAATTCTCCAAAGGGCACTGACAGGTCGAGCTGAGTGACTCAGATTAGCTGAGTTGAAGCCACTGGTGAAACCTAGCAGACAGTCCGTGGCTAGTTGTCCTTTGAAGGGCCCTGCCCACTGCTGCTGCCGCTAAGTTGGTGTTGATAGAGCAGCAGCATTATGGCTACTTTTAGAGGATAGTTATCGGAAACATCAGGGAGATTCAGCCAGTCATACCCAGCCAGACCCAGACTAAGATGAGGAGTCTGTTGTCCACCATAATCGGCGACAAGCATTGCATTGCATTTGCATTTCAATGTTAATCCCCGGAAATCCATGACTGTGTATACATTTTTGCTGTTGTTTCAGACTCATGTATCAGTATTGACTTGGTGTGGTTAGAGATTTGTATATGTCATGTATTGATTTTTGATGTAATGATACTAAATTGCTTTAAAAAAGTTGTGAAAGTTGTAGATTTTGTCTTGTCGTGAATGTACTATACCTGTGATGTTGCTTATTTCTCCCTCTGCACATCTTAAACAGTCATAGCAGCAGACAGGCTTTCCTTTCTGCAGGACCTTGCGAGTTCCTGGGGGACATTTCTCACTGCAAATTGACAAAGGCACCTGCATGAACAAAATGACAAAGAGTAAAATGTATGTGCCTTAACTTTGACAAGGTGTTGCCTTTACAAGGATATTTTATTATTAATTGAAACCACACACTATGATACAGCAACAAGGACTTTAAAAATATTCAATATTAACAATTCAAATACAGTTTCCGTAACAACTAGTCATCACATAGTAGCTTGCCTGTGGTGAGTTCTGGGCCCAAAATAAGGACCTATTATGCAGTTTCAGCTGTTTGTCTGCAGGTAAAGATGCATCATAAAGACCAACTGTGACAAAGTCCACAATGCCATTTTCAGCTGGCTGCCAGTTTATAATTTCATACTTTGCTGGTGGATCTCCATTCTCATTAAAGTAAACCTCATCTCCTTCCTTTGTTTTGAACCGAATCTCTTTTATATGCTGTAAAATCTAAGAAGATATTCATCAATGTAGATCATTGTCTGACTAACTGTTTTATAGGTCTACTGTCTCACCAGCTTGATTAATGGACTGCAACAATGTATTCATCATAATATAGACCATTACATTTTTTTTTTAAAGGAAATACTATAATTTAGTCTTCAGTGTTCAGCTCACCGTAAACAGATCTAGCTGCACCTTGTTGTTACATGTTTTATTGCAGCTGAGAATATTATGAAGTGCATGGGCCACAGCATACACTCCTTTATAAATATTGTAAAAGATAGGCATGAGTGACATATCAGTGAAGCTTTTTTGCATTCCAGTCACATCTTCATGTCCAGTACATTCTCTCTGATTCCCGTCTGAGGACTTTGACTTCTTGAACTTGCAGCTAAATAATTTTTCCCAAAACTCTGTAAACAATTCATTACTAGATGAATTGAGTGGTGTCACATCTAACATGAACTCTCTCATGCCGCTGACATGTGCTTTGGGGATGGACAGGCCTATGGCACCATCCAGAATGTGATGCCTGTCCCTTGCTGCAGTTTCAGAATCAAAGATCCAGGCCTCAGTGCCCACCCACTGGTATCCTGTCAAGTTGTGGTAAAAGAACTCGTGCATTAACACATACAACTCCGAGGTGGAGAGGAAAGTGACAATCACCTTTGAGGTGGAAGCCTTGATAATGTCAATTATCTTTTGTATTTTGTCTGGTGGATCTGTTCCAAAGAAAGACACAGAGTACTCCAGACAGATGCCCAGCTGCTGGGCAGTTTCTGTGAATGTGGCCATGCCATTATTGCCATAACCATCATTTGATCTAATAGCTCCAACCCAAGTCCAGCCGAAGTGCATGACCAACTGGGCCAGGGCTCTGCTCTGGTAGTAGTCACTGGGTATTGTTCTGAGGAATGATGGGTACTTGGTTTTATCACTGAGACAAGCACAAGTAGCAAAGTGGCTGATCTAAAAGAAAAATAAATGATATCCTATGATAGATATAAACGATAAACGATTTAGACAGCACACTACAATTTGTTTAAAACAACTTTTTGGTATGGTCTGGATGAATTAAAAAATAACAATTTTACACCAATGTAATTTCATTTTTACTAATTTTACCCACCAGTGGGATATGAAAGGGTCCAATGACGGTAGATATTGCCATGCTAGGAGAAGAAAAGGTCTCTCCCATAATGGCCTGCACTTGGGCAGATCTGGTACATGGTACCACAGAGGGTTCAAATACCATTTTGTTACCATTAGCCAAGGCCAGTGCAACCCTCACACCTCTGGCAATTGAGACACAGGCATCATAAATCTTATATCCCAGAGAGATGTCAGGTAGTAGATCTGTGCTGTTATTAATCTCCTCTATGGCAAAGAGCATAGCCTGGGCCAACTGAAACCCTCTGAACTTCAAACTTCATGTGGACAGTAATAAAAAGTTGAAGGTGCAACCAATTTATCCATAAAATAGGAACAATAACAGTAAATAAAACAAAACATTTGATGGTATTTCTTCACACATAAAATACTGACTTTTTGCTTTTCAATATCTGTACTCAATTCTTCTTAGATATTATAATCTATTTTTTTCATGGTATAATTTACCTGTTGCATTGCAGTGGCAATGGTTTGTGCATGTAGGTATCCTGTCTGTTTTTCCACTTGTTGTGGAAAGAAAAGATTCCTCCCAACATAATGTCTCCATCTTTAGATAGCAGAGGATTTGCAGGATCCCCTCTCCTCCTGCAGTCCTCCTCAGTTGAAGAAACAGAAACAGATGCCACCAACAACAGCTGTAACAGTGCCCAAGTGTTCTCTACCCATCTCTGTGTGGATGTCATACCGTTCAAGACCATCACCTGTGCCATTTTGTAAAATCAAAATCTCTCACTGGTCTTTATACATTTTGCAATGCCATAAATATTAATGATAGAAGAGGGATGTTTGATCTCTGGGGACCAACAAGGTGGGAGAGGAGGGAGGTGATTTAGCCTATTTTAAATATCTTAAACGTTTGTTCGTTAGTTCGTTTTCTTATCCGCTTATCCATAAGGGTCACAGGGTTGTTGCCCCTCTATCCCCCACTTTCAGGGGGTTGCGGGGGATTACTGGGGCCTAATCCAGTTTTCAATGGGCGAAAACGTACAATGTGTATCTTACACTCAGATGTTTGCTGAGTAATCACTGTTACAGAGGCTGTGTCTGAAATCATTTATACATTTACATTTTACATTTAGGGCATTTAGCAGACACTTTTAATAAGTACATTTGTCACAAGAAAGAAACCACAACATATCTCTGTTGATAAAGTAGAAAGGATAGAAACAATATTCAAGCCCTCGTCAGAGCCAAGTATTTGCTTATTCATCAAGGATGCCATCGATAAGTGCCATGATGAAAGTGCTGAAGGTAGGAACATACAAGTGCATATAAGTCCTTTTTTTTGGAGGGGGGGGGGGTTGGGGCTATGCAGGGATGAGGTGAAGTCTGAACAAGTGAGTCTTGAGTCTTTTGCGAAAGATGGCGAGCGATTCTGCTGTCCTGACGTTGGTCGGAAGTTCATTCCACCACTGGGGTGCCAGAACAGAGCTGAGTCGGGATTTCGCTGTGCGTTTTTTGTTTGCTCTCAGCGATGGCAGTACCAGCCGGCCGGCAGATGTAGTAGAGCGAAGTGCTCGTGATGGGGCGTGTGGTCTGATCAGTGTTTGGAGGTAGACAGGTGCAGTTCGTTGACGGCCTTGAAGGCCAGCACCATGGTCTTGAATCTGATGCGGGCCGCAACTGGAAGCCAGTGGAGGTCACGGAGTAGGGGGGTCACATAGGTGTTGGAGGATGGGGGAAAGGAGAGGAACAGCTGGGTGTCATCAGCATAACAGTGATAAGAGAATCCATGTGATGTGATTGCAGAGCCTAGTGATGTAGTGTATAGTGAAAACAGAAGCGGTCCGAGTACTGAGCCTTGAGGGACACCAGTTTCCAGGGAGCAGGGTTTGGACAAGGAGCCATTCCACATGACCTGGAAGCTGCGTTCTGTGAGGTATGATGTGAACCAGGTTAAAGCAGAGCCAGTAATGCCAAGTTTGGCCAGAGTGGAGAGGAGGAGTTATTGGTTGACTGTGTCAAACGCAGAGGATAAGTTGAGGAGGATGAGGACTGAAAAGTGGGATGAGGCTCTGGCGGCCCGGAGCGACTCAGTCACTGTGAGGAGGGCCGTCTCAGTGGAGTGAGCAGCCCTGAAGCCTGACTGAACCAGATCCCCTCCGGCCCATGACTGCGCCTAGAAATTCTGTCCATAAAAATAATGAACAGAACCGGTGACAAAGGGCAGCCCTGCCGGAGTCAAACATGAACTGGAAAACAGGTCTGACTTACTGCCAGACTCCTGCTCCGGTCGTACAGGGACCGTACAGCCCTTAGCAGAGGGCCCCCGACCCCGTACTCCCAAAGCACCTCCCACAGAATGCCACAAGGGACACGGTCAAATGCCTTCAAAAAACCACAAAACACATGTGGCCTGGTTGGGCAAACTCCCATGAACCCTCGAGCACCCTGCGGAGGGTATAGAGCTGGTCCAGTGTTCCACGACCAGGACAAAAACCGCATTGTTCCTCCTGAATCCGAGGTTCGACTATCGGCCGAATTCTCCTCTCCAGTACCCTGGAATAGACTTTACCAGGGAGGCTGAGGAGTGTGATCCCCCGATAGTTGGAACACACCCTCCAGTCCCCCTTTTTGAATAGAGGGACCACCACCCCGGTCTGCCAGTCCAGAGACACTGTCCCCGACTGCCACGCGATGTTGCAGAGACGTGTCAGCCAAGACAGTCCCACAACATCCAGAGACTCGAGGTACTCAGGGTGGATCTCCTCCACCCCCGGTGCTTTGCCACTGGGCAGCTTCTGAACTACCTCAGTGACTTCAGCTTGGGTGATGCATGGATCAACCTCCGAGTCCCCAGCCTCTGCTTCCTCTATGGAAGGCATGTCAGTGGGATTGAGGAGATCCTCGAAGTATTCCTTCCACCGCCCAACGATATCCCCAGTCGAGGTCAACAGCTCCCCACCTCCACCATAAACAGTGTTGGTGGAGGGCTGCTTCCCCTTCCTGAGGCGCCGGATGGTTTGCCAGAATTTCCTCGAGGCCGACCGGTAGTCCTCCTCCATGGCCTCCCCGAACCTTTCCCAGACCCGAACCTTTGCTTCCGCGACCGCCCGCAATGCAGCACACTTGGCCTGCCGGTACCCATCAGCTGCCTCAGGAGTCCCCCGAGCCAACCAGGCTTGATAGGACTCCCTCTTCAGCTTGACAGCATCCATTACTTTCAGTGTCCACCACCGAGTTTGGGGATTGCCGCTACGACAGGCACCGGAGACCTTACGGCCACAGCTTCGAACGGCCGCGTCATCAATGGAAGCGGAGAACAAAGTCCATTTGGACTCAATGTCCCCAGCCTCCCTCGGGATCTGGTCAAAGCTCTCCCGGAGGTGGGAGTTGAAGACCTCCCCGACAGAGGGTTCCACCAGATGTTCAGACCCTCACCATACGGTTAGGTCTGCCAAGTCTGTCCAGCTTCCTCCCCTGCCAATGGATCCAACTCACCACCAGGTGGTGATCAGTTGACATCTCAGCCCCTCATGCGGCCTGAGGTCAGATGACCACAAAGTCGATCATTGACCTCCGGCCTAGGGTGTCCTGGTGCCACGTGCACTGATGGACACCCTTATGCTTGAACATGGTGTTCGATATGGACAAACTGTGACTAGCACAGAAGTCCAATAACAGAACACCGCTCGGGTTCAGATCGGGGAGGCCATTCCTCCCAATCACACCCCTCCAGGTAACACTGTCGCCGCCCACGTGAGCGTTGAAGTCCCCCAGTAGAACGATGGAGTCCTCAGTTGGAGCACTCTCCAGTACTCCTCCCAGGGACTCCAAGAAGGCCGGGTACTCTGCACTGCCGTTTGGCCCGTAGGCCGAAACGACAGTGAGAGACCTATCCCCGACCCAAAGGCGCAGGGAAACGACCCTCTCGTTCACCGGGGAAAACTCCAACACATGGCAGCTGAGCTGGGGAGCTATGAGCAAGCCCACACCAGCTCGCCGCCTCTCACCGCGGGCAACTCCAGAGTAGAAGAGAGGCCAGCCCCTCTCAAGGAGTTGGGTTCCAGAGCCCAGATTGTGCGTGGAGGCGAGCCCAACTATCTCTAGTCGGTAGCACTCAACCTCCCGCACTAGCTCAGGCTCTTTCCCCCCCAGCAAGGTGACATTCCATGTCCCCATGGCTAGAGTCACCGTCCGGGGATTGGGTTGCACCATTGGTATGATCGCCTTCGCCAATACAACTACACTCTGCAGTTTACCCCTGGCCGGGATAATGTCGCTGCAGACCTTCTCTCTCGTTCAGTTCCTGCCCAGGCCCCGCCCACCAGCGTCAACTACATCGAAAGTGAGATTATTCACATACTACACACTCTGCTCAAGTCCACGGTCGCTCTACAGGACCTGGAGGAAGCCTCAGAGCAGGATCCAGCCATCTCCCAGCTGTGCACCTACATTCAAGGATGGCCAAGGGAATTGCCAGAGGAGCTGTTAGCCGTTTCTCGTGTCAAGCAGGAGCTCTCTTGTTGGAATGACACGTGTGGCACGGGGGCTTTGCACTGTGATTGGAGAACAGGGGGATTCGACACATCCGCACAGCCCTGTATCACCCACAGGCAAACGACGGGGTGGAACGCTTCCATCAATCCCTAAAAAATGGCATCAGAGCACATCAGGCCCAGGGCTGTTCATTTAAACAAGCCATACGTCTGACACTGTTACACTACCATGCTACCCAGCATTCGACCACGGAGGTCTCCCCAGCCTCACTCATGCTAGGCAGGGAGTTAAACCTACCACTGGACAGGCTCCGCCCCACCGCAGCCCAGAACTCACTCACACCAGTCAAAGCCTCCATCACCCGCCGTCAGAAGCAGATGAAACAGTGGTTTGACAAGAAAAAGAGGGTCAGGGTGCCAGATATCACTGTGACAGACTGGGTGAGAGCTCGCCAACCGCACTGGAAGAACAAGATGGCATCATTTTGGTCCACTCCACAACAAGTGGCCCGCCGACTGGGCCCAGCCACATACCTCCTTGATGACACCCGCTGGCACACTAGCTGACTTCAGAAGGTGCCAGTACCTCCTGCAACGTCAACTCAGAGCAGCGGGGACATGATGCCACCCAGAGCTGAGCAGGAGGACTCCATACCTCGATCAGCCGCACAGTCTGAAGATACTCCCTCGTCATCACACCCAGGGCCCCCGTCACCATCGGCGGTGCCCCAGTCCCCAGCCCCCACACCACTGTTTGCCTCACCTGCAGCTGTGTGTTCTCCACGGCCAGTGCGTGCCAGGGCACGGCCTGATCACCTGAAGGACTTTGTGTCTACCTGTCATATTTGAACCCCCCCCCGCAGAGAGGGGAAAATGTTACGTTCGTTCAGGACAAATTAATCTGTGTTCGTTTGGTAATGCCTCGCTGCATGTTTAGGATGCAGCTGTTTTTGTCTGAATTTGTTAGTTTCGTTTTCATCGAAAGTAAAGAGACTTGCGTGCATAAACCTCTCGTCCAGCGTCCTTTTTGTAGACACCAAATAGATGGATAAATAGATAGATACTTTATTCACTCCTTAGGGGAAATTCAGGTGTCCAGTAGCTCATAAAAACATACATGAATAAAAAAGTTAAAAATAGCTCATTAAAACACACACGAATAATGCCTTCGTCTGCCATTTTTCTCTCAGCGCAATGCATGATGGTAAATATTGCTTGGTTAGTGACCATTGGTTGTACACTACTTTTCGCGATGCATTGTGGGATACTTTGAGTCCACTATGTAGGGTATAATAATTCCCACTAGACATTCAGACAGCACTACAAAATGGCATACTCACTATGTAGTGCACTATATAGGGAGTAGTGAGTGATTTCCGACACAGCCAGAGTGTTTGATTAGTAACCTATGTCTCTCCTCCCCCTGCTAATACAATAATAGAGAAATATGTACTACGTACATTTGCATGCTTCTGTAATTGTCTGAAATGTGATATTTACATAATATTGTCCCGTGCAAAAATAAAAGATACTTCTGATTACAATATATACTAGGGCTGAAACGATTCCTCGAGTAATTCGAGTACCTCGAATAAAAAAAATGGTCCGAGGATTTTTTTTTTTTTTCTGCCTCGAGGAATCGTTTATTTAATTGTAGTTTAAGCGGCCGCACGGACTACTTTCAATGTGGCACAACGTGCTTACGTCACGTACGCAAGGGAAGACTGGGGAAGAAAGGAGGAGGAGGAGGAAGCGGACGTACAGGTGTTTGACTGAGGGAGCGGGAAAATGGCAGAGGCGAGGAGAAATAGCGACGATGAAACAGAAGAAAAAGGCGATAAAAAAAGACAGAAAATGTCGAAAGTGTGGGAGCATTTCCGACTGAAAAGAAAGGAGAACACCGTGACGTGTATTCGTTGTAACACGGCCCTTGCATACCACAACAGCACGTCTTCCATGTTGCAGCATCTCCGCAGAAAACACCCGGACTCGAGCGGAGGACCGGAGACAAGGTAATATTAACGTAGCAAATCAGTGTGATCAACGTTAATGTATAAAATACGTTTTATCCGATTACTCGATTAATCGATGTCATTTTCAGTAGAGTACTCGATTACTAAAATATTCGATAGCTGCAGCCCTAATATATACCTTCATGGACCAGTTGAAGAAACCACACAAATCATGCCAAAGGTGTTTTGTCTGTATAAATGTGGATTTTATTCTTTGATCACGATTTAGAAACTGTTGTGATATTGCAAAATGTTATGAAATAAGAATGCCATGATATATAAGTCTTGTGCATATCATGTCCTGAAAGAAGTCACAAACGGTGGAAGATTAGTATCAAGCAAGTCTGGAGGAAAGTAAAGAGACGTCTACTTGACAGTCTGGTGAGCCCCCTAAGGGTCATGGCAAGACATTCCTTAGGACTACTTTTGCAGTACCTATGCCAAAGGTGTTTTGTCTGTATAAATGTGGATTTTATTCTTTGATTACAATTTAGAAACTGTTGTGATATTGCAAAATGTTATGAAATAAGAATGCCATGATATATAAGTCTTGTGCATATCATGTCCTGAAAGAAGTCACACACAGTGGAAAATTAGTATCAAGCAAGTATGGAGTATACCGGTTTGGCAAGGGCTCACAATCTGCTGCATCAGCTCCGCCGCTGGCTTATTTACAAACCAACCATGAGAAAACCACAAACATAACCCATTAACACCACTTAACATCCAGTTAGGAAAAAGTATGCTAGATAGTTCATCCTTGTCCCTTTTGTGATGTGATTAAACAGTAAATTCATCATGGCCCATGACTCCCTCCCTCCCTCTGGTTACTTCATGAACTGAACTAAGAGAGATCCCTGTGCTGTGTAGCGCCCCTCTCCCAGAGCTTTAGGCAACAGCTTAAGGCGTGCTCCAGTGATCCTCTTCTCTGGCACAGCGGGCATGCTGGGGTTTCTGCTAGGCTCAGACAGAAGAGGTTGGACTGTCTGGGGAGGATCAGGAACTTTATCTGGTGTGGCTCTGCCCTTTTCATTACCTCACAATACTTTTGTGTACCCTTGCAATAGTTTTGCCTTACCTCACAATACTTTTGCCACGGGATGAGAGGGAGGAGGATCAGTGGGACCAGCGCTCACAGTCTAGTGCCTGATCTAGGCTGTCCTAGTCGCGATATAACCAGAGGGAGGGAGGGGGTCATGGGCCATGACGAATGTACTGTTTAATCACATCACTAGATCCATAACATGCCGGCTCAGAAGGAACAAGGAAACAAGTATCACAAGGGAACAAAAAAGTATTGCGAGGTGACACAAAAATATTGCAAGGTAATGCCAAGGTGTTTTTAAAAAAATGTCTTGCCATGACCCTTAGCAGGCTGTGTAGGTTAACAAATGATTATGTAATAATTATGATGGAAGGAAAATTACTTTGCTATTATATTATTTTCTGTTTTCATCATAATTTTGGTGCCCCTTTGCCCATCATGTTCTTTTTTGTATTCTTCTCTGGTTTCAGTAAGATAATATAACATTTTGGAATGAAAATACAAATGAGCAGTCCAAAACTTGAAGCCAGAATTGCAAATATCTCCACAGCGACACTGAACTTCCCAGGAGAGCTGACATACGCTGGGATAAAAGTGATCCATACTGCACAGAATATCAGCATGCTAAAGGTGATAAATTTGGCTTCATTGAAATTATCAGGCAGTTTCCGAGCCAGAAAAGCAAGAATAAAACATAACATGGCCAGAAGTCCAATATACCCAAGTACAGCCCAAAAGCCAACAGCTGAGCCGAGAGCGCACTCTAAGATAATTTTGTCCTTGAATGCTTTAAAATTCTTAAATGGAAAAGGAGGTGAAATTGTTAACCAGAGGATACATATGATAACTTGTATGAGAGTGAAACCCAGGACACTAAGTTTCTGCTGTGCAGGCCCAAACCATTTCATAACATCACTACCTGGAAGTGTGGCCCTGAAGGCCATTAACACTACTATTGTTTTTCCCATGACACAAGAGATACAGAGGACAAATGTTATGCCGAATGCTGTGTGTCGAAGTATGCAGGACCACTCAGAGGGCCGGCCGATGAAGGTCAGAGAACACAGGAAACACAGACTCAAGGAGAAGAGCAGCAGGAAGCTCAGCTCAGAGTTGTTGGCCCTGACAACAGGAGTCTGTCTGTATCTGAAGAAAATGAACGCCACAACAGCAGTCATGCATGTTCCAAAGAGAGAAGCTGCAGTCAGCAGTGCTCCCATAATCTCTTCATATGTGAGAAACTCTGCCTTCTTCTTTCCACAGGCATCTCTTCTGTCATTTGACCAGAACTCAGGGTGGCATTGCACACAGGTGACAGAATCTGAAAAATAATTAAAACAGGTGTTGGACTTGCTCAGTACATTTGTTCTTTGTTGTCTCAATGTTCCTTATTTTCTTTGCCTGCAAGACAGACACTATACAATCAAGTACAATTGTTTTTTTTTCTTAAAGTTCCCCTCTAGACATGTGTTAAACTATGTAAAATTATCTGCTATGAATAACATTTCTTCTTAACATGGTCTTCCTGCTTGAAAAGTAAAAAAAGTAACAAGAAAAACTCTGAAAAAGTGGTTAACTATTGTCTGTAAAAAAAAAAAAAAAAAAAAAGTGTACACAGCTACCGTGAATTCACCCATAGTTCTTTAAAGAGCCAGTGTGAAGCTCAAAGTGGGTGGCTCAGCATCTGTCCCTCTGCCCCGGTCTGTTCAATTCACTGCACAGCAAGCCATATTATTTGACTGATATTTGCCTTAGAAATTCTCCAAAGGGCACCAACAGGTCAAGCTGAGTGACTCAAATTAGCTGAGTTGAAGCCACTGGTGAAACCTAGCAGACAGTCCGTGGCTAGTTGTCCTTTGAAGGGCCCTGCCCACTGCTGCTGCCGCTAAGTTGGTGTTGATAGAGCAGCAGCGTTATGGCTACTGTTAGAGGATAGTTATCGGAAACATCAGGGAGATTCAGCCAGTCATACCCAGTCAGACCCAGACTAAGATGAGGAGTCTGTTGTCCACCATAATCGGCGACAAGCAGATGTATCAGAATTGTTTTCACATCGGGGCATTGTATTTGCATTTCAATGTTAATCCCTGGAAATCCATGACTGTGTATACATTTTTGCTGTTGTTTCAGACTCATGTATCAGTATTGACTTGGTGTGGTTAGAGATTTTTATATGTCATGTATTGATTTTTGATGTAATGACACTAAATTGCTTAAAAAAATGTTTTGTGTGAGCATGAAAGTTGTAGATGTTGTTTTGTCTTGAATTTACTATACCATACCTGTGATGTTGCTTATTTCTCCCTCTGCACATCTTAAACAGTCATAGCAGCAGACAGGCTTTCCTTTCTGCAGGACCTTGCGAGTTCCTGGGGGACATTTCTCACTGCAAATTGACAAAGGCACCTGCATGAACAAAATGACAATGAGTAAAATGTATGTGCCTTAACTTTGACAAGGTATTGCCTTTATAAAGATATTTTATTATTAATTGAAACCACACACTATGATACAGCAACAAGGACTTTAAAAATATTCAATATTAACCATTTAAATACAGTTTCAGTAACAACTAGTCATCACATAGTAGCTTGCCTGTGGTGAGTTCTGGGCCCAAAATAAGGACCTATTATGCAGTTTCAGCTGTTTGTCTGCAGGTAAAGATGCATCATAAAGACCAACTGTGACAAAGTCCACAATGCCATTTTCAGCTGGCTGCCAGTTTATAATTTCATACTTTGCTGCTGGGTCTCCATTCTCATTAAAGTAAACCTCATCTCCTTCCTTTGTTTTGAACCAAATCTCTTTTATGTGCTGTAAAATCTAAGAAGATATTCATCAATGTAGATCATTGTCTGACTAACTTTTTTTTACAGGTCTACAGTTTCAACAGCTTGATTAATGGACTGCAACAATGTATTCACCATAATATAGACCTTTTTTTTTTTTAAAAGGAAATACTATAATTTAGTCTTTAGTGTTCAACTCACCGTAAACAGATCCAGCTGCACCTTGTTGTTACATGTTTTATTACAGCTGAGAATATTATGAAGTGCATGGGCCACAGCATACACTCCTTTATAAACATTGTAAAAGATAGGCATGAGTGACATATCAGTGAAGCTGTTTTGCACTCCAGTCACATCTTCATGTCCAGTACATTCTCTCTGATTCCCGTCTGAGGACTTTGACTTCTTGAACTTGCAGCTAAATAATTTTTCCCAAAACTCTGTAAACAATTCATTACTAGATGAATTGAGTGGTGTCACATCTAAAATGAACTCTCTCATGCCACTGACATGTGCTTTGGGGATGGACAGGCCTATGGCACCATCCAGAATGTGATGCCTGTCCCTTGCTGCAGTTTCAGAATCAAAGATCCAGGCCTCAGTGCCGACCCACTGGTATCCAGTCAAGTTGTGGTAAAAGAACTCGTGCATTAACACATACAATTCCGAGGGAGAGAGGAAAGTGACAATCACCTTTGAGGTGGAAGCCTTGATAATGTCAATTATCTTTTGTATTTTGTCTGGTGAATCTGTTCTAAAGAAAGACACAGAGTACTCCAGACAGATGCCCAGCTGCTGGGCAGTTTCTGTGAATGTGGCCATGCCATTATTGCCATAATCATCATTTGATCTAAGAGTTCCAACCCAAGTCCAACCAAAGTACTTGACCAATTGGGCCAGGGCTCTGCTCTGGTAGTAGTCACTGGGTATTGTTCTGAGGAATGATGGGTACTTGGTTTTATCACTGAGACAAGCACAAGTAGCAAAGTGGCTGATCTGAAAGAAGAAGAAAAAGAAAAGAAAAAAAATATCCCATGATAAGATACAAAACAATTAAACAGCACAATACAATTATTTTAAAACCTGTTTTGCTATGACCATCCAACAGAATGATAATCAATTTCCACAAGTATAATTTAATTTCTACCAATACCCACCAGCGGGATATAAAAAGGTCCGATAACAGTAGATATGGCCATGCAAGGAGAAGAAAAGGTCTCTCCCATAATGGCCTGCACTTGGGCAGATCTGGTACATGGTACCTCAGAGGATGCAAATACCATTTCATTACCATTAGCCAAGGCCAGTGCAACCCTCACACCTCTGGCTATTGAGACACAGGCATCGTAGATCTTATATCCCAGAGAGATGTCAGGTAGTAGATCTGTGCTGTTATTAATCTCCTCTATGGCAAAGAGCATAGCCTGGGCAAACTGGAACCCTCTGAAATTCAAACTTGATGTGGACAGTAATACAAAGTTAAAGGTGCAACCAATTTACCCTTAAAATAGGAACAATAACAATAAATAAAACAAAACATTTTATGGTATTTATTTACACATGAAATACTAACTTTTTGCCTTTCAATATATGTAAGAAATTCTTCTTAGATATTATAATCTATTTTTTTCATGGTATAATTTACCTGTTGCATTGCAGTGGCAATGGTTTGTGCATGTAGGTATCCTGTCTGTTTTCCCACTTGTTGTGGAAAGAAAAGATTCCTCCTAACATAATGTCTCCATCTTTTAATAACAGAGGATTTGTAGGATCCCCTCTCCTCCTGCAGTCCTCCTCCTCAGTTGAAGAAACAGATGCCACCAACAACAGCTGTAACAGTGCCCAAGTCTTCTCTACCCATCTCTGTGTGGATGTCATACTGTTCAAGACCATCACCTGTGCCATTATGTAAAATCAAAATCTCTCACTGGTCTTTATACATGTTGTAATGCCATGACAAATTAATGATAGAAGAGGGATGTTTGATCTCTGGGGACCAACAAGGTGGGACAGGAGGGAGGAGGTTACGCTTCAGGCCATTTTAAATATCTTAAGCGTACAAACGGTCCGGTCTGGCAGCTTTCCTCTGCTTGAGCCTCTCCAGCTCTCTCTTCACTTCACCTGGCTGGCTGTGATGTTAAGTCCCCCCACCCCCCAGACCGGACTTAAAATCACAGCCAGCCAGGTGAAGTGAAGAGAGAGCTGGAGAGGCTCAAGCAGAGGAAAGCTGCCGGACCGGACCGTATCAGCCCTCGCGTGTTGAAGGCCTGTGCCACCCAGCTCTGCGGAGATCCCCAGCACCTCTTCAACCTGAGCCTCCACCTTCAGAAAGTGCCAGTTTGGAAAACATCCTGCCTCGTCCCAGTGCCCAAAAACGGACGTCCTGTGGCACTGGATGACTACAGGCCGATCGCACTGACCTCTCACATCATGAAGGTCATGGAGAGGCTGGTTCTAGCACACCTTAGACCCATAGTGTGCCCATCACAGGACCCCCTACAGTTTGCATATCAGCCCCATGTTGGGGAAGATGATGCAATCATATACATGCTGCAGGAAGCCTACTCCTCCCTGGACAGACCCAACACCACTGTCCGCGTCATGTTCTTCGACTTCTCCAGCGCCTTCAACACCATCCAGCCCAGGCTGCTGAAGGCCAAACTGGAGAACATGCAGGTGGATTCTCCCCTCGTCACATGGGTCGATGACTATCTGACGGGCAGACTGCAGTTTGTGAGATTACAGAACTGTGTGTCTGACCGTCTGATCAGCAACATAGGCGCCCCTCAGGGAACTGTGCTGTCTCCCTTCCTCTTCACCACCTACACTGCAGACTTTAAGTACCGCACTGAGTCCTGTCATCTGCAGAAATTCTCTGATGACACAGCCATTGTGGGGCGTGTAGAGGGTGGCAGGGAGGGTGAGTACAGGGACCTGGTCGACAATTTTGTTAAGTGGTGTGGGGAAAACCACCTGCAGCTGAACGTGGCGAAGACGAAAGAGATGGTGGTGGACTTCAGGAGAAACACCCCTGCCCTGTCCTGTCTGCATCGGTTGGACAGATGTTGACATTATGGACTCATACAAATATCTGGGTGTGGTGCTGGACAATAAACTGGAGTGGTCTTCAAACACGGAGGCAGTCTACAAAAAGGGCCTGAGCCGGCTTTACTTCCTGATGAGGCTCAGGTCATTTAATGTCTGCAACCGGATGCTCCAGATGTTTTATCAGTCTGTTGTTGCAAGCACCATCTTCTTCGCTGTGGTGTTCTGGGGTGCTATCTATCTATCTATCTATCTACAATGTGCAACTTTTGCCACTAGGGGGCTCTCTATCAAAACAAAAGATGTTTGCTGAGTAATCAGCAAAATGAAACGATGCTTCCAATTACAATATACCTTTGTGGACCAGTTGAAGAAACCACTCAAATCACGCCAAAGGTGTTTTGTCTGTATAAATGTGGATTTTATTCTTTGATCACGATTTTTAAACTGTTGTGATATTGCAAAATGTTATGAAATAAGAAGTCTTGTGCATATCATGTCCTGAAAGAAGTCACATAAGGTGGAAAATTAGTATCAAGCAAGTCTGGAGGAAAGTAAAGAGACGTCTACTTGACAGTCTGGTGAGCCCCCTAAGGGTCATGGCAAGACAATCCTTAGGACTACTTTTGCAGTACCTATGCCAAAGGTGTTTTGTCTGTATAAATGTGGATTTTATTCTTTGATTACGATTTAGAAACTGTTGTGATATTGCAAAATGTTATGAAATAAGAATGCCATGATATATAAGTCTTGTGCATATCATGTCCTGAAAGAAGTCACACACAGTGGAAAATTAGCATCGAGCAAGTATGGAGTATACCGGTTTGGCAAGGGCTCACAATCTGCTGCATCAGCTCCGCCGCTGGCTTATTTACAAACCAACCATGAGAAAACCACAAACATAACCCATTAACACCACTTAACATCCAGTTAGGAAAAAGTATGCTAGATAGTTCATTCTTGTCCCTTTTGTGATGTGATTAAACAGTAAATTCATCATGGCCCATGACTCCCTCCCTCCCTCTGGTTACTTCATAAACTGAACTAAGAGAGATCCCTGTGCTGTGTAGCGCCCCTCTCCCAGAGCTTTAGGCAACAGCTTAAGGCGTGCTCCAGTGATCCTCTTCTCTGGCACAGCGGGCATGCTGGGGTTTCTGCTAGGCTCAGACAGAAGAGGTTGGATGGTCTGGGGAGGATATCATAGATCGACTAGGATCAGGAACTTTATCTGGTGTGGCTCTGCCCTTTTCATTACCTCACAATACTTTTGCGTACCCTCGCAATAGTTTTGCCTTACCTCACAATACTTTTGCCACGGGATGAGGATCAGTGGGACCAGCACTCACAGCCTAGTGCCTGATCTAGGCTGTCCTCTTGTGTACACCCCCCTGATCCCTTGGGGAGTCACGATATAACCAGAGGGAGGGAGGGGGTCAGGGGCCATGACGAATGTACTGTTTAATCACATCACTAGATCCATAATAATAATATGCTCAGAAGGAACAGAAGGAAACAAGTATCACAAGGGAACAAAAAAGTATTGCGAGGTGACACAAAGCTATTGCAAGGTAATGCAAAGGTGTTTTTAAAAAAATGTCTTGCCATGACCCTTAGCAGGCTGCGTAGGTTAACAAATGATTATGTAATAATTATGGTGGAAGGAAAATTACTTTGCTATTATTTTATTTTCTGTTTTCATCATAATTTTGGTGCCCCTTTGCCCATCATGTTCTTTTTTGTATTCTTCTCTGGTTTCAGTAAGATAATATAACATTTTGGAATAAAAATACAAATGAGCAGTCCAAAACTTGAAGCCAGAATTGCAAATATCTCCACAGCGACACTGAACTTCCCAGGAGAGCTGACATACGCTGGGATAAAAGTGATCCATACTGCACAGAATATCAGCATGCTAAAGGTGATAAATTTGGCTTCATTGAAATTATCAGGCAGTTTCCGAGCCAGAAAAGCAAGAATAAAACACAACATGGCCAGAAGTCCAATGTACCCAAGTACAGCCCAAAAGCCAACAGCTGAGCCCAGAGCACACTCTAAGATGATTTTGTCCTTGAATGCTTTAAAATTCTTAAATGGAAAAGGAGGTGAAATTGTTAACCAGAGGATACATATGATAACTTGTATGAGAGTGAAACCCAGGACACTAAGTTTCTGCTGTGCAGGCCCAAACCATTTCATCACATCACTACCTGGAAGTGTGGCCCTGAAGGCCATTAACACCACTATTGTTTTTCCCATGACACAAGAGATACAGAGGACAAAGGTTATGCCGAATGCTGTGTGTCGAAGTATGCAGGACCACTCAGAGGGCCGGCCGATGAAGGTCAGAGAACACAGGAAACACAGACTCAAGGAGAAGAGCAGCAGGAAGCTCAGCTCAGAGTTGTTGGCCCTTACAACAGGAGTCTGTCTGTATCTGAAGAAAATGAACGCCACAACAGCAGTCATGCATGTTCCAAAGAGAGAAGCTGCAGTCAGCAGTGCTCCCATAATCTCTTCATATGAGAGAAACTCTGCCTCCTTCTTTCCACAGGCATCTCTTCTCTCATTTGACCAGAACTCAGGGTGGCATCGCACACAAGTGACAGAATCTGAAAAATAATTAAAACAGGTGTTGGACTTGCTCAGTACATTTGTTCTTTGTTGTCTCAATGTTCCTTATTTTCTTTGCCTGCAAGACAGACACTATACAATCAAGTACAATTGTATTTTTTTCTTAAAGTTCCCCTCTAGACATGTGTTAAAGTATGTAAAATTATCTGCTATGAATAACATTTCTTCTCAACATGGTCTTCCTGCTTGAAAAGTAAAAGAAGTAACAAGAAAAACTCTGAAAAGGTGGTTAACTATTGTCTGTAAAAAAAAAATAAAAAAAAAAAGTGTACACAGCTACCGTGAATTCACCCATACTTCTTTAAAGAGCCAGTGTGAAGCTCAAAGTGGGTGGCTCAGCATCTGTCCCTCTGCCCCGCAAGCCATATTATTTGTCTGATATTTGCCTTAGAAATTCTCCAAAGGGCACTGACAGGTCAAGCTGAGTGACTCAGATTAGCTGAGTTGAAGCCACTGGTGAAACCTAGCAGACAGTCCGTGGCTAGTTGTCCTTTGAAGGGCCCTGCCCACTGCTGCTGCCGCTAAGTTGGTGTTGATAGAGCAGCAGCGTTATGGCTACTGTTAGAGGATAGTTATCGGAAACATCAGGGAGATTCAGCCAGTCATACCCAGCCAGACCCAGACTAAGATGAGGAGTCTGTTGTCCACCATAATCGGCGACAAGCAGATGTATCAGAATTGTTTTCACATCGGGGCATTGCATTTGCATTTCAATGTTAATCCCCGGAAATCCATGACTGTGTATACATTTTTGCTGCTGTTTCAGACTCATGAATCAGTATTTACTTAGTGTGGTTAGAGATTTGTATATGTCATGTGTTGATTTTTGATGTAATTGTACTAATTTGCTTAAAAAACGTTTTGCGTGAGCAGGAAAGTTGTAGATGTTGTTTTGTCTTGAATTTACTATACCATACCTGTAATGTTGCTTATTTCTCCCTCTGCACATCTTAAACAGTCATAGCAGCAGACAGGCTTTCCTTTCTGCAGGACCTTGCGAGTTCCTGGGGGACATTTCTCACTGCAAATTGACAAAGGCACCTGCATGAACAAAATGACAATGAGTAAAATGTATGTGCCTTAACTTTGACAAGGTGTTTCCTTGACAAGGATATTTTATATTAATTGAAACCACATACTATGATACAGTAACAATGACTTAAAAAATATTCAATATTAACAATTCAAATGCAGTTTCAATAACAACTAGTGATCACATAGTAGCTTGCCTGTGGTGAGTTCTGGGCCCAAAATAAGGACCTATTTTGCAGTTTCAGCTTTTTGTCTGCAGGTAAAGATGCATCATAAAGACCAACTGTGACAAAGTCCACAATGCCATTTTTAGCTGGCTGCCAGTTTATAATTTCATATTTTGCTGCTGGATCTCCATTCTCATTAAAGTAAACCTCATCTCCTTCCTTTGTTTTGAACCGAATCTTTTTTATGTGCTGTAAAATCTAAGAAGATATTCATCAATGTAGATCATTGTCCGAGTAACTTTTTTATAGATCTACTGTCTCACCAGCTTGATTAATAGACTGCAACTATGTATTCATCATAATATAGACCATTAAATATATTTTTTAAAGGAAATACTATGATTTAGTCTTTAGTGTTCAACTCACCGTAAACAGATCTAGCTGCACCTTGTTGTTACATGTTTTATTACAGCTAAGAATATTATGAAGTGCATGGGCCACAGCATACACTCCTTTATAAACATTGTAAAAGATAGGCATGAGTGACATATCAGTGAAGCTGTTTTGCACTCCAGTCACATCTTCATGTCCAGTACATTCTCTCTGATTCCCGTCTGAGGACTTTGACTTCTTGAACTTGCAGCTAAATAATTTTTCCCAAAACTTTGAAAACAATTCATTACTAGATGAATTGAGTGGCGTTACATCTAAAATGAACTCTCTCATGCCACTGACATGTGCTTTGGGGATGGACAGGCCTATGGCACCATCCAGAATGTGATGCCTGTCCCTTGCTGCAGTTTCAGAATCAAAGATCCAGGCCTCAGTGCCGACCCACTGGTATCCAGTCAAGTTGTGGTAAAAGAACTCGTGCATTAACACATACAACTCCGAGGGAGAGAGGAAAGTGACAATCACCTTTGAGGTGGAAGCCTTGATAATGTCAATTATCTTTTGTATTTTGTCTGGTGGATCCGTTCTAAAGAAAGACACAGAGTACTCCAGACAGATGCCAAGTTGCTGGGCAGTTTCTGTGAATGTGGCCATGCCATTATTGCCATAACCATCATTTGATCTAATAGCTCCAACCCAAGTCCAACCAAAGTACTTGACCAGCTGGGCCAGGGCTCTGCTCTGGTAGTAGTCACTGGGTATTGTTCTGAGGAATGATGGGTACTTGGTTTTATCACTGAGACAAGCACAAGTAGCGTAGTGGCTGATCTAAAAGAAAAATACATTATATCCTATGATAGATATATAAACGATTTAGACAGCACACTACAATTTGTTTATAACAACTTTTTGGTGTGGTCTGGATGTATTAAAAAATAACAATTTTACACCAATGTTGTTTCATTTTTACCAATTTTACCCACCAGTGGAATATGAAAGGGTCCAATGACAGTAGATATTGCCATGCTAGGAGAAGAAAAGGTCTCTCCCATAATGGCCTGCACTTGGGCAGATCTGGTACATGGTACCTCAGAGGGTGGAAATACCATTTTGTTACCATTAGCCAAGGCCAGTGCAACCCTCACACCTCTGGCAATTGAGACACAGGCATCATAGATCTTATATCCCAGAGAGATGTCAGGTAGTAGATCTGTGCTGTTATTAATCTCCTCTATGGCAAAGAGCATAGCCTGGGCCAACTGAAACCCTCTGAACTTCAAACTTCATGTGGACAGTAATAAAAAGTTGAAGGCGCAACCAATTTATCCATAAAATAGGAACAATAACAGTAAATAAAACAAAACATTTGATGGTATTTCTTCACACATAAAATACTAACTTTTTGCTTTTCAATATCTGTACTCAATTCTTCTTAGATATAATAATCTATTTTTTTCATGGTATAATTTACCTGTTGCATTGCAGTGGCAATGGTTTGTGCATGTAGGTATCCTGTCTGTTTTTCCACTTGTTGTGGAAAGAAAAGATTCCTCCCAACATAATGTCTCCATCTTTAGATAGCAGAGGATTTGCAGGATCCCCTCTCCTCCTGCAGTCCTCCTCAGTTGAAGAAACAGAAACAGATGCCACCAACAACAGCTGTAACAGTGCCCAAGTCTTCTCTGCCCATCTCTGTATGGATGTCATACTGTTCAAGACTATCACCTGTGCCATTATGTAAAATCAAAATCTTCCACTGGTCTTTATACCTTTTGTAATGCCATAAAAATGAATGATAGAACAGGGATGTTTGATCTCTGGGACCAACAAGGTGGGAGAGGAGGGAGGTGCTTTAGCCTATTTTAAATGTCTTAAACTTACAATGTGTAACTTTTGCCACTAGGGTACTCTCTATCAAAACAAAAGATGTTTGCTGAGTAATCACTGTTAAGAGGCTGTGTCCAAAACCACTCACTCATTCCCTACTCCCTAGTCACTACATAGGGAGTCCAATATAGTGGACTATATAGGGAACTCATCGGCAGAAAGAAAAAAGCACTTTCAGACACTACTCAGGCGCCGTTAATTACGTCACTGCTGTCGCACAGTTGAAACGTCATACATCAACGCCGGTTGTGGTCTATCCATAATAAATACTTAAATATATATTAAAATAAGTATTTAAAAAGTATACCATTAATATTGTGTCAAAACACAAGCATTTTAATGTACATCCCGATTATATTTATATTTAAAATATATATACTATATACATATATGTGTATATATACACACCATTTTCGCACCACGTCTTTTGTCTCTTTTTTATGTCTTTTATCTTGTACCGTGCAATCAAAGAGCTATAGTTAGACCGCATTTACCTCGCAATTGCATACGAGTCTCAGAGCTCCCCAAAATGCCACCAAACATAAATTTATCTGTGTTCTTACACTGTAAATAGTGATTTTGGAGAGAGGTATATATAATATCTGTAAATCGTATAAAATGTACTTGATAATTGTAGTCAGCCAAGGAATTATAAAGTAATGGGTAAATTAAACACATACTACCTATTTATTAACAGTTACAACTGTGTATAGAAAAATAGGGTAAAATATACCCAAAAGCTCTGAGTCCTGTGCTCCAAATTGCGCATGCGTCAGACGGCGTGTTTGACCTAGCGGGACGCGGGACACAGAAACTCTTCACCGCCATCTTCCTCTTGCTGCCGGCAGCCATCGAACTTCGGAAAGGAAGGTAAGCTGTTTGCATAAGCCTATTGGTGTGTATAATAGCGCGAATGCAAATTATATTTTATGAAATTATGAGATATTCCACTTCACTTGTATTCGGCGTGCATCTGTGTTACGTGCCATTACTTGAACCGAAAGTTTGAACCTGTGCTGGCGGCAGCATGGCTGTTTTACGTCTGGACCTCTTTTATATACAGTCTAACAGTCTATATGGCCTGGACACATCGCTGGAGAAACACCACTGAGTCACTAACTCATTCAGTAGGCTACCCCTCTATTCCTCCTCCACACAAACAGGCTCCGCGACGTGCTGCTTTCACACACCAACATGTCGCCAACACCTGAAATGCCTCATGTGTTCACCCGTTAGCTCCGTTAGCACGGCTAGTCGGGCTCTGCAGGTCCGTTTATAAACAAAATGATCAGCCCTACTAATTACCTCCATGCTTGTGTACTGCTCACGTGTGTCTCTGTTGTTAAAGTTTAGCGTTACTTCAGAGTTGTTGTTTTTTTCAAGTTTCATTTTTACAATGGGACTCATGTAAACATAGCGCACGTCTTTCAGTCAGTCGTCATGGAAACATGACGCTTATCCAGTGGTGCTGAGTTTTGACAGAGACGTTGGTTTGGACCAGAGTGAAAACAAACGTGCACAAGCTGTGAAATTAAACTAATCATCACTGTATCCCGCCAGTATGTGTGAAAACACCCACTGTGGCTGCACTTAAGTTTTTAAAGGAATTGTTGTTCATAGGCCTAGGTTATTCATGAGTGGGATCAAGTAAAACATTTTATTTAGAATTTTATTTTTATTTGGTATCATTGGAATGTCAGTGCTTAATAAATATTTTCATTATTTTGTAATAGATTTATTCTTTGAAGCATGAATATTAATTTATGCAACTGCAATGCCTTTATTTTAGTGAGGTACAGTACACAGTCTGTTATTTCTGTATTTCAGACCCTTGTCATGTATAACAGACTGTTTCTGGGGACACCGCTCTGATGAGAGGAGCACAGAGGAAAAGAGTTTAAAGAGAGCAGGATATTTACCTTATGTTTAATTTCTACCTTCATTAAAGAGCTTCAGACTAGTTGTAATGTTTGATAAATGCCTTGTAACTTGTCACAGGGAGAGTGGTGGCTCCTTCCACATCTCCACATTCCACACATGCGGCTGAAAACCAAACCTGCATGATCAGAGCTTCTGACAGATATGACAACACAAATACAGACATTGTAACATGTATCGCTAAATGATGCAATTTATAAATAGATATAAGTCGTGTTTTGATAAATATTATATTTCCAATTAAGTTTTTTAACTTGTAAGCCGTGTAATAAGCGGGATAATGTATAGTTAGTTGGTTGTTATGGAGAAAACCTCCGTACCATATTTGTCTTCCCAGATACATGTCTGATCATTTCTCTTGTGTAATATCTTAGTATTTTTCTTCTTTCTGTTGCAGGCAGAGTCACGTTGTATGTGGACCCTCACTAATGTTTGCCCTCTCTTCAGGTCCTCTCGTCTGTCCTCCACAAGCCTGATAGACCACTCACTGATAGACCACTACCAGTTCTGGGGATGACCCACCCACCCCCCTGCTGTATCCTGTACATTGACTTAAGGTAAAGTTTCTAAATAAAATAAATCACATTGACCTTAAAGGTGTATTTACCTTAAACAAAGGCCCCAGTTATGGAAAAATGAACTGGAAATGCAAGTTGTGTAACTTCACAACATCAAAAAGATCAGACCTGTTGAAGCACAGCAGACTAATACATGGGCATTTCAGTCGAATCCAATCCATACCCTGTCTCTATGCGGATTGTCCTTGCACCTTCAGGACATGGGGTGCATTAAGGACACATTTGTCAAGGCATCATTCCCAAGCAATCAAGCCAGGCAACATCCTTTCATTCACGTGCATAGTCTGTAACTTGTGCTCTTTTGACAATGAGAGACAATATTTTATACATATTGGCAGCCATCTAAAAAAGTTTGAAACTGTCCCTTGTGTTTTTGAGGGTTGTGATTACAAGACCAACATATATACAACATTTCACAGCCATAAGAGTAGAAAACACACCCCACATACGTTGGAAGATTTTAAGACCACTGTTCTTCATCAACAACAAAACAAGCCGGACGAAGAAAGTGACTTTGTTGAGGATGACAATGACTGTGGCTCTGTCCTTGAGGAGGAGGATGACTTGAAAAAAGTCATTACTAAGAGAGTGGGGTTGCTCCTCCTGAAAATGGAGAGCATTTTCAATGTCTCCAATACATGCATAGATGAACTAGTAGAGGAACTTCATTTCCTTACAGCATCTGCATCTGGCCCTGTTATTAAAGAGATTATACTGAGCACTTTGAGAAAACATGGCTGTACTTTTGAAGATTCAGTTATATCAGAACTGGTCAACGACCTTTGCCAGCTAAGCCCTGTCTGTGCTGCTTTACGAGTGGATGGGCCTTTAAGCAGTCAGTTCAGGAGAGAGCAATTTAGAAAGGAGCATCTCTCACCAACTGAACCAGTTGAGTACATACTTGATAGTACTGAGAAAAAAACATTTCAGTATGTACCAATCCTCCCATTATTATCTCAACTTGTGAACAACAGACACATTCAAAACACAATATTACAGAACAAAAGGTCATCTGATGTCTCTTCTGGATACCAATCATTTCATGATGGATCTTCTCTAAGAGAAAACAGCTTTTTGTGTGAAGGTGAACTTAAACTCCCACTCATACTTTACATAGATGACTTTGAAGTATGCAACCCTCTGGGAACATCCCGCAAGAAGCATAAAGTCACAGCTGTGTACTGGGTGTTTGCAGACATACCTGCCACATTGAGATCTACACTGACTTCCATCTACTTAACCATTTTGTGCAAGGCAAATGACGTCAACCAGTATGGCTACACAAAGGTTTTGGACCCCCTGCTCAAAGATTTGAAGTCCTTTGAAGATAATGGTATTTTTGTTCCAAGTCTGGGCAAAGTGGTCAAGGGCACTGTACTTGCTGTAGTCGCTGACAATCTTGGCGCTCACTCAATAGCTGGTTTTGTTGAAAGCTTTTCAGCCTCACATTTCTGTCGCTTTTGCATTGGAGAACGGTCACAGATCCAGGAGCATGAAGTAGCAGAAGGACTGTTTCCTCTACGTACTAAGTCCAGCTATGCCATGCATGTCAAAGCAGCATTGTCTGATCCTGCAGAAGCTCATCACTGTGGAGTTAAAAGACAGTGTCCCATCTCAGACAGACTCAGTCACTTTCATGCTACATCAGGTTATCCCCCTGATGCTTTGCACGATTTGCTTGAAGGGATTGTACCTGTGGAAATAGCACTCTGCCTTGATTTGTTAATCAGGAAGAAGTACATCTCTCTTCAGGAGCTCAAGCATTCCATCCGTTGCTTTCCTTACAAGTGGAGTGACAAAACAAACTATCCACAACCCATTGCACCAAATTTCACATCAAGAAAAAGTGTTGGAGGTAACGCACACGAAAACTGGTGCTTGTTGAGAATGTTACCACTCATGATAGGTGACAAAGTCCCAGAAGATGAGCCTGCTTGGGAGGTTTTGATGACGCTGAAAGATGTTGTTGAGCTTGTCATGGCTCCCCTTCACACAGATGAGACAATAGGGTACATGCAGAGTAAGATTTCAGAACACCGTTACAGATATTTGGATCTGTTCCCAGAGGAGAAAGTGAGACCAAAACACCACTTTCTTGAGCATTACCCTTTGCTTACAACTGTTTATGGGCCACTTGTACATTTCTGGACCATGCGCTTTGAAGCCAAACACCTTTTTTTTAAAAGGATTGTGAGGCAGACTGGGTGTTTTAGAAACATTCTCATGACAATGGCAAGAAAACACCAATCGATGATTGCGTATCATACCCATGATTGCAACAATCAAAGGCCAGCGCTGTCAGTGTCCCAGAAGACTCAAGTGGCAGTCGATGTTCTAAAAGACAGCATTAAGGAGTCCTTTGCAAGGAAGTTCCCTGGGGAAGAGTTTGTGAACATGACAAATAAAGCAACCATTTTAGGCACAGACTATAATGTTGGAATGATGTTGCCCTTCGGATCAACAGGAGGCCTACCTGACTTTGGAGAAATCCAGCAAATAATCATTGTGCATGAAACTCCTGTCTTTGTGCTGAAGTTGCTTAGTGGCTGGTACTGTGAACACCTGAGGAGCTTCAAAGTAGAGCCAACAGGAGAGACAGAAATCCTTAAACATTCTGAACTGAAAGAAACATACCCCTTGGCTGCATATAATACAGCAAATGGTCGTATGGTGTCCCTTAAACACTTCATTTGCACATCAGAGTAAGTGTAATGAGTTGATTATTTCTGTTATCATATCAAATGTGTGTGTGTTCAAGTACAGTTATTGAAAAAAACAGTAACAAAAAACCACTGAGTTTTAAGGGCTGCCCACACCAACAACTATATGACCAGGCATCCTGTCTTATTTATTTATTACAGGTTTTATATTGTTGTACACCTACTTTGTTTTTATGAATTAAGGTTGCTTTTATTACAAAGAAAGCATCTCTCCTCTCCCCACTTTCCTCAATCCTCTCTTCTTGTCTCCTTTCACCTCTTCTCTTCTCTCCTCTCCTCTATCTTCTCTTCTACTCTCCTCTCTTTCTTTCCTCATCTCCCTCTTCTTAAATTAATAATTGCCATCAAAGATTATTTATTCAAATTTCCACTGAACAAAATCTCCATTTATTTTTTTGGTGGAAGAAACTTGAAGCAAACCTATGCAAGTAAGCTCATCAATTATTAATAACCTGTTTCAATTTCTTTTCTTTCTCTGTCTCTACAGCTGAGGAAACACATCCCAAACAACAATGGCGGTTCAGTTAAGAGTAATTTTAGAAGAACACAAGATTCGAAAGTTGACACTTTCAACAGGAATTCCCGATGCAGTGGAAGATCTTGTTTCCATAGTTACAAGAACTTTCCAACTGCATGGGGAAATTGGACTACTATACCAAGACAAAGACTTTGACAATCAGTTTTTTAGTGTCACATCAACTGCTGACTTGCACGACAAGGCCACTGTTAAAGTGATCCAAATAGAGCCGGTCATCACCCTTGACCTACACCCAGTATATGAATCAGAACCATCATCTACATTGAGTTCCCCGAGTTCAGTAAACACCAATCCTGCAAGAAATACTGAAACGGACATCTCCCCTGCAGATGATGATGCATCCTCACAGGTGTCCGACTGCGCATCATCCAGTTCCAAGGACACCATTATTCTCCCTGATTCATGTCGACATGCTGCATGGCCAGTGCCATTTCAAGTACCGCAGTTTTCCCGAGACATAGAACTAATCCTTGCAGAGGCAAACAAAACATATCATGCCACTGGAAGACACTTCATGGATGCCAGTGTTAAATCAGCAATAATGCAAGACCTTTCAAAAGTGATTTTTTCCTACACTGCCTATCCATCAAGTCAACAGATTCTCTCAGTGGCTGAAGCTCTGGTTGCCAAGTTTCCATGTCTCAAGGAGCTGGGATCGTTTGCAGGGTTATATGGCTGGCAACAGCGCATAAAAAATAAGATGCACAACTACCGTGCCAAGCTAAAATCTCGAAAATATGCTTACCCGGAAATCGAAGTCAACACATTGAAGAGGAAGGATCCGGCTGATGCAGGCCCATCAAAAAATGTGAAAAAGCCTAAAAAAGCTGAGGTTAATTACCTCCCTCCACACCCTGTTGGCGAAAGCCAAGGCACACTGGAGAAGGAGAGGCTTGAATTACTTGATGAAGTGAAAAAGAAAAACAATGCAAGGATAATCGCAGATAAAATGAGTAAAACCTTCTCAAGCCGAAGAGTCGAAGTGGTGACCCTCAGCCCCTCTGTGAGTGTGTTTAAAGAAAGGTGGCCGGCATTATTCAGTAAGGCTCAGGTGAGAATGTTTGATAATTTTTCCTTCCCACCAAGAAACATTAATGTGGTTACTTTGTGATCTGGTCTGTCATTAAGATTTCCTTTTTTCCCCCTTTACTTACTCACTAGATCAAGGAAGAGTTCTGTCGCTTAACAACAGTTTCCTTGGAGGAGACATTCATGCTGAAGCTTGATGGGTACACACCAGGTCTTTTGCAGCTTATGCGTGCTAAAGGAGGAGCTGTTGGTTCCAAGATACGCCCGCTGCTGGACACTGTGAATGATGTATGTCGTTTCACTTTTTTCACAAATATGTAATAATTGATTTAAGTGAATTAAAAGTGAAGTAATCTGTAAACAATTGCTTTGTTGTGCACAAAGTTGAGCTCCTAACCAATTTAACAAACTACAGTTCAACATCAATCTGTGAAATGTTT
Source organism: Pagrus pagrus (assembly GCF_965226575.1). Lineage (NCBI taxonomy): Eukaryota > Metazoa > Chordata > Actinopteri > Spariformes > Sparidae > Pagrus > Pagrus pagrus. The sequence continues at coordinate 12,606,712 of NC_140188.1, forward strand.
AAAAATGTTTTAGTTTTTAAGGAATTCAGTCTTAGTGTATGTAAATCTGTGAGTTCCACTAACAGTCTTTTGACTAAATTGTATCTCCCTACAGTCACAGAGCATTGAAAAAAAAAGGGATGTCGTTGTCTGCTGCCTCATTGAATACCTGGGTGAAAGACAAGAGGATCTTTTCCATGACTGCCAGGTAGGCTATGTCATTGATAACAGGTGACTGATTAACTCAAAAAGATCCTCATGTCTTCCTCTCCTCTGCTCTGAACTCCTCTCATTTTCTCTGCTCTCCTCTCCTCTCCTCTCCTCTCCTCCTCTTCTTTCCTCTCATTTCCTCTCCTCTCCTCCTCTTTTTTCCTCTCATTTCCTCTGCTCTCCCCTCCTCTGCTCTACTCTGGTATCCCCTCTTCTCCCCTTCTCCTTTCGTCTTCTGTCCACTCCCCTTTGCTCTTCTTTACTCTGCAAGACAAACTGAAATGTATTGGAACAACATCTTAAATAATGTACGTAAATTAAAAATGTGTATGCTTTTTGTTTCTTTCTTTTAACATGTAGGAATGTGAGGACCACGCGGACAAAACAATGAAAGTGATTGTCATGCACAGTGTCATGGCCGAGGAGGATCCATCAGATGTGTGTATTGTGATTGAGGGAAACACAGTGATGGAAGGATGTGGAAGCCGAACGAAAGCCTGCATTCTGCTGATGGGACTGATATATGCTCTCAATCTCGAATATCCAAAGCAGCTGAAGAACACGTTTGAAGCTTTTCAAAAACTTTTTTTGGAGCTTGACGGGGCGAAACTACTGAAGAAGGTCCACAGCCTCAAAAATAAGCTCATGCAATAGGCACACATTTTCCCTCTCCCCCTCAAGAGGATCTTTTGTCCGAACAGAGCTAGATGGAGTTGTGAAGGATTTTCCCTCTCGCCCCCCCACCCCTCCCCACTCCCACACACACGCACACACTCCAGACCGTCAGGGGTCTATACATTGCCTAGCAACAGCTGGTCTGTTAACAGGCTTGAACCCCCCCCCCCCCCATTACCACTTTTATATATATATATATATATATACACACACACACACACACACACACACACACACAGACAGACACACAAACAAACATACACACACCCTCAGCTGCAGGTCCTTGACACCAGCCTGTGAGTCAACAGCCTTTCATCTGTATTGTCATGTGTCAACCAAACATACTTTACATACAATTAATCTCAATGCAGCTGGTTGGGTGGATGGTGGATACATCTGCAAATTCACTTTTCAATGAGGGTACAGTGTCCATTGTTGGTGCTCTCATTTGTTTAGCTATTTCTAATTCAATTTTCCACTCTGCTTTCTTTCCACTCTGTTACATGTCTCAGATGTGAGTGGTGCACTATCCGTTAGTTATTTAGTTAATGACTTAGTTGGTTATTTAGTGAGTAAGTTCTTTATTTGTTTTTATTTATTTATTTATTTAGTTATGGTGATCTGACAATCAAAGGAAGATTCTGTGGTTATGGTGGCTTGTTGGTTAGATCTGTGGTTTCAGACGTGATCAGTAAAGAGCAGCCATCAGGATCAGAGCTCTGATCGGTACTGATCACCTCCATCAACTGATCAAACATCAATAATCTGCCTCTGCTGAATACATCTGTCTCTTGAACCTGTGATTCTCCATTGCACCAATTACATCTGTTCAGTGATGTAAATGTCGATAATAACTCACTTAAGTTTGTGTTACTTAAGTTTATGTGAGTTTTACTGAGAAATCCAATATTTCATGGATTAAAAACATTTATGATCACCATCTGAGAGGCTTTTTTTTTGGGGGGGGGGGGTTAAATCTTACCTTCTCTGAATAAGTAATGGTAATTAACTGATATTAATTAACTTTGAATAGTAATAATCAGGTATTACCTACTTAGCAATCAAGAGTTAATTTTACCCAATTTTAATGAGTAAGTAGTTGTTAAATATATACAGACATGTTAGATAAATATAACCCAATTTATTTTAGTATTCCATAGCTTTTTATTTCAGTTATTTTATACCTAAAATATGGAATTAAATCTACCCAAAAAAAGTAGATGCAAATTGTTACCTCAGATTTATTGGGTAAATTCTATATGTTACTTTTTTCAGTGTACTCACCATCATCCAGATGATTTTGATCAGAAGAAGAATAAGAATACAACAAACAAGACGAATAACAGTGAGATTTGTGGCTCTTGCTAATCTAGCAAGACAGCGTCAGATTGTAAGTATAAAGATTAAGGATTTTACATTCATACAAGACATCTAAATCATTAATGTATTGTCAGTGTCAATAATTCACTAGTATTGTCAGTATACACCCCCTCCTGTGGAAACATACATGACACAACTTTGTTCTTAAATCAGATTAGATAGATGGATAAATAGATAGATACTTTATTCACTCCTTAGGGGAAATTCATGTGTCCAGTAGCTCATAAAAACATACATGAATAAAAAAGTTAAAAATAGCTCATAAAAACACACACGAATAATGCGTTCGTCCGCCATTTTTCTCTCAGCGCAATGCATGATGGTAAATATTGCTTGGCTAGTGACCATCGGTTGTACACTACTTTTCGCGATGCATTGTGGGATACTTTAAGTCCACTATATAGGGTATAATAATTCCCACTAGACATTCGGACAGCACTACAAAATGGCATACTCACTATGTAGTGCACTATATAGGGAGTAGTGAGTGACTTCGGACACAGCCTGAGTGTTTGATTAGTAACCCATGTCTCTCCTCCCCGTGCTAATACAGTAATAGAGAAATATGTACTACGTACATTTGCATGCTTCTGTAATTGTCTGAAATGTGATATTTACAGTACATAATCTTGTCCGGTGCAAAAATAAAAGATGCTTCCAATTACAATATATACCTTCGTGGACCAGTTGAAGAAACCGCACAAATCATGCCAAAGGTGTTTTGTCTGTATAAATGTGGATTTTATTCTTTGATCACGATTTAGAAACTGTTGTGATATTGCAAAATGTTATGAAATAAGAATGTCATGTTATATAAGTCTTGTGCATATCATGTCCTGAAAGAAGTCACACACGGTGGAAAATTAGTATCAAGCAAGTCTGGAGTAAAGTAAAGAGACGTCTACTTGACAGTCTGGTGAGCCCCCTAAGGGTCATGGCAAGACATTCCTTAGGACTACTTTTGCAGTACCTCGCAATATGTTTTGCATTCCCTCACAATGCTCGTTTCCTTCTGTTCCTTTTGAGCAACATTATTATGGATCAAGCACATCAAACTCTTAAGCCTCTCCGGGTCTTCTGCTGGTCCTCCGGAGCCGCTCTTCAACCAGCATGTCTACTTTACCTAAGGTAGAGCAGACAGGCTGAGTGGCAGAGCAGCAGCAGGGCAGCCTATCGAGCCCAGCTACTCTCCAGCTGCGACAGCCAAAGTGCCGGTGTATACACCAGTTGGGCAAGGGCTCACAGGGCTCTGCCGCATCAGCTCCACCGCTGGCTTTTATTCACAAACCAACCATGAGAAAACCACAAACATAACCCATTAACACCACTTAACATCCAGTTAGGAAATAGTATGCTAGATAGTTCATCCTTGTCCCTTTTGTGATGTGATTAAACAGTAAATTCATCATGGCCCATGACTCCCTCCCTCCCTCTGGTTACTTCATATACTGAACTAAGAGAGATCCCTGTGCTGTGTAGCGCCCCTCTCCCAGAGCTTTGGGCAACATCTTAAGGCGTGCTCCAGTGATCCTCTTCTCTGGCACAGCGGGCATGCTGGGGTTTCTGCTAGGCTCAGACAGAAGAGGTTGGATGGTCTGGGGAGGATATCATAGATCGACTAGGATCAGGAACTTTATCTGGTGTGGCTCTGCCCTTTTCATTACCTCACAATACTTTTGCGTGCCCTCGCAATAGTTTGCGTTACCTCACAATACTTTTGCCACGGGACGAGAGGGAGGAGGATCAGTGGGACCCACGCCCACAGCCTACTGCCTGATCTAGGCTGTCCTCTTGTGTACATCGACCCTGATCCCTTGGGTAGTCGCGATATAACCAGAGGGAGGGAGGGGGTCATGGCCATGACAAATTTACTGTTTAATCACATCACTAGATCCATAATATGCCGGCTCAGAAGGAACAGAAGAAAACAAGTATCACAAGGGAACAAAAATGTATTGTGAGGTGAAACAAAACTATTGCAAGGTAATGCAAAGGTGTTTTTAAAAAAATGTCTTGCCATGACCCTTAAGGTGCGTTCACACCGGACCTTTTATTTTTGTCGCTGGCGACAAGTTTACATATTAAGTCAATGCAAACGAGCGACTGAGCGGTTAATCGTTCAGGCGAAATGTCGCTCGGGCTCTGAGCGACAGAGCGAAAAAAACGCTCAATCGCTCTGTCGCTCGAGATGAGAAACCCCAAGTCTCTGGCCATCAGTCGCTTGTCGCTCAGCGCTGACTGGCTGCCGTAATCTATGTGTAACTATGACAACTACTGAAACCATGGAAACGTAATACATTTCCACCGGTCCTGAAGAGGAAAGCCGGCTTTACGTTGACACACACACACACACACACACACACACACACACCGGAGACAAATGGCCAGGCGCTCCTCAGCTGGGATGGAGCGCCTGTAGTTGGTGTCCAACCGGGCAATCCTGCCTGGGCCGTTGTCAGCCGCGTATACCGTTGAAAACGGGAAGAAATGAGCGCCTCCGAGCGACGTGAAATTCACTGGAATCGCTTGAATGACGTTATCAGAGCGATCTGTTGAATTGTGCCGACGAGCGACTGCAGCTGAGCAACAGAGCGATTTTTTTGGAGCGACATGAGCAACAGCGACAAAAATAAAAGGTCCGGTGTGAACGCACCCTTAGCAGGCTGCGTAGGTTAACAAATGATTATGTAATAATTATGATGGAAGGAAAATGACTTTGCCATTATATTATTGTCAGTTTTCATTATAATTTTGGTGCCCCTTTGCCCATCATGTGCTTTTTTGTATTCTTCTCTGGTTTCAGTAAGATTATATAACATTTTGGAATAAAAATGCAAATGAGCAGTCCAAAACTTGAAGCCAGAATTGCAAATATCTCTACAGCGACACTGAACTTCCCAGGAGAGCTGACATACGCTGGGATAAAAGTGATCCATACTGCACAGAATATCAGCATGCTAAAGGTGATAAATTTGGCTTCATTGAAATTATCAGGCAGTTTCCGAGCCAGAAAAGCAAGAATAAAACACAACATGGCCAGAAGTCCTATGTAACCAAGTACAGCCCAAAACCCTACAGCTGAGCCGAGAGCGCACTCTAAGATGATTTTGTCCTTGAATGTTTTAAAATTCTTAAATGGAAAAGGAGGAGAAATTGTTAACCAGAGGATACATATGATAACTTGGATAAGAGTGAAACCCAGGACACTGAGTTTCTGCTGTGCAGGCCCAAACCATTTCATCACATCACTACCTGGAAGTGTGGCCCTGAAGGCCATTAACACCACTATTGTTTTCCCCAGAACACAAGAGATACAGAGGACAAAGGTGATGCCGAATGCTGTGTGTCGCAGCATGCAGGACCACTCAGAGGGCCGGCCGATGAAGGTCAGAGAACACAGGAAACACAGACTCAAGGAGAAGAGCAGCAGGAAGCTCAGCTCAGAGTTGTTGGCCCTTACAACAGGAGTCTGTCTGTATCTGAAGAAAATCAGTGCCACAGCAGCAGTCATGCATGTTCCAAAGAGAGAAGCTGCAGTGAGCAGTGCTCCAATAATGTCTTTATATGACAGAAACTCTGTCTCTTTCTTTACACAGACATCTCTTCTCTCATTTGACCAGAACTCAGGATGGCAACGTACACAGGTGATGGAATCTGAAAAATAATTAAAATAGGTGTTGGACTTGCTCAGTACGTTTGTCCTTTGTTGTGTATATATTGCAATCAATATTGCATCTTGTCATCATCTTTATTGATTATTGATCACTATAAAAGGCAAACTCCATGTAGAAAGATAGGACTGTAAGTAGCTGTGCTGGGTTGCTTGTATCCATGCTTCCTGCGGATCAATGAGAAATGACGCTAGCTCCTGTTTCTTTCCTCTGTACAGCCCAATGCATTTTAAAATCCTCCTTATTGTACACATACTGTTCACAATGTCATCCACCGTGCTCAAATTTAACAATAAAAAGTAATTAATTATATTAATTATCACGTTATAACGTGAAACTTATCACTTTCATAAAACAAAAATTTTCATGTTATAACGTCGTAGTGTTTTGGTTTTTCTTTTCTTTGTGTGGTAGCAATAGCTTCTGTAAAATCTGCCGTTAAATCTAGATACAATTTAATTTACTGGGTGGATGTGGTCATAGTGGTCCATGCAAGGCGGGTCCATTCGCTGAAGAACAGAAGAGCGCAAAATCTGTACGGACGGATTGTGAATCCAAGAGCATGGATTTATAAATCTGTTCCCAGGGATTTCTATATCCAGTTTTTTTCTTTCAACTTTTATGTTTTGTTTTGCTTTAGTTTTATATACTATACCTGTGGTGTTGCTGATTTCTCCCTCTGCACATCTTAAACAGTCATAGCAGCAGACAGGCTTTCCTTTCTGGAGAACCTTTCGAGTTCCCGGGGGACATTTCTTACTGCAAACTGACAAAGGCACCTGCATGGACAAAATGACAACGAGAAATAAGTATGGGCGCTCACTTTGATAAGGTGTTGTCTTTGCAGACTTTCATTAACAATTCTAATTACCTGTTGTGAGTTCTGTGCCCAAATTAAAGGCTTATTTTGCAAACTCAGCTGTTTGTCTGCAGGTAAAGATGCATCATAGAGACCAACTGTGACAAAGTCCACAATGCCATTCTCTGTTGGCTGCCAGTTTATGATTTCATACTTAGCTGCTGGGTCACCATTCTCATTAAAGTAAACCTCATCTCCTTCCTTTGTTGTGAACTGAATCTTTCGTATGTGCTGTAAAATCTAAGAAGATATTCATCAATGTGGATGATTATTTGACAAATATTTTGTAGGTATATTGTCTAAACAGCATGATTTACAGACTCCAACAACTTCTTTGTCAAAATTTAAACCACGACTTGTCAATGTGACCTAATTTAAAAAACTATATATTTGGTCTTTGGTGTTCAACTCACCGTAAATGGATCTAGCTGCACCTTGTTGTTACATGTTTTATTACAGCTGAGAATATTATGAAGTGCATGGGCCACAGCATACACTCCTTTATAAACATTGTAAAAGATCGGCATGAGTGACATATCAGTGAAGCTGTTTTGCACTCCAGTCACATCTTCATGTCCAGTACATTCTCTCTGATTCTCTGCTGAAGGCTTTGACATCTTGAATTTGCAGCTAAAAAATGTCTCCCAAAACTCCGAAAACAATTTATTACTAGTTGAATTGAGCGGCTTTACATCCAACATGAACTCTCTCATGCCACTGACATGTGCTTTGGGGATGGACAGGCCTATGGCACCATCCAGAATGTGATGCCTGTCCATAGCGGCAGTTTCAGAATCAAAGATCCAGGCCTCAGTGCCCACCCACTGGTACCCAGTTAAGCTATGGTGAAAGAACTCGTACATTAACACATACAACTCCGTGGGGGAGAGGAATGTGACAATTACCTTGGAAGTGGAAGCCTTGATAATGTCAATTAGCTTTTGTATTTTGTCTGGTGGATCTGCCCTGAAGAAAGACACAGAGTACTCCAGACAGATGCCCAGCTGCTGGGCAGTTTCTGTGAAAGTGGCCATGCCATTATTGCCATAATCATCATTTGACCTAATGGCTCCAACCCAAGTCCAACCAAAGTACTTGACCAACTGGGCCAGGGCTCTGCTCTGGTAGTAGTCACTGGGTATTGTCCTGAGGAAGGATGGGTACTTGGTTTTATCACTGAGACAAGCACAAGTAGCAAAGTGGCTGATCTAAAAGAAAAAAGAAAGTATATCCAAAGATAAAGATATACATAATTTACATAGCCCAAAACATTTATTTTTAATTCTTCTTTGTGATGACACAGGAGGAAGAGTGTCAGAATCATGCTTTTATTTTACAAATATAATATATGTTTTTCCAATTTTACCCACCAGTGGGATATGAAAGGATCCAATAACAGTAGCTATAGCCATGCATGGAGAGGAAAAGGTCTCTCCCAAAATAGCCTGCACTTGGGCAGTTCTAGTACATGGTGCCTCAGAGGGTGCAGATACCACTTCATTACCATTAGCCAAGGCCAGTGCGACTCTCACACCTCTGGCAATGGAGGCACAGGCATCATAGATCTTACATCCCAGAGAGATGCCAGGCAGTAGGTCTGTGCTGTTATTAATCTCCTCTATGGCAAAGAGCATAGCCTGGGTATACTGGAACCCTCTGAAATTTAATCTTGAGTGGACAGCAAAAAAAAAAGTTAAAAGTGCATCCAGTGTTTCTTTAAAGTAGAAAAAATGACATAAATTAAAGAATTTGATGGTGTTAATACACACAAAAAGGAATACTTCTTATAATAATTCATACTCAGTTTGATTATCTTGTTTACCTGCTTTGTATCTGTATTCACTTTGATATTTGAAATCTATGTAATTTACCTGGTGCATTGGAGAGGTAATGGTTCATGCATGTAAGTGTCCTGTCGGTCTTTCCACCTGCTGTGGAAAGAGAAAATTCCCCCCAACATAATGTCCCCATACTTGGATATCTGGGGTTTCTCTGGATCGCCCCTCCGCACGCACACTGGATTGTTAGCCTGAGAGAGATATGCCAACAGTAACAGCTGTAAGAGTGCCCAACCCTTCTCTGGCCACCTCTGTGTGGACATCATGCTGTCTAAGGGAAGCAAACCACTAGAAAGCATCACATGTACCTTTATGCAAATCAAACTGATGTTTAAACATTTTGGAAGAGCACAAATAAATAATTAAACAGTGATCTCTGATGTCGGTGGACACATGAGGTGGATTGAGAAGAGGGAGGTACCCTCCAATTACCCAGCCTATCCATCTATACATAACGGCCCGCATACAAGTTAGCACACAGGTACAAAGGCATGAAGTAAACCCGACAATAATCAGAACAGGGATAAATTTCAGATTTTATTTTTTAACACAATTTTATGAATTGTTGTGATACTGCGAAATATTGTAAGGGCATATATACATATATATATATATATATATATATATATATTCAGTATATACATTATGATGTATGGTGGAAAAATAGTACACAATGCAAGTATTCAATGAAATTAAAAGATGTCAACTTGACAGTCTGGTGAGCAAATTCCTATGTCAAAATTACAATGGTATTAAAATGTCTTCGCCACCATATTATTTAACATATTTAGGATCACTTTGGTGCTCACTTTCCCATCATGTGCTTTTTTGTATTCTTCTCTGGTTTTAGTAAGATAATATAACATTTTGGAATAAAAATACAAATGAGCAGTCCAAAACTTGAAGCCAGAATTGCAAATATCTCCACAGCGACACTGAACTTCCCAGGAGAGCTGACATACGCTGGGATAAAAGTGATCCATACTGCACAGAATATCAGCATGCTAAAGGTGATAAATTTGGCTTCATTGAAATTATCAGGCAGTTTCCGAGCCAGAAAAGCAAGAATAAAACACAACATGGCCAGAAGTCCTATGTACCCAAGTACAGCCCAAAAACCTACAGCTGAGCCCAGAGCGCACTCTAAGATGATTTTGTTCTTGAATGCTTTAAAATTCTTAAATGGAAAAGGAGGAGAAATTGTTAACCAGAGGATACATATGATAACTTGTATAAGAGTGAAACCCAGGACACTGAGTTTCTGCTGTGCAGGCCCAAACCATTTCATCACATCACTACCTGGAAGTGTGGCCCTGAAGGCCATTAACACCACTATTGTTTTCCCCAGAACACAAGAGATACAGAGGACAAAGGTGATGCCGAATGCTGTGTGTCGCAGCATGCAGGACCACTCAGAGGGCCGGCCGATGAAGGTCAGAGAACACAGGAAACACAGACTCAAGGAGAAGAGCAGCAGGAAGCTCAGCTCAGAGTTGTTGGCCCTGACAACAGGAGTCTGTCGGTATCTGAAGAAAATGAACGCCACAACAGCAGTCATGCATGTTCCAAATAGAGATGCTGCAGTGAGCAGTGCACCCATAATCTCTTCATATGAGAGAAACTCTGCCTCCTTCTTTACACAGGCATCTCTTCTCTCATTTGACCAGAACTCAGGGTCACATCGCACACAGGTGATAGAATCTGAAAAATAAAATTGAAGAAGGTTTTGGACTTGTTCAGGACATTTGTCTTTTTTTGTGTGTATGTTGCATATGTTCTATATCTACAAGCCAGACACTTATTGATTGTCACATAAGAGATAGATAACACTCTGAGGGTTAAATGAAATCATAATGAAAGATTTTGATTTTTTACATAAAAGAGACATTACACATGATTCACTTGCGTTTATATTATAAAATGTATATAATTTTAAGTATTTCAAATACACAAGTACAAGCTGTTGAAGGTTCATTACAGTGGATTTAGGGTAACAAACACAAAAGGCACTTTCTGGAGCGTGTTTGATTTATCCATTCTGGGCTGTTGCGGAATATAATGGTGGTGCAACATGGCTGACTCTGTGGATCTAATAACTTATTCTAAGGTAACAGAAACACAACCATTCTTAGTTTCAGATGATTATACACAAATGAACATATTATAATGCATATTGGACCATTACAGTATTTTGTCAGATGTTCCATTTTCTCTGTCCAGCAATATACAATTTACAAAATAGTGAAAATGTGTTAAATTGGACTTAATAATACACATACTTGGAATGAATGGGCTGACAACAACATCCTTTCCCAATTGTCCCAGTTATTTATTTATATGTGAATAGACAGTGAAATGGAGGTACTATTAATTACACCTGAGTAATTTGCTTGTTTAGGATTTTTGATGTAATGATGTTTGCTTAAAATAATTTCTTAAAATTGGCACATGAACATGACAAATTTAACATTATTTGTTTGTTTTGCACCTGTAATGTTGCTTATTTCTCCCTCTGCACATCTTAAACAGTCATAGCAGCAGACAGGTTTTCCTTTCTGCAGGACCTTGCGAGTTCCTAGTGGACATTTCTCACTGCAAACTGACAACGGCACCTGCATGAGCAAAATAACAATGAAAAAAAAGTATGATAATGACAAGAAATTGTCTTTGTAGTCTTTCATTAACAATCAAAATGTTCACATTTTAGCTCACCTGCTGTGAGTTCTGGGCCCAAATTAAAGACTTATTTAGCAGATTCAGCTGTTTGTCTGCAGGTAAAGAAGCATCATAAAGACCAACTGAGACAAAGTCCACAATGCCATTTTCTGTTGGCTGCCAGTTTATAATTTCATACTTTGCTGCTGGATCTCCATTCTCATTGAAGTACACCTCATCTCCTTCCTTTGTTTTGAACTGAATCTTTCTAATGTGCTGTAAAATCTAAGCAGATATTATTATAGATCATTACCTGACAAGCATTTTGTAGGTGTATTGTATACACAGTATGACATAAAGATTGAAATGTTTTTTCCACAAAATATAATTCATTTTGTAAAAAAAGAAAAAAAAATCTTTGGTGTTCAGCTCACCGTTAATGGATCTAGCTGCACTTTGTTGTTACATGTTTTATTACAGCTGAGAATATTATGAAGTGCGTGGGCCACAGCATACACTCCTTTATAGACATTGTAAAAGATAGGCATGAGTGACATATCAGTATATGTGTTTTGCACTCCAGTCACATCTTCATGTCCAGTACATTCTCTCTGATTCTCTGCTGATGACTTTGACCGCTTGAACTTACAGCTAAAAAATGTCTCCCAAAACTCTGTAAACAATTCATTACTAGTTGAATTGAGCGGCTTCACATCTAACATGAACTCTCTCATGCCACTGACATGTGCTTTGGGGATGAACAGGCCTATGGCACCATCCAGAATGTGATGCCTGTCCATGGCTGCAGTTTGGGAATCAAAGATCCAGCACTCACTTCCTACCCACTGGTACCCAGTCAAGTTGTGGTAAGACAATTCATGTAATAGCACATCCAGATCCATGTGGGCAAGGAAAGCAACAATCACCTTAGAGGTAGAAACTTTGATAATGTCAACTATCTTTTGTATTTTGTCTGGTGGATCCGTTCTAAAGAAAGACACCGAGTACTCCAGACAGATACCCAGCTGCTGGGCAGTTTCTGTGAAAGTGGCCATGCCATTATTGCCATAATCATCATTTGTTCTTATAGCTCCAACCCAAGTCCAACCAAAGTACTTGACCAACTGGGCCAGGGCTCTGCTCTGGTAGTAGTCACTGGTATTGTTCTGAGGAATGATGGGTACTTGGTTTTATCACTGAGACAAGCACAAGTTGCAAAGTGACTGATCTAAAAGAAGAAAAAAAAGATTTTCCAAGAATAAAACATAAAACATTCACAAAGCACACTAAAATTATTTTTAACATTTCCTTTACGAAAATAATTTAATTTTAGCTAATCTTACCCACCAGTGGGATATGAAAGGGTCCGATGACAGTAGATATTGCCATGGAAGGAGAGGAAGATGTCTCTCCCATAATGGCCTGCACTTGGGCAGGTCTGGTACATGGTGTTTCGGAGGGTGCAGACACAACTTCATTGCCATTAGCCAAGGCCAGTGCGACCCTCACACCTCTGGCAATGGAGCCACAGACATCATAAAACTTGTAGCCCAGAGAGATGCCAGGCAGTAGGTCTGTGCTGTTGTTAATCTCTTCTATGGCAAAAAGCATAGCCTGGGCAAACTGGAACTCTCTGAAATTCAAACTTCATGCAGACACTTATAAATAGTTTGATTGCAAAACATTGTAAATTAATACATTTAATGGTGTTAATACATACAATAACAAGGCATATTTCTTACAATAACTCCCAGTTAGATAACCGTGTTTCATACTGGTTATTTATCTACCTATCTCCTCTGCAAAATTGGACATCTACATAGATTATACCATGCCATAGAAATCTATGGAATAATTTACCTGGTGCATTGCAGTGGCAGAGGTTTGTCCATGTAAGTATCATGTCTTCCTTTCCAGCTGCTGTGGAAGGAGAAGATTCCCCCCAACATAATGTCCCCATCTTTGAATAGTTGGGGATTCTGGGGACCCCCTATCAGCCTGCACACTGGCTCCTCAGCTTGAGAGACAGACACCACCACCAACAACTGTAAGAGCGCCCATCCCTGTTCTGGCCACCTCTGTGTGGACATCATACTGTCTAAGAGAACTAAACCACTAGGCGGCATCATACGTACCTTCATGTTAATCAGAAGCTCGCAATGATATTTATACAATTTAGAGCAGCAAAAAAAAAAAAGAAAAGAAAAGAAAAAAAAGGAAAAGAACTGAGTGGGATGAAAGGAAGGAGATGCCCAAACAGACCACTTTTGGGCCTTCATCTAGTTGAGAAAACTGTCGATTTTTATCACATAACACCACACAACACAATTTGTGTTCTTTTTTTATATTTATAACAATTTACAGTTTTTAACTTTGTCCAACATTTGGAGCTGGGAATGTAGTATACATTGGGTTCTTAGATTTGTTTTGCCAAATGCAGCCTGTTGCTGCTGATAGTAATAAAAGTTAATAAAAACTGGAAAGTCGCTGGCTTTAATACCAAAGCAAATCAACATAGAATGTACTTGGTATATGGTGTGGTGACAGACCCAACTAAATTATGTCTTTATGTTGATGTCTTAAATAAAGTACATACATACATAATCTATTTAAAATAAATAGCCCTAGCCCTTGTTGCATTTTGTACTTCTGTGAGTGTCTAAATGATGTTAATTGCATAACTGTGCCCTGCTCAAGATGAAAAGAAACATCCAATAATGAGGCCACCATCTTTGGCCAATTTAGCTGGTTGTGCTTAGCCTTGCAGTCAGCACAGAGTTTCCCTTTTCCATTAGCAGAACCAAGAGTAGAATCCTCAACAATGGCATATCTCTACTCTGCTCTTCAGACTAGGTTAATGGCAGTGCTTTATACAATACGTAGCATTAACACACTAATCAGCACTCAACGTGAAAAAGAGCGATTACACTCAACTTTGGGCAAACACAAATGAGAAGTACTTACAATGAGTAACAGACTTTGACTTGCAATAAATTCACCTTGGGGCACCCTCCTCAGTAAAGTAAAATTGATAACCAGTTCAATCCTTGACTTGTAAACAGTGACTCTAATGTTTCACACACACAACACAAACCACTTAATCAACTTCTCTATAAAGAAACATTTATTGATCTAATAATTACATACATATCCAGTAACTACTGAACATATGATATAATGCAGTGGTTCTCAACTGGTGGGTCCCGACCCAAAAGTGGGTCGCAGACCCGTTCTGGATGGGTCGCGGACAGCTGGTCAAAAAAAGTAAATAATATTTAATGCGTATCTGATGTTTGACATGTCTTTTACATGTCTAAAATGATTTATTTTGAAAGGCACGCGTCAGACACGTGCAGCCGCCTAGGCGCGGTAGCCATGGTAACTGCCATTTGGTGTGTTGCAATGGCGAAGCGTAAATATGACCCGGTGTATTTAAAATGCGGATTTTCGTACATTGAGGATAATAAGGGACAGAAACCCCAGTGTGTTATATGTAGTGAAGTGCTTCCAAATGAGAGCATGAAACCATCGAAACTGAAGCGCCATTTGGATACTAAACATCCTGCATGTAAAGACAAGCCGGTGGAGTTTTTTTAAAGACAACTCCAGAAGCTGAGGACTTCACAGAAGTGTCTGACAGCGTCTTGCTCCAAACAAGAGGAAGCTCTCAGTGCCTGTTACCACGTAGCTCACCGTATTGCGAAGGCAAAGAAACCCCACACAATAGCCGAAGAGCTTATTTTACCTGCAGCCATGGATATGGTGAGAGAGGTGATGGGTCAATCAGCGGCAGACAAGCTGAAAACCATACCGCTGTCCAATGATACTAAAGCTCGACGTATTCATAACATGTCTGGTAATATTAAAGAACAACCACAGCCCGCGTCCAAGCAAGCCCCTACTATGCCCTGCAGATGGACGAATCCACAGATGTATCTAACCATGCAATTTTGTTGGTTTATGTGAGACACATATTGGATGGTGATTTGCAGGAACAGTTTCTCTGCAGCAGAGATCTCCCTACCACTACAAAGGCAGAGGACATTTTCAACAGTGTGGACTTGCATTTGAGCTCAGTGGGCCTGAGCTGGGAATGATGTATGGTGGAAAAATACTACAGAAGCACAACACAAGTATTCAATGAAATTAAAAGACGTCAACTTGACAGTCTGGTAAGCAAATTGTTATGTCAAAATTACAGTGGTATTAAAATGCCTTTGCCACCATATTATTTAACGTATTTAGAATCACTTTGGTGCTCCCTTCCCCATCATATTCTTTTTTGTATTCTTCTCTGGTTTCAGTAAGATAATGTAACATTTTGGAATAAAAATACAAATGAGCAGTCCAAAACTTGAAGCCAGAATAGCAAATATCTCCACAGCAACACTGAACTTCCCAGGAGAGCTGACATACGCTGGGATAAAAGTGATCCATACTGCACAGAATATCAGCATGCTAAAGGTGATAAATTTGGCTTCATTGAAATTATCAGGCAGTTTTCGAGCCAAAAAAGCAAGACTAAAACACAACATGGCCAGAAGTCCAATGTACCCAAGTACAGCCCAAAAGCCTACAGCTGAGCCCAGAGCACACTCTAAGATGATTTTGTCCTTGAATTCCTTAAAATTCTTAAAGGGAAAAGGAGGTGAAATTGTTAACCAGAGGATACATATGATAACTTGTATAAGAGTAAAACCAAGAACGGTAAGTTTTTGCTGTGCAGGCCCAAACCATTTCATCACATCACTACCTGGAAGTGTGGCCCTGAAGGCCATTAACACCACTATGGTTTTCCCCAGAACACAAGAGATACAGAGAACAAAGGTGATGCCGAATGCTGTGTGTCGCAGCATGCAGGACCACTCAGAGGGCCGGCCGATGAAGGTCAGAGAACAGAGGAAACACAGACTCAGGGAGAAGAGCAGCAGGAAGCTCAGCTCAGAGTTGTTGGCTCTGACAATAGGAGTCTGCCTGTATCTGAAGAAAATGAACGCCACAACAGCAGTCATGCATGTTCCAAATAGAGAAGCTGCAGTGAGCAGTGCTCCCATAATCTCTTCATATGAGAGAAACTCTGCCTCCTTCTTTACACAGGCATCTCTTCTCTCATTTGACCAGAACTCAGGGTCACATCGCACACAGGTGATGGAATCTGAAAAATAAAATTTAAGCAGGTTTTGGACTTGTTCAGGACATTTGTCTTTTTTTGTGTCTATGGTGCATATGTTCTATATCTACAAGCCAGACACGTATTGATTATCACATAAGAGATAGCTAACACTCTGAGGGTTAAATTAAATCATAATGAAAGATTTTGATTTTATACATAAGAGAGACATTACACATGATTCACTTGTGTTTATATTATATAATGGTTTTTTTAAGTATTTCAAATATACAAGTACAAGCTGTTGAAGGTCCATTACATTGGATTTAAGGCAACAAACACAAAAGGCACTTTCTGGAGGGTGTTTGATTTATCCATTCTGGGCTGTTGCGGAATATATTGCGGTGCTACATGGCCGACTCTGTGGATCTAATTACTTATTCTAAGGTAACAAAAACACAACCATTCTTAGTTTCAGATGATTATACACAAATGAAAATATTAAAGTGCATATTGGACCATTACAGTATTTTGTCAGATGTTCCATTTTCTCTGTCCAGCAATATACAATTTACAAAATAGTGAAAATGTATTAAGTTGGACTTAATAATAATACACATACTCGGAATGAATGGGCTGACAACAACATCCTTTCCCAATTGTCCCAGTTATTTATTCATATGTGTATAGACAGTGAAATGGAAGTACTATTAATTACACCTGAGTAATTTGCTTGTTTTGGATTTTTGATGTAATGATGTTGGTTTTTGGTTTGCTTAAAATAATTTCTTAAAATTGGCACATGAACATGACAAATTTAAGATGTTTGTTTGTCTTGCACCTGTAATGTTGCTTATTTCTCCCTCTGCACATCTTAAACAGTCATAGCAGCAGACAGGTTTTCCTTTCTGCAGGACCTTGCGAGTTCCTAGTGGACATTTCTCACTGCAAACTGACAACGGCACCTGCATGAGCAAAATACCAATGAAAAAATGTATGATAATGACAAGAAGTTGACTTCATAGTTTTTCATTAACAATCAAAAATTTCACATTTAAGCTCACCTGCTGTGAGTTCTGTGCCCAAATTAAAGACTTATTCAGCAGGTTCAGCTGTTTGTCTGCAGGTAAAGATGCATCATGAAGACCAACCGAGACAAAGTCCACAATGCCATTTTCTGTTGGCTGCCAGTTTATAATTTCATACTTTGCTACTGGATCTCCATTCTCATTGAAGTACACCTCATCTCCTTCCTTTGTTTTGAACTGAATCTTTCTAATGTGCTGTAAAATCTAAGCAGATATTATTATAGATCATTACCTGACAAGCATTTTGTAGGTGTATTGTATATACAGTATGACATAAAGATTGAAACGATTTTTTCCACAAAATGTAATTCATTTTGTTCATTTTGTAATTCATTTTGTGGGGGGAAAAAAATAAAATCTTTGGTGTTCAGCTCACCGTGAATGGATCTAGCTGCACTTTGTTGTTACATTTTTTATTACAGCTGAGAATATTATGAAGTGCGTGGGCCACAGCGTACACTCCTTTATAGACATTGTTAAAGATTGGCATGAGTGACATATCAGTGAAGCTGTTTTGCACTCCAGTCACGTCTTCATGTCCAGTACATTCTGTCAAATTCTCTGCTGATGACTTTGACTGCTTGAACTGACAGCTAAATAATGTCTCCCAAAACTCTGTAAACAATTCATTACTAGATGAGTTGAGCGGCTTCACATCTAACATGAACTCTCTCATGCCACTGACATGTGCTTTGGGGATGAACAGGCCTATTGCACCATCCAGAATGTGATGCCTGTCCATGGCTGCAGTGTGGGAATCAAAGATCCAGCTCTCACTTCCCACCCACTGGTACCCAGTCAAGTTGTGGTGAGACAATTCAAGTATTAGCACATCCATATCCATGTGGGAAAGGAAAGCAACAATCACCTTGGAAGTGGAAGCCTTGATAATGTCAACTATCTTTTGTAATTTGTCTGGTGGATCCGTTCTAAAGACAGACACAGAGTACTCCAGACAGATACCCAGCTGCTGGGCAGTTTCTGTAAAAGTGGCCATGCCATTATTGCCATAATCATCATTTGTTCTAATAGCTCCAACCCAAGTCCAACCAAAGTACTTGACCAACTGGGCCAGGGCTCTGCTCTGGTAGTAGTCACTGGGTATTGTTCTGAGGAATGATGGGTACTTGGTTTTATCACTGAGACAAGCACAAGTAGCAAAATGACTGATCTAAAAGAAGAAAAAAAAGATTTTCCAAGAATAAAACATAAAACATTCACAAAGCACACTAAAATTATTTTTAACATTTTCTTTACGAAAATAATTTAATTTTAGCTAATCTTACCCACCAGTGGGATATGAAAGGGTCCGATGACAGTAGATATTGCCATGCAAGGAGAGGAAGATGTCTCTCCCATAATGGCCTGCACTTGGGCAGGTCTGGTACATGGTGCTTCGGAGGGTGCAGACACAACTTCATTGCCATTAGCCAAGGCCAGTGCGACCCTCACACCTCTGGCAATGGAGCCACAGACATCATAAAACTTGTAGCCCAGAGAGATGCCAGGCAGTAGGTCTGTGCTGTTGTTAATCTCTTCTATGGCAAAAAGCATAGCCTGGGCAAATTGGAACTCTCTGAAATTCAAACTTCATGCAGACACTTATAAATAGTTTGATTGCAAACAATTGTAAATTGAAGCATTTAATGGTGTTAGTACATACAACAACAAGGCATATTTCTTACAATAACTCCCAGTTAGATAACCATGTTTCATACTGGTTATTTATCTACCTAGCTCCTCTGCAAAATTGGACAGATACATAGATTATACCATGCCATAGAAATCTATGGAATAATTTACCTGGTGCATTGCAGTGGCAGAGGTTTGTCCATGTAGGTATCCTGTCTTCCTTTCCAGCTGCTGTGGAAGGAGAAGATTCCCCCCAACATAATGTCCCCATCTTTGAATAGTTGGGGATTCTGGGGACCCCCTATCAGCCTGCACACTGGCTCCTCAGCTTGAGAGACAGACACCACCAACAACAACTGTAAGAGCGCCCATCCCTGTTCTGGCCACCTCTGTGTGGACATCATACTGTCTAAGAGAACTAAACCACTAGGTGGCATCATATGTACCTTCATGTTAATCAGAAGCTTGCACTGACATTTATACAATTTAGAGCAGCAAAAAAAAAAAAGGAAAAGAACTGAGTGGGATGAAAGGAAGGAGATGCCTTCATCTAGTTTTGAAAAACTCTTGATTTTATCACATAACACTACACAGCAGGTTTTGTATTTGGGGCAGTGCATCAAGATGTATATAAAACATTATCATATTTTAATGTATTCATTTGAAGATGTTTGTGTCTTGCTTTGCACTCTTTAGCTGCTAAATGCTCTACTTTGTTGACCATACAGCTGTTTTTTTTTTTCCCAACATTTGGAGCTGGGAATGTAGTATACATTGGGTTCTTTGATTTGTTTTGCCGAATGCAGCCTGATGCTGCTGATAGTAGTGAGAGTTAATCAAACTGAAAAGTTGCTGGCTTTAATACCAAAGCAGATCATAGAATATACTTGGTATATGGTATGGTGACAGACACAGTGCAGTCAGCAGAGAGTTTCCCATTTCAATTAGCAGAACCAAGAGTAGAATCCTCAACAATGGCATATCTCTACTCTGCTCTTCAGACCAGGTTAATTAGCTCTACAGCCCATGGCAGTGCTTTATACAATATGTAGCATTAACACACTAATCAGTACTCAAGGTGAAAAGGAGTGATTACACTCATCTTTAGGCAATCACAAATGAGAAGTACTTACAATGAGTAAAAGACTTTGACATGCAATACATTCACCTTGGGGCACCCTCCTCAGTAAAGTAAAATTGGTAACCAGTGCAATCCTTGACTTGTAAACAGTGACTCTAATGTTTCACACACACAACACAAACCACTTAATCAACTTCTCTATAAAGAAACATTTATTGATCTATAAGTACTGAACATATGATATAATGAATAAATGCAATGATGATCTTAGCACTGATACAGTGATACAAAATTAATGAATGAATGAGGATCATAACCTCCATTTCAAGCAGTGACTCATATCATGGCAAGACGGTGGGAAGTGTGATGGAAATACCTACAAACCATTCTATTTTGTTCCCAATCGATGTGAGACCCTAGTTCTAACATATCACTTCTTATTCACTCCTAATAATCCATAGCATGACCCTCAAATCACATGGCAAACAACATGGATTCAGCTGCCCAATTGCTTTGGGTTAGGGTGTAGGGGTCAATCAATGGTGGGTGCAGATTCTCATGTGAAAGGTCTCAGGTGTTCTCGGGTGCACGTGGTCCCACATTGCAGCTCAGCCAGAGCTGATCTCTCTCATTGCGTGCTGGGTACCACTAATCACAGCCCTAAGTAAAATAAATAAATAAATGAGGGAAGATAGAAGTCTATTTCACTGTCTGGTTAACAAGTTATAATATAAAAAGTATAATGGCACTAGAATGCTTTTGCAGTCTTTGGAGCCCCCTTTCCCATCATGTGCTTTTTAGTGTTCTTCTCTGGTTTCAGTAAGATTATATAACATTTTGGAGCGAAAATACAAATGAGCAGTCCAAAACTTGAAGCCAGAATAGCAAATATCTCCACAGCAACACTGAACTTCCCAGGAGAGCTGACATATGCTGGGATAAAAGTGATCCATACTGCACAGAAAATCAACATACTGAATGTGATAAATTTGGCTTCATTGAAATTATCAGGTAGTTTCCGAGCCAGAAAAGCAAGAATAAAACATAACATGGCCAGAAGTCCAATGTACCCAAGTACAGCCCAAAAGCCTACAGCGGAGCCCAGAGCGCACTCTAAGATGATTTTATCCTTTAATTCCTTGAAATTCTTAAAGGGAAAAGGAGGAGAAATTGTTAACCAGAGGATACATATGATAACTTGTATAAGAGTGAAACCCAAGACACTGAGTTTCTGCTGTGCAGGCCCAAACCATTTCATCACATCACTACCTGGGAGGGTGGCCCTGAAGGCCATTAACACCACTATTGTTTTCCCCAGAACACAAGAAATACAGAGGACAAAGGTGATGCCGAATGCTGTGTGTCGCAGCATGCAGGACCACTCAGAGGGCCGGCCGATGAAGGTCAGAGAACACAGGAAACACAGAGTCAAGGAGAAGAGCAGCAGGAAGCTCAGCTCAGAGTTGTTGGCCCTGACAATAGGAGTCTGCCTGAATCTGAAGAAAACATAAGCCACAACAGCAGTCATGCAGGTTCCAAATAGAGAAGCTGCAGTGAGCAGTGCTCCCATAATCTCTTTATATGAGAGAAACTCTGCCTCCTTCTTTACACAGGCATCTCTTCTCTCATTTGACCAGAACTCAGGGTGGCATCGCACACAGGTGATAGAATCTGAAAAATGATATGGATGCAGGTGTTAAACAGACACTACATGATTACAGGATAATGGTATGATGATGAATAATTTGGATCACGTAAGTACAGCACAGTATAAAATGGTATGATTCATTAATCTTTGTTCGTTTATTTTGTTTCAATAACTGTAATTATAACTATATTTATATAACTATTAATGCAATTATTGCATTGACATCTGTATTGACAATTGTCTGCATGCTCAACTATTGTTTACATTTAAACTTTGGTTGGTTTTTTTTGAAGAGGCTATCTGTCCACTCCCTTATATTCCACATGTACAGGGAGAACCCTGTCTGCTGTCAGGGTACGTGGATACTTCTTAAAGACACCAGTTTACCAGGCCACACCCCAAGGTTTACCTATAAAAAACCTCAGTTGGTATGGAATCACTGATAGTTTGATCAGAATGCATCTCCAAGCAGCCAGGAAGCTGGACCTCCTCCCCTACCTCAGGAAAGGACAGTAGACTGCCTGACTGGCTGGGTCAAGTGGACCTTCGATAGAACCTTAGGCAGGAATGCTTTATTGGGGTGATGGATTACACCCAGCCCATCTGGAAAGAACCTGCAGCATTCATTGTGAACCGACATATGCTTGGAGCTCACCAATTTTAAAAAAACATTTTAGCAGAAAACCACTTAAAATCAGCACCTCAAAGGGTGGATGCTGAAGTGCATCAAGTGTGTCCAAGTCCCATGGAAAGCCCAAAAGTCTAGTCCTGTGAAGTTTATGCCTCTTGGCACCTCTGATGAACTGACAAAATCAAGTAACAGTCACTCTCATTGATTGTGTTTTCGTTGACTTCCCTGTCTGGCCAACCTCTCTCCTACACAGCATTGGACATTGACTTTTGTTCTGCCTTCACTCATGACCTCCCTCCCTTTCTTCTTCTTTACATTGGTCTGTCTACCTCAGCTGGGTTTGCAGAAATGACATTTTGCAGGACTGTAGCTGAGTAGGGATCTACTTGGTGAGCCCAAAGTCAAAAGTCTGTCTTTTTCAGTGGCCAGGCCACCAATCTGAGCCCTGCTGGGAAAACGTAAAAGTGTTAAAGGAGGGAAAGCGTAAAGCAGACCTTGAGGCCATGGGTGGTCCATGGAGAGGAAGAGTCAACAATGTGTAACTGTGGAAGTAAACTTCCCTACATCACTAACATCTGAGGATGCGATCTCTGCTCTTATGGGTTTGGAACCCCTCTTGACTTAATATCTGCTGTCAGTGTTCAGTGGTCCCTGTACTTGCACAGCTCAAGAGAGCACTCCACTTTGCTCTATTGGCTGAGTTCCTCCACGAGCCCTGTGAAACCTTGTCAAAACCTCTACCTTGGCTACATGAAACCTCTTTCGCGCAGTGGGGACTTTCCTGCGCTCAAAAACTTTGCTTCATGTGGTCCAGACTTCGCTGGAAGTTACACTGTCAGTTTCAGTAAAGAGTCCCATTACTCCTGCTGGGACTGTGACTGAGACAGCCACAAGCGGCGCCTTAGGGCCCAAAAGGATTTTTCGGGCCACTGCCACTCCTTCATAACAGAAGAAGTACCTAAAGCATCATTATGTAACTATTTTATCTTAAACTAACAGCCTCAAAATCATTTTGATGGTAGAGTGTCTTGTAACAGGGTGAATGGTGTCTCTGTCTCACCCACTCTGCCCCCATCACTTGTTTCTGCACTATGTAACTTCAGTGAGAAAGTAGTATCACAGAGTTACATACATGTTTACTTCAAGGTACAAGTTTGTTAGGACATAACATTTTGATGACATAATGATTTTTGATGGTAGTTAGCACCTACATTATGTCTGACAAATTGTTACAGACCTGGGATTTGTATTTACAACAGTGGTGTTGCACTCAAATGCCACCTTCTACATAATGTTGTTTTAACTACAAAGCTCTTTAATTAACTGTATAGGGAACTTGTCACTCATTGTAGTTTTACTAAATAAAAAGATTAAAAAAAAGTCATTTGTGCATGTGTTTATAATGGTACCAAATAATAAATAATAATAATACAAATAATCGCTCCCTTTTCCTCCCACAGATGCGGTCAAAGAATTCTGAAATTTAATGGGCTCAAAACAACACAGACTCCCACGATCTTCCCTTGGATATACTAATTTTTTCTATAAACAATGAAATTGGAATTATTTTAAAATAAACTTAATAAACATGGGCTTTAACCTGGATTTGCATGTGACTGCAAACATTTAAGTATGTGTTTATGATTGTAATGCATTGATTTTTGGTTTGCTTTAGCAACTGCAAATAACTACACCTGTGATGTTGCTGATTTCTCCCTCTGCGCATCTTAAACAGTCATAGCAGCAGACAGGCTTTCCTTTCTGCAGGACCTTTCGAGTTCCTGGGGGACATTTCTCACTGCAAACTGACAAAGGCACCTGCATGAACAACATGACAATGACAAAAAAATTATGGGCATTCACTTTGATAATGTGTTGTCTTTGAAAGACTCTATCATTAATTTTGATGCATCGAAACCAAACATCATGATTATCAAGTATAATTTTCATAACAGCTCAAACATTATAACCATTAATTATTAATATCATATTATTTATCATTAATAATTAGTGATCACATAGAAGCTTACCTTTGGTGAGTTCTGTGCCCAAATTAGAGACTTATTTAGCAGATTAAGCTGTTTGTCTGCAGGTAAAGATGCATCATAAAGACCAACTGTGACAAAGTCCACAATGCCATTTTCTGTTGGCTGCCAGTTTATAATTTCATACTTTGCTGCTGGATCTCCATTCTCATTAAAATAGACCTCGTCTCCTTCCTTTGTTGTGAACCGAATCGTTCTTATGTGCTGTAAAATCTAAGAAGATATGCATCAGTGTTGATCATTACCTGACAAACATTTTGGGTGTCATGTCTCAAGAAATATTGATTGCAACAATTTATTTTTCAATACTTACACTATCTTCTTTGTTAATTTGACTTAATATAAAGACAAAATCTGTGGTGTTCAACTCACCATAAATGGATCCAGTTGTACCTTGTTGTTACATGTTTTATTACAGCTGAGAATATTATGAAGTGCATGGGCCACAGCATACACTCCTTTATAAACATTGTAAAAGATAGGCATGAGTGACATATCAGTGAAGCTGTTTTGCACTTCATTCACATCTTCATGTCCAGTACATTCTGTCTGATTCTCTGCTGATGACTTTGACTGCTTGAACTTGCAGCTAAACAATGTCTCCCAAAACTCTGTAAACAATTCATTACTAGATGAGTTGAGTGGCTTCACATCTAACATGAACTCTCTCATGCCACTGACATGTGCTTTGGGGATGAACAGGCCGATGGCACCATCCAGAATGTGATGCCTGTCCATGGCTGCAGTGTGGGAATCAAAGATCCAGGCCTCAGTGCCGACCCACTGGTACCCAGTCAAGTTGTGGCGAGACAATTCATGTATTAGCATATCTATATCCATGTGGGAGAGAAAAGTGACAATCACTTTAGAGGTAGAAACCTTGATAATGTCAATTATCTTTTGCATTTTGTCTGGTGGATCTGTTCTAAAGAAAGATACAGAGTACTCCAGACAGATGCCCAGCTGCTGGGCAGTTTCTGTAAATATGGCCATCCCATTATTGCCATAATCATTATTTGATCTAATAGCTCCAACCCAAGTCCAACCAAAGTACTTGACCAACTGGGCCAGGGCTCTGCTCTGGTAGTAATCACTGGGTATTGTTCTGAGGAATGATGGGTACTTGGTTTTATCACTGAGACAAGCACAAGTAGCAAAATGACTGATCTAAAAGAAAAAGAGAAATTATATTTCAATGTAAATATATATTATAAAATATTTACAGAGCACACTAAAATTATTTTAAAACCTGTAATAATGACCTACTAGAAGAAGAATTGTTTTTTCACAAATATATTTAATTTCTACCAATACCCACCAGTGGAATATGAAAGGGTCCAATGACAGTAGCTATAGCCATACAAGGAGAGGAAGAGGTCTCTCCCATAATGGCCTGCACCTGGGCAGGTGTGGTACATGGTGCCTCGGAGGATGCAGATACCCCTTCATTACCATTAGCCAAGGCAAGTGCAGCTGTCAGAGCCCTGGCAATGGAGCCACAGACATCATAGATCTTATATCCCAGAGAGATGCCAGGCAGTAGATCTGTGCTGTTATTAATCTCCTCTATGGCAAAGAGCATAGCCTGGGCATACTGGATCCCTCTGAAGTTGAAACTTGATGTGGACAGTTATAAATAGTTAAAATTACAAATATGTTGTCCTTTATAGCAGCAATTACATAGTACATGAAAGCCTTTGATTGTTTAAATCAACACAACATTTCTCATGTTAATTATCAGTATAAATTCTAACATTTTTATACCTATTTTTCATCTGCTCCCACTCTCTTAGATGTTTCAATTCTAAATATATTTTAATGATATAATTTACCTGGTGCATTGCAGTGGCATTGGTTTGTGCATGTAGGCATCCTCTATGACTTTCCAGCTGCTGTGGAAAGAGAAGACACCCCCCAACATAATGTCCCCATCTTTAGATATCTGAGGGATCTCAGGATCCCCTCTCTGCCTGCACACCGGCTCCTCAGCCTGAGAGAATGAAACAACCAACAACAGCTGTAAGAGTGCCCAACCCTTCTCTGGCCACCTCTGGGTGGACGTCATTCCATCTAGCGCTAAGCTACCCGGTGGCATGACATGAACCTTGATGCAAATCATATGCTTACACTGGTATTTATACTCATGGACCAGCATGAAAATAATAACAGAACACTGATGTTTTATCTGTGGACCTACAAGGTGGGGCGAGAGGAGGGAGGTGCCCAAACAGAAATTAGTTTTGGGCTTTCATCTATGTTGTATATCTTAACTGTGTATGTCATCAGATTAGAATATTCAGTCAAGCTGTGTAAAAGTTTTACATTCTTAAGGTTAACATTGGAAGATTATGGAGGCCTCATTTTGAACTTGAATTTATAATCACTGCTCTTTTTTCCTCCTCTTCTCTTCTCACCCCAGTTTGTTGTTTTGAACATGCTTTATTTAAAATAAGATGGGGCCTTACTAATCAGCCGTTAGCTATACAGGGTATAGAGCTCCGACAGTATGCCATTGCAGGCTTTAGTGTATTACTGTAAACAGATCAGTATTCAGTTGGATCTCTTTGACTCTGTGTTCATCAGATGTGGTTGTAAGGTGCTGTAAGCACTACTGAAATCCACAGTTGTGGAGTAAGTAAGTGAGTGTGACAGACTCGACCCCAGAACATTTATTATGTTTAAGAGCCTCTTATTTCCTGATACACTGAAACATCTACTTACACTGACTGATACATTCTAAAATGATTAAGTCTCTGTGATGTGTACTGGATAATTTTGTGTTGTTACATAGTTTTTATATATAGTATGTGTGGTGTTGTACTTTAATGTGAAACCACTCTTGTCATGGCTGTGAAAAACAACACAAAAAAGACATTTCACATGTTTTCATTTTATTTTCAATTATTTATAAATTGAACATGGAGGTTCATTTTTGACCTTGGGAGCACACAAATACATAGGACAAAAGTATAAACTCAAGGTTGGCAATTATGATTATAAATTAATTATAATTCATGAGCCTGTCACTTGAGAAAACTAAGCTGCCACGTTACTGGGTTTTTTTTTATATGACAAGAGGATGTTTTGTGCAGAGCTATACATTGCCTTTTCATTGCTAGGGAATCAGCCCCTTTTCAAACCCATTAGAGACAGAAAAGTCAGAACAAAAAATCTATTGCGACTAAACAAATAACTCAAAGGGCTCTTGGGGTCACTTTACCCATCAAATGCTTCTTTGTATTGTTCTCAGGCTTCAATAAAATTATGTAGCACTTGGGTAAAAAAATGCAAAACAGCATTCCATAACTTGATGCCAGAATAGCAAATATCTCCACTGCAACAGTGAATTTCCCAGGAGAGCTGGCATACGCTGGGATAAAAGTGATCCAGACTGCACAGAATATCAGCATGCTAAAGGTGATAAATTTGGCTTCATTGAAATTATCAGGCAGCTTTCGAGCCAAAAAAGCAAGAATAAAACACAGCACAGCTAGAAGCCCTATGTATCCTAACACAGCCCAGAACCCTACAGGTGATCCTATGTCGCACTCTAGTATAATCTTATCTTTGTAGTGTTTCATATTTTTGAAGGGAAAGGGAGGATTTATTGTCAGCCAAAGTATGCAAATTACAACCTGAATGAGAGTGAAACCGAGAACACTGAGCCTTTGCTGTGCAGGCCCAAACCATTTCATCACATTACTGCCGGGAAGTGTCGCTTTAAAGGCCATTAACACAACTATTGTTTTACCAAGAACACAAGAGATACAGAGGACAAAGGTGATGCCGAATGCTGTGTGTCGCAGCATGCAGGACCACTCAGAGGGCCGGCCGATGAAGGTCAGAGAACACAGGAAACACAGAGTCAAGGAGAAGAGCAGCAGGAAGCTCAGCTCAGAGTTGTTGGCCCTGACAATAGGAGTCTGCCTGTAGTGAAAAAATATCAGGGCTATAGTCATCGCCAGGCAGGCACCGAAGACTGAAAATGTGACCAACAGTATACCCATCAATTCCCTGAAGGTGAGGAACTCAATAGCTTTTAAGTCACAGTTATTCCTCTCTTCATTGGACTTGTACTCGGGGGGGCATTTGTCACATTTCACTGCATCTGAAAGCATAAATACATTTAGGCTGTACAGCACACACATCTTCAGATAGACCAGTAAAGTGCTGACAGTGATTTTGCCCAATAGAAACACGATGAGTGCGAAAGTAAAGGCTAGAAATCCTGCAGTCTCACTTGTACTGTTGCTGAACTCGCCGTCAGCACAGGTGATGCAGTCAAAACAGCAGATAGGCTTGCCCTTGACAAAAGCCCGGCGGGTCCCCGGCAGACAGCTCTCACTGCACACAGACCTTGGTACCTGCATTGCAGTGAAAGCATTAATAAAAACATCCATAAGGACTTCTCGGCTCATAATCATGTTAATATGGTAATTAACTCTGCAATTAATTATTACTTGAATGTCAAGTCCAAAATAAGATTTTAAAAAACGACAGGCTGTCTAAATGTTTCTCTTTTACCTCAAGATTCTCGCCCGCCCAGACTGCTCTCACACCTTCCTTCATCTCAAACTGATGACCCTCAGGCCGGGAGGCATCATAATAGCCAATGGTCTCAAAGAGAATGTAACCTGTCTCATCCATCTGCCAGTTTACCAGAGCATAACGTGCCACAGGGTCACCCAACTCATCAAAGAACACATTTTCACCAATCTTAGTGGTGAAATTGACCTGCGTTAGGTAATGCAGCACCTGCAGGGAAATAGTGATGTTGTTATTTAACTACATTATGAATACAATAGTTGTAATGTAGGCACAGCCTTTTTTTTTTATGTTTACCTGCCATGGTTGGACAATTTCCCTGTCAGCACAAGTATTGTTCTCAAAAGGCCCCTGTCCATCTTTGCAAGTAAATAGCATGTGCAATGCATGAGCGATGGCATATGTGGCCTTGTAAACATTATTCATCAGACTGGCATCTGAAACATCTGTGAAGCGTGTGTTTGTGTCCCACAGAGACTCCTTCCCAGTGCATGCTGCGACTAACCCTTGAGCTTGGGCCTCTGCTTGGGGAATCAGGCTGCAGCTGAACACCGTCTCCCACAGCTCCACTAGTCCTTGGTCTCCCGGTGTGGTGGAGGGCCTGCTGTTAGCCAGAAACTCCTGCAGCCCAGGGATGTGAGCATTAAGTGCTGCAAAGCCCACGGCCCCCTGGACCACAGCGTAGTTTACCGGAGAGGCAATATAGCGATATGTGATCCAGCCCTCGCTGCCCACCCACTGCAGGCCCGTCACATTCTGAGCATGAAGCTCCTTAATAAGAATATCAAGGTCCGTGCCATCAGCAAATGCCACTATTACCTTGGAGGTGGATTTCTTTATAATGTCTACCACTTCTAAGAACCACTTCCTGGGATCAGTTCTGTAAATAGCCACAGAGTACTCAACACACACACCTTCTCTTTCTGCTGCTTCCAGGAAAGTTGCCATGCCACCATTCCCATAGTCACTATTCGTTCTGATAGCTCCTACCCATGTCCAGCCAAAGTGTTTCACAAGCTTTGCGATGGCTTGGCTCTGATAAATGTCACTTGGTATGGTTCTGAAGAAAGAGGGATAGTCTCTTCTGTTGCTTAGACATGCACAAGTGGCTGAATGACTGATCTGAAACACAAGTTAAACAGAGACAGCACATTTTCAGATGTATTATCTACCTAATATGAATCAAACATTTTAATGTATTACATCACTTTCAACAACAACAGCTTGCATGCCCCCAACACTCACCACAGGTATGTGGAAGGGTCCCATTGTGCGTGCAATACCTATTGTAGAGGTGGATGTGGTTTCCCCTATGACAGCATGCACATTGGTGAGTTTGTAACAGCTGTCAACCTTGCTCTCATACCTGTTCATCAGGTTTAGTGATGCCCTGATGGACAGAGGGATACTGGGGCAGGAGTCAAAGATCCTGTAACCCAGAGTCACTCCTGGCAGCAGTTCTGAGCTGTTGTTGATCTCGTTAATGGCAAACATCATAGTGTACGCATACTGAAGCTCTCCTGGGTCCAGTCTGAACAAACAAATTTTAAAAAACAAACAAAAAAAAAAAACAAGAAAGCAAAAATCACATATGGATATAAAAGAATATCATCTTAAAAAATGAGTAAACAACACCTAATTGTGATAAGAATTACAGTACAATTGCATTTCTTTATCCCTGTCTTACCCTTCACACTGGATTGTTCCTGGGTTGACCTGGAGAGCTGGATCAACAGTGACTGGATTCTGATGGAAGGAGAAAATGCCTCCAATGTTGATGTCTCCCTCCTTAGAAAACTGAGACTGCTCTTTCGTACCATATGTTTGACACATAGGGCTCCCTCCTCTGACAGCCAGAAGGGAAAGAAGTAGCACATCTGCTATCAGCAGCATAGTTGCTCACCACAATATTTACCACCCAAGGCCCAAAGATAAGACCTCAATTCTGAGCATTTTTATAGGATTTGTCTTTTAACTATCACAAAGCCATAGGGACCTGATTGCACCATATGTGTTTCTCTTCACCAATGACAGCGCTTGTGGTGTGACTGACAAATGGATAGGCCTATTGGAGGGCCTGTGAGCCCAGGAGCTGCTATTGTACGTTGTAGGCCTATAATTTTATTTCAGTTTAGAATTTACATTTCAAGCAAAATGATAATATATATATATATATATATATATATATATATATATATATATATATACTTCAGTTTCAGGAATGGCAGTTAACTGAAAATGTTTATTGCACTTAACAGTCTTGCAAATATGCAACAAACTGCAAATATGTCCAGTCCCTTCTTTCCATTTAACAAATAACCACATGCAAGTAATCTGTATATTGCTTAATGGCCAAAAGAAGGCAGAAAATCAATTATTTTAAAACATTTAATGGAGTGCTCTCATGCTCTTATTTCATAATACCCTTTAATAATTGAAAGAAAAAGTAAAATGGCAACATTTCAGTGTTACTATTCTGATCCCCTTTCATGGTAGTTTTGATTGGTTTCTCCCCATCATGTGTTTTTTAGTATTTTTCTCTGGTTTCAATAATAAAATATAACATTTTGGAGCAAATATACAGAAAAGCAACCCAAAGCTAGAGGCCAGAATAGCAAATATCTCTACAGCTACAGTGAACTTCCCAGGAGAGCTGACATACGCTGGGATAAAGGTGACCCAGACTGCGCAGAATATCAGCATGCTAAAGGTGATAAATTTGGCTTCGTTGAAATTATCAGGCAGCTTTCGAGCCAGAAAAGCAAGGATAAAGCATAGCACAGACAGGAGTCCTATGTAACCTAACACAACCCAGAACCCTATAGGTGAACCTAAATCACATTCTAGAATAATCCTTTCAGTGGCATGGGCAGTATTTTTGTAGGGGAATGGTGGGGCAAGAGTTAACCAGAGCACACAAACTAAAATCTGCAGTAAGGTGCAGCTGAGAACGCTTGTTCTCTGAAGCGGAGCAGAGCACTGAGGAACTGTGTTTGCTGGTCTTTTAGCCTTAAAGGCCATCACCACTGCTATGGTTTTAGCCAAGATACAAGACATGCACAGGGCAAAGGTGATGCCAAAAGCTGTGTGTCGCAGCATGCAGGACCACTTAGAGGGCCGGCCGATGAAGGTCAGAGAACACAGGAAGCACAGAGTCAAGGAGAAGAGCAGCAGGAAGCTCAGCTCAGAGTTACTGGCTTTGACAAGAGGTGTGTGTCGAAACCAAAAGAAGACACATGACACCACCAGTGTTAAACTTGCTCCAAACAATGAGAAAGCAGTGAGGAGGGTCCCCATGGTTTCTCCATAACTTAGGAACTCGATCACCTTTGGAACACACTGGCTGTGATCTTCATTTGACCAATACTCCAGAGGACACCGTGAACACTCTGCAGAATCTGAAAATGTTGAAAACATAAAATACTGAAATGCTGTAAATGAATGCTGTGAGCTAAAAGTTACGAGATCAGAGCTCGTATTAAAACAATCACTGGCTGTTTTTAGTGACTTGAAGTTGAGATACAGGAAAGCATTGATTTTGTACACATATTACATTATAAATTACAGTAAGGAAAGCTTTTGCTCACTGCTGGAGTTGCTGATCTCTCCAGCAGCACAGGTAACGCAGAAGAAACAGCAGATGGGTTTTCCTTTAATCACAGCCTGCCGGAAACCTGGCAGACAGCTCTCACTGCAGACAGACTGTGGCCTCTGTAATAACACAAAAGTCATCAGTTACTCAGTTTGTTACTCCTATAATATAAATTCTTCACTTAATTGGTTTAATCAGCACTACGGATAATTAGTTTTAGCTTCATACCCTGATCATATAAACTAACATGAAAATTGAAACTTTTTACATTTGTCATGTTAGTCTATACTGTGTGTACTGTATACAGATACAGTACACACAGTGGTGGAATGTAACTAAATACATTTTCTCCAGAACAGTACTTAAGTACAACTTTGTGGAACTTCTGTGGTAATTTTCTGATTTTTTCTGATCGCCAAGTCAAAGCAAAGTATACAGTTTATACATACATGTAAATATATGTTTAATATGCTTTTACTTTAACCAAAGTAATATTTCAACAGGTTAGCTTTACTTTTACTCAAGTATTTCAGTATACTTTTCAAAACACTGAGTATACTGTACACACATACACCCACATTTGCGTGTACAGTATTCCAGCATGTCTGATACCTTTTGGGATTCGGCAGCCCATGTTATGTTTATTCCATTCATGGTAAACTGCTCTCCATTTGGTAGTGAGGCTTCATAGCTCCCTACAGCCACAAACACAGTATCTCCGGCTCGGTTTCTCTGCCAGTTTACCAGCTCATAAGTTGCTGCAGGGTCTCCATTTCCATCAAAATACACCCTTTCTCCTGACTGAAGAGTGAAATTCACATCTTGCAGGTGTTTCGCGATCTATCAATAGAGAGCAGAGGTGAATAATTTGAAGTATTGAAAGGATCTACATAATTCATGAGGGCGAACCTCTTACCTGCTTTGGCTCAAAATCATCTTTCCAGATACATGACTTATTCAACGCTTCACCGCTTTGTCCACATTTTAAAATGTTATGCACGGCATGAGCCACTGCATACACGGCCTTATACACATTGTTAGATATCCTTAGCTCTGACACATCTGTGAAAGGATTGTTGATGTCCTGTAGCTGCTCAGAGCCAGAGCACTGGGTCTGACCACGCAGGCTGTTTTGGAAACTACAACCAAATGTGGCTTCCCAGAACTCTCTCAGCAGATTATTCTGAGGGTCCTGACTTGGGTTAACCTGCAAAAGAAACTCTCGCAGGCCTGTGATCTTTGTCTTTCTGATGGTGAAGCCCAGAGATCCTGTCAGGATTCCCGAGTACCTCTTTGTGGCAAGATGACCTGCTGTAATCCAGGACTCACTGCCCACCCACTGCAGCCCAGTCAAGTTCTGTTTCAGAGCTTCCTCAAGCAAAACATTCATCTCGCTCTGGGCCAAAAAGGCAACTAAAACTCTTGCACTGCCACTTTGGATCACTCTGACCACCCTTGCAATCTGCTCACTGGGGTCAGTCCTCGAGATGGCCTCTGAGTACTCAATACAGACCCCCTCCTGACTTGCAGCTGTGATAAATGTTGCCAGGCCATTGTTACCATAATCATTGTCACTTCTAACTGCCCCAACCCATGTCCAGCCAAAGTGCTTTACCAGTTTTGCCAAGGCTCTGCTCTGATAGTAGTCACTAGGGATGGTTCTGAAGAAGGAGGGGTACGCCTTTCTGTTACTCAGACAAGCACAAGTGGCAAAGTGGCTGATCTAAAGAAAAAGAAAAGATGTGAATTGAGTATTAAGTGACAAAAATAACCTGTGATCATCAAGGAGCACAGTGGAACAAGTCAAAAGGAAGCACAAATATTTACCACTGGTATTTGGAAAATCCCTGAAATTTGTAGCATCACAATGGTTGAGGAGGACTCAGAGGCTCCAATGATTGCATGAACAGATGACTGGCTGGAGCAGGTTTTTCCTGAAGTCCTTCCCTGTCCATCTAGTAGACCCATCATTGCACGCGTTGAAGGCAGTGTTGAACCGCAGCTGTCAAACACTTTATAACCAATTGAGATATTAGGCAGCAGAGAGCTGCTATTGTTGATCTCCTCGATGGCAAAAATCATTGTCTGGACAAAACGAAATTCTCTGAAATTGATCCTGAAAAGAGTAAGAACAGTTTTCAGACTTTATATCAATTGTCTCCTGTTTAGAAACCAATAAACAAGACAGGAGAAAACAAACAGTACCTGGTGCATATAAGACGTTCTGGAGTATCAATGAAGGACAGCGGAGGTTTTGAGATTTGGCTATGAATGGAAAAAGCTCCTCCAATAGTGATATCTCCTTCCTTAGATAACAGAGGGAACTCTGGGCTCCCCAGCATCTCACAGAGTATAGTGTTTTCCTCTGCTCCAAAGGCTCTCATAAAAAGCACAAACAGCAACATGGCATACACACAGTCACACATCTGATACAAAATTGCGCATACAGGCCTGTACTCTGTGATGAGTTCTTCTATCACTGGACAAAACAGTGTATTTGCTTTAATGGGCAGAGCTTTATACCTCTGTGGATGATGATGACTGAAAGTCTTCTTATCAAATCATTGTGTAATGACGTCATATCGCTTTGCTGTTTTTCATTTGAGATGGTAAATTCTGTTTTTAGATCATTTTTTACATTAGAAAATGTGATCAGAGGGAGCACATTG
This sequence comes from Pagrus pagrus, assembly GCF_965226575.1. Lineage (NCBI taxonomy): Eukaryota > Metazoa > Chordata > Actinopteri > Spariformes > Sparidae > Pagrus > Pagrus pagrus. The sequence continues at coordinate 12,642,020 of NC_140188.1, forward strand.
CATTTGTACGGAGCCCCTAAAGGGACATGGGGGAAAAAAAACCTTAAAATTTTCTCGTGCTCACGAGAAACTTTTAAGTTTTTTTTCTTCACATTTCTTCACCTGGGATATCGTTTGAAAATGGAAGTTTGATACGTGAACACTATTTATTCAATGAAGTGTAGTTACGGTTAACTCGGCCTGCATCATGATTAGGACTCACAATGAGGATATGGAGTGTAACGACTTTATTCACAGGCTTTCATAAATCATACAATCCATATTCGCAGGTGGTGAGGATGATCCAGATGAGCTGACTGCAGAAGGCAATAAGTAAGCAGTAATGTTTATTTGGGGCAGTAGACACCACTCCTCAGATATCAAAAAGAGGATACAAACATTTTGATAATGGGCATATATGTATTTGTCATTTGCCATATAATGTTTTGTGATTATTTAAAAGAAATCAGTCCAGAGAAAAAGCATAATGTACCAGCCCAGTATGCCTAAGAATTACGTTTATATTGGATGATTCTGCACTTCACAAATACATACATTGCCAGCGTTCAGTGTCTGACTTCGGTCTTTGCTGCTGCTCTCTCTGCCCTAGTCTGTCCCTGTACATGAATGGAAGGGCAGGGTGGTGTGCTCTCTCTGCCTTAGGATTTCCATGTATGCATGTGGAAGGCTTGGGAGGTCCGAGACCAGAGCCATACCGCCAAATATAACTTACTGCACAGTCAGATAAGTTTTCTTTGACTAAAGTGGACGTGGCTGAATTACTATTAAATTAAATGTTCACCCTATGGCATTGAAGAACAAAATTTAGGTATGCTAACGTGACAAATTTTATACTAGCAGGCATTGTTAGCATGATATCATGCTAACAACATCTCAAGGCACAATTGTAAATTGGTAAAGTACAAGCACAATTGCAAAGTATATTTGAGTTGAATGAAGTCCATGAAATATATATATTTTTTGTATGTTTTCATATTTTTGTGTGCGTAATGAACATTGCAGACTATTTCTAGCCTTGCTATGTTTGAAAGAAACCTTAGAATATGCTCAGTAAGTATAGTATGTAAATCTGTTAGCAGATGATTAATTGCGCATAATGGTTGCCTACATACACAATCTATCCCGACAGGGCATCATCATCACATCCATGTTTTATCGTGTTTAGACTGATTTTATTTTGAAAGTTATGGCAGGAATACTTTTTAGATATTGTCTGAGCCATGTATTAAAGCCCTTTAATCCACATGCTTTTGTAAAATATGTGTATATTATGCTTGTGTGATTACAACATGGGACTTTGTCTCCATGCATACTGTGACAGATGGAACTGTTGCTCTAAATGCCTCATATTGCCGCAGATGGGTTTACATTGGAAAGGACGGTGTGTCTTAGTGTACCTTGTCTGCTGTATGAAACGCAGGGAAGCGTGATAGAAAAATCGGCCATTGTCAACCATCAGAACAAATTAACAGGTCCTAAATGTGGTAATTAACACGAAAAGACATACTCATGGATACTTTTAAATCTTGTTTTATTTATGTGAAATAAAACAAATATTAATACTGTGCATTGTAAGTTTGATTATCAACTACTTTTGTGGAAAATATAATTTTTAATGAAATCAATCTTAAGATTTTTCAAATTGATATGCTTTATTGTTGCACTGTAGCAGTTGTCTATATTTGTATACAGGACAAAAGGGAAAGCTAAGCAACATTTATGTTTAAATGAATACTATTCAAAGCCACTAGTTTTGCAGAGAAATATAAAAGGACATAGTGAAATTTCCTTTAAACTGATAGCTACTGTAGATTTAATCAGACCCTCCTTTCCCCATCAGATGTTTTCTTGTGTTCAGTTCTGGTTTGAATACAATGATAAAGCACTTTGGTGCAAATATACAGAAAAGTAGCCCATAACTGGAGGCTAAAATAGCAAATATCTCAACCGCCACAGTGAACTTCCCAGGAGAGCTGACATATGCTGGGATAAAGGTGATCCAGACTGCACAGAATATCAGCATGCTGAAGGTGATAAATTTAGCTTCATTGAAGTTATCAGGTAACTTTCTGGCCAAAAAAGCGAGGACAAAACATAGGAAAGCTAGGAGGCCTATGTATCCTAAGACAGCCCAGAACCCGACAGGTGATCCCAGAGCACACTCAAGAATAATCTTTTCTTTATAGAGTGTCATATTTTTGAAGGGAAAAGGAGGGTTAATTGTCAGCCAAAGTATGCAAATTAAAACCTGTATTAGAGTAAAACCCAGAACACTGAGTCTCTGCTGTGCAGGCCCAAACCATTTCATCATATTACTGCCTGGGAGTGTTGCTCTAAAGGCCATTAACACCACTAATGTTTTACCGAGAACACAAGAGATACAGAGGACAAAGGTGATGCCGAATGCTGTGTGTCGCAGCATGCAGGACCAGTCAGAGGGAGGACCTATGAAAGTCAGAGAACACAGGAAACACAGAGTCAAGGAGAAGAGCAGCAGGAAGCTCAGCTCAGAGTTGTTGGCCTTCACCAAGGGAGTGTCCTTATTGATCAAGAAAAGAATGGCCACAATTAAAGTAAAGAGGACACCAAACAAAGTGAAAAATACAAGTATTATACCCATAACCTCAGTGAAGTAGAGGAACTCGACATTTTTCAGTATACATGCATCTCTGTTTTGATTGGACCAATACTCTTCAGGACACTTTTTGCAGTCATTAGAATCTGTAACAGAAATATTGTCAATATTATTGTAATTTAATAATTACATCCTAAAAACGTAAATAGGAGACTGCACCATAGCTAATTTTACCATGATACACAGAGTGTGGAAAGAAAACAGCGTATCCAAATTGCCATGTCTCAGGCCTGTTGTACATATACCTGTGCTGTTGCTGATTTCTCCATCTGCACATGGTATACAGTCATAGCAGCAGACTGGCTTTCCTTTCTGAAGGACTTTATAAGTTCCTGGACGACAGCTCTCACTGCACACTGACACAGGCAGCTTTGAATCAAAGAAAAAGAAAGATATTAAATTTAATTAAATAATCATTGCAGATGAAATATGACTGAACAACATGACGACCACCATTATAAATTTAGGTTTTATTGTCAATTAGTATATTTGCCTCTGTCTTTCCTCCGTTCCAAATTATGGCTTCAGTCTTGAGGACAAACTTCTGTCCAGGAGGCAGGGAGGCATCATAGTAGCCAACAGGTTTAAACTGGACTGAGCCGTCTGATCCACGCTGCCAGTTCACCACCTCATACTGAGCCACAACTGCTCCAGTGCTGTCAAACCAAACCTGGTCCCCGGTTTTAATTGTAAAATTCACCTGCTTCAAAGACTCCACCATCTAAACGGCATTAATTTGAAATGTCAAAATATTAACTTACAGAAAAGGGAAATACACATTCTAGTAATCAGTTCCTTTTTACCTGCCAGGGAGTAACCTTTACATTTTTGTCACAGCCCTGACTTTTGGAGCAGTTTAGGATGCTGTGCAGAGAATGGGCCACAGCATAGATGGCTTTGTAGATGTTGATCGGGTATCTCAGCTCTGCCACATCATCATCATAATCTTTTAACTCAATTAAATCCTGGTTTTCTCTGCAATGCGTTGTTTCAGATATGGTGTGGCTTTTTGTCTCCTTGCAGTCAAAAACTGTCTCCCAAAAATCTCTGATTATAAAATCATCCAAACCACTGATAGTGGTCTTTGGCACAGCAAAACCCAGTGAGCCTCCCAGCACGCTGAAGCTGGTGGGAGTCACCAGGCTGTCAGCAGTGATCCAGGCCTCCACACCAATAAACTGCAGGCCTGTGATGTTGTGTAGACTCAACTGATGTAGAAGCTCGTCCATCTCTACATGGGCCATGAAACCAACAATGACCCGGGCAGTGCTCTTTCTGATCACGTCTACCACTTTCATTACTTTTTCTGGTTCAGCCCTGTGAAATTTCTCTGTATACTCCACACACACTCCTTCCTCCTGCGCTGCAGCAAGGAAGATGGCCATGCCATTGTTGCCATAATCACTGTCACTGTTGACGGCCCCGACCCAAGTCCAGCCAAAGAACTTGACCATATGGGCGAGTACTCTACCTTGGTGGAGATCGCTGGCAATTGTTCGATAAAAAGAAGGATACTCCTTCCTGTTGCTCAAACACTCACAAGTAGCTGAATGACTTATCTGAGAATACACAAAGAGGGAGACAGAATGAGGAGAGCTTGCATACGATACACATTGATGCACATAAACAATCTTCTTACCACTGGTATTTTGAATGGTCCAGTAGTGCGTGACAGCACAATGGTTGAAGTAGATTCAGACTCTCCAATAATTGCATGAACAGCTGATTGACCAGAGCAGCTTTTTCCTGAACTCAACTCATCACCATTCATCAGAGCCATTGCTGCACGCATTGAGGATAATGTTGAGGCACAGTTGTCATAAATACGGTAACCGACAGAAACATTGGGAAGAAGAAATTCACTTCTGTTTATTTCCTCAATTGCGAAGATCATGGTCTGGGCAAATCGAAACTCTCTGAGGTTGACCCTGAGAAAAATACAAACTTGTATTTACTGTGACAAAACTCAAGAGAACGTATGTTTAAACAGTGCTGAAAATTACCTGGAACATTTAAGTCGTGTTGGTTTCTCTGTAAATGAAAGCGGAGGTTGTGTGATTTTTTTGTGGATGGAAAAGGCTCCCCCAATCATGACATCTCCCTCTTTAGACAGCACAGGAAACTCTGGACTCCCTCGTATCTGACAGAAAGGGGCGTCATCCTCCGCTGCTCCAAATGCAGAAAAGAACACCATGAAAACCAGACTTGTTATTACTTGTGACATTTTCTTCTCCCAATTGCTGATGGGACAGAGCCGCCCAGTCTGGTCGGGGTCACAGTGGTTTTAAGTGTGTAATTTTATAATCTTAGGTGAGGTCAGAGCTCACTCACCTCATACTATCCAATCAGAGATAAGTATAGGACAGTTGTGTCTTGTCATGGAATTAATTTATGAAATTATTGCACCATGGCAGGTGTAGTTACTTAGCAGATTTAGGTCTTTGTTCACTGCGTATGACAAGATATCAAATATGATGCTTCATTAAAGGTTATACAACAATAAATAATAGCTACAGTATCACAATCCAGTATATTTCAGAACATAATACCCTGTAAAGGAGAATTCTGAATATTTAGTATTTTTACTTCTGTAAAGTAGTTTCAGCAAAATTGTAAATACAGAGTACTTTTACATTGAGGTATTTCTACTTATATATACAAGTATGGAATTTGATTGTTTGAGAACAGACAATGTAAGAAAAAGTTAAATACAATAAGGCACTGTTTTCTTGTGCTCTAAATTGTTGGGATGAACAACTTCCTCATACTTTCACACAAAATAATTTCAAACCTCCTATTTGGCCCTGTGTTACTCTGTGTATATATATATATATATATATATATATATATATATATATATATATATATATATATATATATTAGTATTTTATAGTATAGTTATAGTTCTTCGAAGTAACATGAAAAAGTAACAGTGAAAGTAAACAAAAGGCACAAACTATTCCAGAAAGCTTGACAGAGTGGTATACCGCTACTAGGATACCACTACAAATCAAGTGGGATGGATAAAAAAACACAGACTAAAGGCTGTAATCAAGCAACTGAAAATTGCTGGCACAGAAGGCCATTATGGATGTGAAACAGAATAATGGGCAGGCTAAGTTAAAGTCACTTTACTTCCTAAACATGATGGGAGATTCAGAAAATTTTGGATATAAGAAAGCTCAACAAGTTCTTGAGACCCCTGCAACAACGCTGCCTCAGGTTCACCTTTGGTGGAAGAACAAAAACCTTTGAGTTCTATGTCCTTCCATTTGGTATGTATCTACTTTCTGCGTGTTCACAAGGTGCACAAATGCAATCCTTGGACAATTACATCTGGAAGGTCCTTGCATCCATAAGTACTTGGATTACTTGCTGGTGGTGCTTACTTGGAGGAGCATTGCTGCAGCGATGTGACCTGGCTCCTCCAGTCTACTGCATTCCTAGGCAGGCCAAACACAGCAGGGGTGCATGCACATTCAAAGGCCTCACTGCCTCATGGGCCTTGTGTATGTGGTATACAGCACCCTGTTCACTGAAGGTGTACTGCAATCAATGACGCAGGACAGGGCCTGAAATACCATGTCTCGGGACCTCTCTGTTTATGAATGTTTGTAGTCTGTTTATCAGACTCCGAGTCACTCTTTTCTTTCAAAGCTAGGCTTGAAAACTGGAAGGCTAAGTGGCCTTCCAACCTTCCAGCACCTTAACATCTGCCGGGGCCAGCTAAACCTTGGTGGAGTCATGCGACTTGGCCATAATTGTGTCATTCATAGTGTATATTTGTAAATTGTTAGCCTTTTCTGAGCACATGGATGAGCACTCTGATGGTGGTGACATCTCATTCTAGCTGCCATTTCAAGCTCCTGCAGGAGAAGTTGTGTCTGCTTGGTTTCCTCACCGTATTTCTGACAGAGCTCCTGTGCAAATGTAATGTAGGACATGTGTGCACATGTAATCCAGGTTCATTGAGTGGAGGGTCTATCTGTCCCGCTTAAGGCAACTCTGAAACATATTCCAATCAAGGCGAGAGGCCATGTGCATGCCTCTCACCTTGACCATGTGTTTCTAATTATTGCATGTCCACTACAGGAGTCATAAAGAGTATCCAGGTTAGCTGCACCTGTGAGGGTGGAGAAAGAATGTGATAATGATAGAAGCTTTAAATAAAAAAATAATAAATCAATAAAAACATATATTTGTGTTCTTACATAATCATTATCCTCAAGCATAAATTACTTTTTTAATGACTTTGGCACATTAACATCATTTTGTATTATTTTACTCTACGTGTTACATCATTTTCAGGATATTCTGTATTTGGATAAGGGAATTAATGTCACACTTTTAACAACTTATTAAAATAAACAATTAAGCACACCTGCTTTAGCAAGGCATTCGACCAAATGATATTTAATTTGCTGTTATTGTTATTTTTCAGCCACAGGGAAGGTTATTGTCAGCTGGTACCTCCAAGGCCCTCTTTAATTAAAAATGAATTGTTGTTTGCATGTTTTTTAGATGACCTTGACTTACACCTCAGGCTCTTCCTGTTCACAAACACTCTAACAAACTAACAGACTCCCTCTAGAGTTCACAGGGTCTCCAGCCTGCCCCCACACCTCAGCTTACACTGGAAGCATCCCTTCAAGGCTGTTGCATCATGATCCCCTTAGGATCTCTCCTGGAGAACTTGAGGCCTTTGTCAAGACCTGTCATGCCCTGTTGCTCAAACTTTTCAATTCTTTCACTTCTATTTTACCATAATGTTGCCTTTTGAAGTCCACTTCTATAATAAAGAAAACATACATAGTATTAAAGTTTCTGTCTTTTTTAAAATGTGGGTAGGGGAATACAATTTTAATGTGATGTGCTGAACAGTAGACAGCATACATGCATGTCAGGTTGAATCGAATCCATAAACAGACCATACATTTAATAACAAATTCAAAATGTATGGTATGAATCAAAATACTATGTTTTGTTTCTATAATTTAAGACAAATATTCAAAATAGGTGACAAATCCAAGATATGTTTTCTGGATCTACAAAATAAAACATCTGCTCTAAAAATAAAATATAACTTTCTTTGCACACCTGGCTGACCAGGCAGCTCATATTGTCCAGGAACTAATGGCGTGAGCATTTAAAGGACAAATCCATAATTCTTTTTTGCACAGTTCCCATATCCCTATGTCTTACCACAAAAGAAAAAAAAGATCTAAAAATATTGGTAATGAAGTGAATTAGACCTGCAGAATCATCAAATACTGACATTCTTAGTAGGAGCCTAATTGATAGAGTTGCTATGCATACACAATCTATGTATAGTAATATACAGTATGTACACAATGACTAAGTACTTTGAAGTGAAGGCAATTATCAAAGCTTCAATATATTACATGTCCAGCAGGTGGCAATAAAGAACAGCTGAAGTTTAGCATGCTAACATGCAAACTGTTACTGTAGGCTAAACACCAGCATGTTTTGATTCAGTGGTTGTTTGCATAGATGTTCATGTACTAAGTGTAACATAAGCATGCTAGGATGCAAAAATTAAAGTCACAGCTGAGACATACAGTATTTGAGTGTTCTTGAGGCATCCTAAAATACAGCTTAGACTGCTGAAACATCAAGTCAGGTGGAGGTGACCCTGACCTGCTTTATCTGAAATAAAATAGTTTTCTCCTGATTCTCACCAACATTTTTTTTTATTTCCTGTGAGTATTGATCTTTACAGCTGGAATTCTAGCCATGTGATATTTGAAAGAAACCCTGAACATATGCTTACTAAATATCATATATCCTATATGTTTTATGCTTTCTTGTGACTTGTCAACAGTTCAATCCCCAGACCACTCATGCACCCAAGGCCTTTAACTCCCAGCCTGCTGAGCCATTCACTTGCCCATAGGTCATGTTTGTATTGACTAGGTTCAAGGTGTGAATGTCTGGAACTGGCTCAGGCTGAACAGGGCATTCCTGAAAAAGAGAACCTGCCGCATAATGAAACTTCCCTGAAAAATATAGTAAGTAAGTAAGAAATATAATAAGGTTCAGATCTTTCTTACTGGCCGTACGAAAGAAAGAACAGTCTCTGTGATAGAGGTTGGTGTCACGTTCAGCTTTGCTTCTTGTGACAAAGCCCTTTTACACACATGCTTTTATAAAATATGTGCATATTGTGCTTTTGTGATGACAATGTCTGGTAAAGACTTGCACACTGGACATTGAGTGCAGGCCCTAATAACAAAATAGATAACCATGGATAATGTTCAGTATTTTTTATTATTAAATGAAACAGAACAAAGAAGAATATTCTGCATACTTAAATTAATAAATATTACATTTAAAAGGTTTTTGAAAATGTGGTTGTTATTGTAGTAACAGTTCATTTACTTAAAACTGATATCTCCATTATACAGATTTTGTTTTTCCCATCAGATGTTTCTTTGTATTAAATTCAGGTTTGAGTACAATAATAAAGCACTTTGGTGCAAATATACAGAAAAGTAGCCCATAACTGGAGGCTAAAATAGCAAATATCTCAACCGCCACAGTGAACTTCCCAGGAGAGCTGACATACGCTGGGATAAAGGTGATCCAGACTGCACAGAATATCAGCATGCTGAAGGTGATAAATTTAGCTTCATTGAAGTTATCAGGTAACTTTCTGGCCAAAAAAGCGAGGACAAAACATAGGAAAGCTAGGAGGCCTATGTATCCTAAGACAGCCCAGAACCCGACAGGTGATCCCAGAGCACACTCGAGAATAATCTTTTCTTTATAGAGTGTCATATTTTTGAAGGAAAAGGGAGGGTTAATTGTCAGCCAAAGTATGCAAATTAAAACCTGTATTAGAGTAAAACCCAGAACACTGAGTCTCTGCTGTGCAGGCCCAAACCATTTCATCATATTACTGCCTGGGAGTGTTGCTCTAAAGGCCATTAACACCACTAATGTTTTACCGAGAACACAAGAGATACAGAGGACAAAGGTGATGCCGAATGCTGTGTGTCGCAGCATGCAGGACCAGTCAGAGGGAGGACCTATGAAAGTCAGAGAACACAGGAAACACAGAGTCAAGGAGAAGAGCAGCAGGAAGCTCAGCTCAGAGTTGTTGGCCTTCACCAAGGGAGTGTCCTTATTGATCAAGAAAAGAATGGCCACAATTAAAGTAAAGAGGACACCAAACAAAGTGAAAAATACAAGTATTATACCCATAACCTCAGTGAAGTAGAGGAACTCGACATTTTTCAGTATACATGCATCTCTGTTTTGATTGGACCAATACTCTTCAGGACACTTTTTGCAGTCATTAGAATCTGTAACAGAAATATTGTCAATATTATTGTAACTTAATAAATTACATCCTAAAAACGTAAATAAAAGACTGCACCATAGCTAATTTTACCATGATACACAGAGTATGGAAAGCAAACAACGTATCCAAATTGCCATGTCTCAGGCCTGTTGTACATATACCTGTGCTGTTGCTGATTTCTCCATCTGCACATGGTATACAGTCATAGCAGCAGACTGGCTTTCCTTTCTGAAGGACTTTATAAGTTCCTGGACGACAGCTCTCACTGCACACTGACACAGGCAGCTTTGAATCAAAGAAAATGAACAATGTTAAGTTTTTTTAAGGGATTGTACAAGATGAAATATGTTCATATTACATGGTTTTAGTTTTGCTGTCAATTCAGATATTTGCCTCTATCTTTCCTCCAGGCCACATTATGGCTTCAGTCTTGAGGACAAACTTCTGTCCAGGAGGCAGGGAGGCATCATAGTAGCCAACAGGTTTAAACTGGACTGAGCCGTCTGATCCACGCTGCCAGTTCACCACCTCATATCGGGCCACAGCTGCTCCACTGCTGTCAAACCAAACCTGGTCCCCGGTTTTAATTGTCAAATTCACCTGCTTCAAAGTCTCCACCATCTAAACGGCATTCAAATCATGTGTCAAAATATTAATTTACAGAAAAAGAAATAAACAGTTTAAAACTATTTTTTTCTTACCTGCCAGGGAGTAACCTTTACATTTTTGTCACAGCCCTGACTTTTGGAGCAGTTTAGGATGCTGTGCAGAGAATGGGCCACAGCATAGATGGCTTTGTAGATGTTACTGGAGTATCTCAGCTCTGCCACATCATCATCATAATCTTTAAACTCAATTAGATCCTGATTTTCTTTGCAAGTTGCTTTATCACTGATGGTGTTCCCAATTTTCTCCTTGCACACAAACTCTGTCTCCCAGAAACCTTTGATTAAAAAATCATCCAAACCACTGATATTGGCCTTTTGCACAGCAAAACCCAGTGAGCCTCCCAGCACACTGAAGCTGGTGGGAGTCACCAGGCTGTCAGCAGTGATCCAGGCCTCCACACCAATAAACTGCAGGCCTGTGATGTTGTGTAGACTCAACTGTTGTAGAAGGTTGTTCATCTCTACGTGGGCCAGGAAAGCAACGATGACCCGGGCAGTGCTCTTTCTGATCACGTCTACCACTTTCATGAGTTTTTCTGGTTCTGCCCTGTGAAATTTCTCTGTATACTCCACACACACTCCTTCCTCCTGCGCTGCAGCAAGGAAGATGGCCATGCCATTGTTGCCATAATCACTGTCACTGTTGACGGCCCCGACCCAAGTCCAGCCAAAGTGCTTGACCAGCTGGGCGAGGGCCCGGCTTTGGTAGAGGTCGCTGGCAATCGTTCGATAAAAAGAAGGATACTCCTTCCTGTTGCTCAAACACTCACAAGTAGCTGAATGACTTATCTGAGAATACACAAAGAGGGAGACAGAATGAGGAGAGCTTGCATACGATACACATTGATGCACATAAACAATCTTCTTACCACTGGTATTTTGAATGGTCCAGTAGTGCGTGACAGCACAATGGTTGAAGAGGATTCAGACTCTCCAATGATTGCATGAACAGCTGATTGACCAGAGCAGCTTTTTCCTGAACTCAACTCATCACCGTTCATCAGAGCCATTGCTGCACGCATTGAGGATAATGTTGAGCCACAGTTGTCATAAATACGGTAACCGACAGAAACATTGGGAAGAAGAAATTCACTTCTGTTTATTTCCTCAATTGCGAAGATCATGGTCTGGGCAAATCGAAACTCTCTGAGGTTGACCCTGAGACAAGAATAGAAAAATACAAACTTGTTTTTTGGTGTAACAAAACTCATGAGAATATACATTTAAACAGTGCTGAAAATAACCTGGAACATTTAAGTCGTGTTGGTTTCTCTGTGAATGAAAGCAGAGGCTGTGTAATTTTACTGTGGATGGAAAAGGCTCCCCCAATCATGACATCTCCCTCTTTCGACAGCAGAGGGAACTCTGGACTCCCTCGTATCTGACAGAAAGGAGCTTCCTCCTCCGCCACTCCAAATGCCAACAGCAGCTCCATGAAAACCAGACCTGTTATCACTTGTGACATTTTCCACTCCCGATTGTCGATGGCGCAAAGCCACCCAGTCAGGTCGGGATCAAAGCGGTCTTAAGTTTGACATTTTATAATCTTAGGTGGCGGCAGAGCTCGCTCACCTCTTACTATCCAATCAGAGATAAGTAAGACAGGACAGTTGTGTCTTGTCATGGAATTAATTCATGAAATTATTGCGCTGCGGTAGATGTAGTTAATTTGCATATTAAATTATTTGTACACAGCACCTGATATGTTCTATCTGATGCATTGCTTTATATTGAATTTTCCAACAAGATATAAAATAGGAAAAATAATACCTCCACAGTAAGCAATTGCACTATTTCAGCACGTGTTGGGCAGGTTACTTTCAAAATGCAATATATTACATATTACTAGTTAACTTCATTTTAAAGTAATATATCATGTTACAATATTACTGTCTGTGTAGAGAAATATATTACTTATTACACTAGTTTTTAGTGACTTTCAATGTAATGCCCAAATAATCTACAGTATAAAGGACAGTTAAATAGCCTAGATCTTTTTAAATGAACAAATGGCCTTGGACACAGGGATGAGCAGGCAGACAAGGACCATCAAGTATGATATATTATGAGATAGATATAAATATTTTAACTGTAGGCTTTATCATATGAAACACAGTAGACCTATAGTGTAGCCTGTAATGACAAAAAAAAGCTCATTTCAGTCACACAGAGACTGAACAACGAATGTATAGGCTAGGCTATAGTAATCACAAGCATAGCCTGTATTAATATGGAAATGTACGGTGTGGATAGATTTTTTTTTAAAAACCCAACAAACACTAAAATGCTTTACTTCGGTCGTGGATTGTAATGCATTACGTGACATAATTGTAGTGATATATTTCTGAAATATTATTAGTTACACGTTATATTACTCCGTTACTGCTAAAATAACTATATTACTTTTACCTCCAACACTGATCAACAATAATAACAGTGCAACATAGTATTTTTAATACAACACCCTGCATTCTGCACAATTAGTTATTTTACTTCTGTACTTCTAGTTTTAATACAATTGTAAATACAGGATATTATTATGCTCAAGCATTTCTATTTTGGCTTAAATAAGGGATTTGAGTACTTCTTCCATCTCTTGAAACAGAATTACATTCACTACAATGCTCTGCTTGGCCCTTAAATTGCAGTCAATGGGAAGGTCTTTAATACTGCTGTTCTGTGTATGAAAAAACAGCAGGTACACAGGGTCCATCTTTTCTGGTCTGGACATGTGAACAGACAAATAGGCATAAAGGCCTGTCATGTAAGAAATAACTAAAACCAGCAGGCCCTGCTGTTGATGCCACAAAATGTTGGGACAAAAATCTTTCTCAAACTTTGAGCAAGAAACTAAAAGAAAGAAACTTCAAACTTCATATTTGACCTCTCCTTCTTTAACTCTTATCTGAGTAAGTTTATCGTTACAGCCCTTTTTTGACAGAAGTGCTGTCAGCCACAGTTCCTAAGGTGTGTTAATTATGCACACACATATTAATTATGAAGTTTTCTGAAGTAGTTTTGCTGAAAACAGAAATAACTAAGTGACAAAGTACTAGTATTAGTTTAGAACTCATGAAGTTCACAATTCTAATAATACTACTAAACAAATGCAAAGACTGTTCATTTGATGGCAGTTTCGAATGTACACACATATTTCTTCTGTGTTTTGAGGCAAATTATGAGTCATTCTTGTCTTGTATATATGTATTGTACAGTATGTATGTATATGTACCCCCTCTGCAAAATTAATAAAGTACTTGCTTCCTCCAGTTAGGAGTCGACCGATTTGAAAACAGATTTTAGTTTTAAAACTGTGAAAATTAAAAAGAGGCGACGAAGAGAGTAAAAGGAGAACTGAGACATTTAATGCAATTGATAATATGAACACCGACAGTGTTCAGATATGTTTGATCTAATCTGCAGATGTTTCTTTCATATTGTCATTTTCTTCTTTTTATTTCAGATAAACTGTATCAGCTCGCCACAAAGATTTTGTACTAAAAACAGGAATTTTAAAAGTGAAAAAATATGTATTTCTTTGTTTACACAATGATTATACTAAAATAAATGATTCTGACACATTTACATTGCATTTTGTCTTGCATCATCCCTACATCATTGTACTTGGATAAGAGAATTAAAGTTACACTTTTGACAGCTGATCAAAATAAACAAATTAAACACACCTGATTTAGCAAAGCATTCGACCATGTGATATTTAATTTGGTGTTATTGTTATTTTCCAGTCAAAGGGATGTTTATTAGACAGCAGATATGCCTCTTAAGCCCTCTTCAATTAAAAAGAAATTGTTGTTTGTGTGTTTGTAGAGATGGCCTTGCCTTACACCTCCGGCTATTCACGTTCACAAACACCTGACTGGGCCAACAAACTCCCCCCTTGAGTTCACAGAGTCTCCAGCCAGCCTTCACACTCCTCCTCAACTTACTCTGGAAACCTCCCTCCATGTTGCATCATGATCCCCTCAGGGTCTCTACTGCAGGCCTTTGTCAAGACGGTGCCCTGCAGCCTAAACTTCCATGTGACCATGATTTTGACCTTTTAACTCAACAAACTTAAAGAAAGAAGGAAAGAAGGAAAGAAGGAAAGAAAGAAAGAAAGAAAGAAAGAAAGAAAGAAAGAAAGAAAGGGAATGAAAAAGTAATGAAAAGCATTTCACATTATTCTTACCATAACCCTAACATTATAAACCATGATGTGACATTATGGTCAATGTATATGGGCAATTCATTTATACTGATATCTATCAACCCTAGCTCCAACCCTGCCAAGCCATGACCCTAACCCTAGAGCTTCTATTTGACCTTCATGTTGACTTTTTAATTCAACAAAAAATTCCAGCAAGAGAGAAAGGGATTGAAATGGTAAAATATACAGGCACTTCTTTGACAGTGATATCTAGAACTACCCTAACCTGAAACCTTCAACAAACCTAAAGCAAAAAAGAAAGAAAGAGAATGAAAAAGTTAAAGACATACTGGTATTTTCATAACACAGAAACACAGAGTAAAGGAGAAGAGCTGGAAGCTCAGCTCGGAGTTGTTGGCCTTCACCAAGGAAGTGTGCTTATTGATCAAGAAAAGAGTGGCCACAGGTAAAAGTGAGGTGAACAGACCTCTGCTGAAAGTATGCTGCTGTGCTGTGCAATCTGTATCCTATCATCATACAAAATGATTTTCAAACATATGCTGAATTTCATATAAGTCAAACAACATTGTAGTCACCAAAGCCACTTTTAAGGCAGTAAATTCCCATTTCAATAATGTAATTGTATATAGGAGGTTATGTTTTCACCTGTGAACATTTGTTGGTTGGTTTATCAGCAGGATTACACAATAAATTCAAAAAAGATTTTCACGAAACTTGGATGGAGGATGGGTTTCAGCCCAGAATAGACCCCAATACATTTTTGGTGTAGATCAGAATAAGGGACGGATCCAGGAATATTTTTCTCATTGTCTTAAACACTACACTTAAACAGAAGGATGTCAAAAAAGGCCCAATCTCGCAAACAATCTGCCACATTTAGGTGGATGATATCTATGAGTGAGTACAATTTGATGCAGACCAAAATAAAAATCTGGATGTAGCAGATTTAAATATGTTTTATTTGATATTTGATTTGTCTTAATTGAATTAAAGGGGATGACTGATCATACTCATTTGTTTTACATTACTTTGCACATTTATGTTCGTATTTGTATTATTTTACCTTACGTGTCACATCATTTTCAAGGAATTCTGTATTTGGATAAGGGAATTAAAGTCACACTTTTGACAACTGATCAAAATAAACAATACAACACACCTGATTTATCAGAGCATTGGACCATGGGATATTTAATTTGGTGTTATTGTTATTTTTCAGCCAAAGGGCTGTTTATTAGTTAGCAGATATGCCTCTTAAGCCCTCTTTAATTAAAAAGAAAAAGCTGTTTGTGTGTTTGCAGAGATGACCATGACCAACACTTCAGGGTCTTCCAACTAACAAACTAACTAACTCCCTTTAGAGTTCACAGTGCCTCCACATCGCTCCATTCACTTGTAAACTTCCCTTCATTGCTGTTGCATCATAATCCCCTCAGGATTTCTCCTGGAGAACTTGAGCTCTTTGTCAAGACTGTGCCCTGGAGCCCATGACCATGATGTTGCCTTTTGAACTCAACAAACTTTAATGATGAAAGAAAGGCATGAACTCAATGTTTCTGTTTGTTTTTTAATGTAAGAAGGGGAATGAGCCTTTAAGCTGTGCAAAGTAAAAGACTGTCATTTCATTGTCCTTAATTGAAACTTCTTTATTTTGACTATAATCATAACACATTTTGGCATTTTGGTATGTATAGTGGCCCATAACTGGGGGTTAAAGTGGCAAATATCTCCACAGCGACAGTGAACTTGCATCAGACTGTGCATCATTATAACACAAAGCAATACAGTATAAAAGAATGGAATATCTATTTGTCTCATTGCACAATGATCATCCTTATTAGTGATTAATGATTTTGACACATTTGGATTTCCTTTTCTATTATTTTGTTGTATATCATTTTTAGTGAGTACGGTATTTGGATAAGGGAATTATAGATGCACTTTTGACAACTATTTAAAATAAACAATTCAACCCAGCTAATTTGGCAAGGCATCAGACCATGTGGTTTTTAATTTGGTGTTTTTGTTATGTTTCATCCAACGTGTTGTTTAATAATCAGCTGATGTGCCTCTTAGGCCCACTTTAATTAAAAAGAAGTTGTTGTTTGTGTTTGTAGAGATGCCTGTTAGTTTATGAAACACTTTCCACCTCCTAAGAGAGTATGTCTTTGGGGGGCTTATTTAGTAGGAACACATGTGGTGAAGTGCAAGAGGCCTCAGGCCTGACAATGACTTACACCTCAAGCACTTCCCACTCACAACAATAATACATTCTAATGAACTAACAGCCTCCCTCTAGAGTTCACGGCATCTCCAGCCTGCCTCCACACCTCTCCTCTCAGCTTACACTGGAAACTTCCCTTATTGTTGCATCATGATCCCCTCAGGGTCTCTACTGGAGAACTTGATGGATTTGCAAGACTCTTCCCAGGAGCCCAAGTGATATTGCCTTTTTGAACTTTCGAACAACTTCAATCATGAAATAAAGAAAGAGATAGTTTGGAGTTTCAATGCTTTTATTTTAAAATGTGGTATGGGGGAACCAGTCTTAATGTGATGTGCTGACCGGTAGTCTGAGAACATGTCAAGTTAGATCAGTTCATAAAATTGTTTGCCATAGTTCAAAATAAGTAACTGTTGAATGAGATTTTATTAAATTTTTAAGCACAGTGTGCAAAGAAAGACGGAAAGTACAAATACATACTTACAAATGAAAAGCACCATTTACCATGTTGATCAGCACATAGCACGTAACAGTGTATAAGCACACTAATGATTGTCTATCTATTACATAGCATGTGGTTACCTATACATTACACCCTTAGAAGTATGACTGTTTAACATCTCATTCCAAAACCATGGACAACAATATGCTCCAACAACAGCCCACCCTATGGGAAGGCCACTGTCCAAAGATTTTTAAACTTAATGACAGGATTTCATCCCATTCAGTCACTAGAGCATTAGTCAGATTGAGCACTAATGTTGGGCGATGTGGCCTTCATCCGAAGTTGTCTGATGGGGTTGAGGTCAGGGCTCTGTGGAGTTTCTATACCAACCACCTATTCTAATGGACCTGGCTATTGAAAGAGGGAAGGGCCTTCACTAAACTGTTGCCACTAAGTTTGAATACATTATTGTCTAAAATAGTGATTCCCAACCAGGGGTAATGGCTTGTGGGTTGTAACACCACCTGAAAACTTCATTTTGATCTCACTACACGTATGTGTGGTTTCGTGACTGCATGTTTCAAAGTTGTGCTTCTGCGGTTCTTCCTGTTATACAATAGGTGTCTCCAGGACCACATTTTGCCATGACGACACATACAGTCATGTGGTGAAAACATTACCAGCCGACACTGGCGTAATTATATTTAGATTCTAAACAATTGTTCTGTTTTGGTGGAGAATTAACCATACAATTTTATATTAAAATGTGAGATTAAAATCGCGTTAGGCTGGTTTTCAGTAGATTTAATATCACAATAGCCATGAACCCACCATTTACAACAGGTTGACTGCACAGGACAGACATCAGTCAGTTCATAAACCTATACCACCACATGCTGTCCTTAGAAGTACATGTTAAGTAGTTATGATTATGATTAGAGTCGTGAATTTTGTCCTAATGTTTTCTAAGGTTTAAAGGGTAAGAGGTTCGAGCTAGAAAGTTTCTACCAGCCCCTGTGGTTGTTGTGTGACTACAAACTTGACCAAACCCAATGGAAAAAAACAACAAAATGTAATGGCTAAACTCATAAACACATTTCCGGCCCATTAGTATAAACACACAGACACAAAATTATACCCTTGTCTTTGCTTTGTAATCTGAGCATTGTCATACCATGGGCAATGTTGCCATCTCCTGGCAATGTTGTGCAATGCTGAACAGCTGATATAATGACATATGATGATGAGGAGGATGCTGCTGTAATGTTGAGTACAATAGGAATAAGGTAAAGCAATAAACATAATGAGTCAAATATAAATATTAATGGACATAAGTGTATCAAGGTTGAAATGGACCAATGTTGGGTGAAACATAAAGAACCATGATATAATAAGACAATCAACAATCCAAAGGTAAAAGATTGACACACATTGATTGATTGATTGATTGATTGATTGATTGATTGATTGATTGACTGACTGCTTGGCACAGCAACAACTAGAGGATCTGATCATGCACTTTGGCTGATAAGGGTGTCTATAATGTAGATCTAGTTGGAATTGGAACATCGATCCTAAAAAAAATATATAAAGCCTAATTTAGGCTTAACATTGTGTTTAATGTGAGTACTCAGTTAAAAAACAGTAAAGAGCCTAGCTGCTCCATTCTGAACCAGTTGGGCCAAGAGAGTAAACTCATCACGATGCATCATGGGAACAAAGTGCTGCAAAAGACCGATTGCTGAGATTTCTGTAAGAAAGTTCAATGTTATTATTATGTTATTATGTTATGCTATTAATGCAAGCTGAGCTCTATCAGCAGCTGCTTACATTAAAAGCATTTCAGTCAAAAAAAAGTTCAGAGATCCGTAAGTCTGTAAGATCATAGAGGATAGACGTCGGTCAAAATCTATATTTTGACTTTTTAAACCCCCCCGTGATGTACCACCCAAGCCTTGTGTTGCTTAATGATCAAAAAGTATTTTATTATAGGTTACAATACTTAGAAACCTTGTTGTGACCCAGTGTTAAGACAGTTCATTAGGCATGATATATTGTTAATGGCTGCACTTCTTAAAAATGATTAAGACTGTATATTTTCCCCAATAAGATGCTGAAATAAAGGTTGCTAAATACCAGAGGGGAACTTCTGCACTGTGCACAACCTTTCAACTGAATTAAAATTTTTCAGAAATCTGGCTTTGCTTTAGGATTCAAAGGATGACCTTCAGAAATTCAGAGAAACATCATCTGAAGTGAATTACCATTACAGACTCCCAGAGGGACTGGAATTTTAAACAGCACACAAGTGCTTTGTTTGCCAAAGGCCAGCAAAAACCATAAGGACTTCGATAAGGTCATCTTTTGTGATAAGTCTTTTCACTCTGCCTGAAAACTGGCTGTCTGATGATTACATGGACACCTAAAGAGGCCCAGAAGAGTGTCTTTTGTAAAATGCGACATTTTGCAGAGAATTTCTGATGATTTGGGGGCTTTTTCAAAGAGTCTAACAAGGCAGATTCATCTCTCTGTAGGGGTGTATGAAGGTGCTTGGAGAGGAAATGTGTTTCAGACCATGCTTCCCAACTCTGGTGACCAGAACAATTATGTATGCCCTCCAGTTAAAGGATAACTACCGTTTTTTACAACCTGGACCTTTTTTCTAGCAAAATATATGGTCATTTACTCACCCAGATAACTTTGGTGTCATTCGGCGTCGTTCGGACGAAATTAGATCCAGTGTAGCGCCGATATATCCATATAATGCGAGTAACGGGGCATCGACACACAGCCTCTATATAACGCATTATCTGCCACGAAACTAGTTCATTTCACCAATATTTTGTCATGATATGCTAGTGCTATTCCCCTCTGAGTCCGGGCTCGTCCGTTATCAACATCCGGGGTCAAACTAGCAGTAGCAGCTACAGGTAAACAAGCCGGGCTGTCGCGGGTGCGCGCGCAGCTCAGAGACGACATCTTCCAGGTCAGAGGTAGTAGATCAACCTACAGACCCCGGATGTTGACAATAGACGAGCCCTGACTCAGAGGGGAATAGCATTAGCATATCATAACAAAATATTGGTGAAATGAACTAGTTTCGTGGCAGATAATGCGTTATAGAGGCTGTGTGTCGATGCCCCGTTACTCGCATTATATGGATATACCGGCGCTACACTGGATCTAATTTCGTCCGAACGACGCCAATTGACACCAAAGTTATCTGGGTGAGTAAATGACCATATATTTTGCTAGAAATAAGGTCCAGGTTGTAAAAAGCGGTAGTTATCCTTTAAATAAAATTACATCCAAATATCCAAGCACATACCTCAGTCAAGGCCCAATAGTCCACTTTAATTCCATCACATCTAATCCAATGTCAAATAAAACATGTATAAATCCACTAGATCCAGATCATTATTTGGATCCGCATCAAATTGTACTCACTCATAGGTACCAGCCACCTAAAGTACGGCAGATTTTTTTTTCCCCATTACATTACATCAAGATCCATGCATTACTCTCTGAGAAATGTATGAAAATGTTGAAAATGTTAAAGAAAGTGAGAATCCGGATCTGCACCAAAAGTTAATGGGGCCTATTCAGGGCCGAGACCCATCCTCTATCCAGTTTCATGGAAACCCGTCAGTATGTTACCTGCCTAGTTGTACTATTGTATGTTGCATATTTGTATGTTTTCAATGGTATGTTGTGCTGTGTGGCAAATGTAGTTTTGTTGTACTTTGGGAGAAGCCATAGGGAAATTGGACAATAAAGTTAATCTGATCTGATCTAATCAAACCAACCAACAAATGAAAAAGATCACATAACCTCCTTGGCAGTGGTTATAATGAATCAGGTTTATTTTCCAGTAAAATATAACATTAAAGCATGCTAAGCCTTGTACCAGCTTTTGTGCACGTGTGTGTGTGTGTGTGTGTGTGTGTGTGTGTGTGTGTGTTATTATGACATTTATGACCCGAATCATACATTCTACATAACATGTTTTGTCAGGTTTATTTTTTCAGACACTTACAAGATGAGTGGTACTGTATTTCAAAGTTTAATGTTATCCTCACTGTCTGAATAACCGTTTGAAACTTTTGTGTTGTTAATAAACACCTTGTGTGAATCACAGAAGCATATAAATCCCAATAAAATTATTTCATGCACCCAGATAAACTATCTGTTCTTTGTTTCTCTATCTATTTTATCAAACTAATTAGTGTAGCTGTTACTGAATAATGTTGTTTTGTTAATTAATGTGAGCGGCTTGTTTTGAAAGAGGCAATCACCTTTCACGAATGACTCTAAATTAATTAATTTGCAACACAACACCTGGTGAGCTCCTGTTTCACAGCCTCAGGCCAGATGTCATCAGTCTTGTCGGAAACAGTTGCTTGTCTTTGCTTGCCCCGCTTGCCCCTTGTTTCCCTCTCAGCCCCCTGGGTAAAGGGTAAATTGGCAGGTTTAGGATGATGCAATTGCGCCACCGCCCTTCCAGAATATACACAACAACAAGTTCTCCCAAGTGGGTGTTCACTTCAGTAGAGGTTGTTATTCATGACTGATTAAAATTAAAATTAAAAAAACACTACAGCGTCATAAGTTATTCCTGATGTGCAAGTTCACAAACAAGTCACCACCCCAACACACCGCACACACACACACACACACACACACACACACACACACACATGCACTCTTCTTTCCCAAACTTTTTGTTGTTTTTATCTGTAGCTACTCCAATAAAATTGGAAATATAATAAAAGTAGGCCTCAATGATATGGAATTGTCAACAATTATGTTCTAGAAAACATATATTTAAGAATAAATCTGCTCCTCCTTTTGATTTGTTGATTTTTTTAAACTGACATTTGTCAAGATTATCGTTATTATTAAGGGCAGATTTCTCCTTGTTTATCCTCAGTTTTTCCAAATTTGCTTTGATTTCTCTCTATAAAACTAAATTAATATCAGCCTTAAGGGACAATTAATGTGTAAAGGTAGGGGCCAAAAGGTTTTTCATTGACAATAGGTCAATTTGTCATTTTGTTAAAGTTTGAGTTTATTACAAAAACTAAACCAAATTTTCTTGATGGAGATGCTTGTAATTATGGCCTATTTTGTTCTTCCACATTCTAAGGACATTTTCAAAATGAACATTAATATAACATTGTGACACGGAAACGGATTTAGGATGACAACTTAAGACCCTGAAGAAACTTGTGCCAGTGTGTTTTAGGGAATCAATTACTTCCACATAGCAGTTGAATAAAAAATGTAATCAATGTGTGAGACAAATACACGTGGCCAGGCAAGCTTGATCAGACAAACAATTTCAAATGTGTGTTCATCTTTGCAGCAATGCACAGATTACTAGATATATAAGGTTTAGCTTTTATTATTATCACTCAAATCTGCCCTAGTGTCCTGAACCTTCTTTTTAATGTAATTTCCATGATTTCCAGATCAGATCAGGATGCCCTATATGATTGAAACACCAACATCTCTCTGAGGACACTTGAGGCTATTTTTTTAGGTCTTTTTTGGTAGTAGCAGTAGGGACACTGACAGGAAATGTGGGGAGAGGGTAATATGACGTACAACAAAAGTCCCTGGCCAGAATGGAACCACTGTTGTTGCATGTCACATGGTACTGTATGTGAGCCAACAGGAGTCTGCTTTTAAGGCAACTTTGTGGGAGAAAATATGGCACTATTAAAATACTTTCTTGAAAGCATCACAATGGAGATTAGTCAAATGTTGTCTGTCAGAAGGGATGCAAACCCAGAATGGTCAGCAATTTCCACTTCCCACCAGTGATGATTAGGGATGGGCATTTCGAGTAATTTTCTAACCGAGTACCCGAACCTGGTCCTAATCGAGTAACCGAGTAATAAAATATATGACTCATAAATGCGCTCTGTCCATCAGACAGCGCATTGCTGACACACAGCGCCGTCAGACAAAATATCAGGTGGTTAATAAGAGTAGATTGGAGTTTAAGATGCACATATGAGTTTATGACTGGGAAAAAAAAAAGTTTCCCCTCTGGACGGAGCGCATTTATACCCCGGGATTTTTTTTTTTTTTTTTTCAGTAATTAGCGGTGCTTATGCTTTCGTGTTTCTTGAACCTTAAGTGGTTTCGCATCGAACTCGTTGAGTGGTTGTAAGCCAGTTTAAGGTTACAAATGCGGTTACATGCTGCTATTCCGACATGCCGCTATTTAGACAGTGACCTGTAATTGTCGGAATAGAGGCATTAAAGTTATTTTTCAAGCGTCCCACTATTTCGACATTGTTTTTTGCCATTGTCGGAGACTTGTCGGAATAGCGGCATGTCTAAAGAGAGACATGTCGGAATAGCAGGCGGACCCCGAAATATTGCATACATGTTAATTTACGCATTATTTATTAGGATTTACGGGAGATTTCCTGATAGTAGTGATCACACACGGCAACAGAGCAACCATCTTGATGTAAATAAACGATCTTTGGCAGATCATGTTTTCCCATTGGATTTTAGCCCGTCATGTGACGGCACACGGGTCCCTATTGGACAGGCTTGACTGCTCGGCTTCTGGGTAAGCTAACGTTACAAACACACCGGTGGGGTCGGTGTAAAGGCTGAAATAGACGAGAAACAGAGCGACTATACACCCGGCATCGCCGACAATGAAATAATCCTAGGTTAACCGGTTAATAATTCGTAACCGATTAGCAGATTGTCTACTCGGGTACCCGAGTATCCGAGTAACCGTGCACATCCCTAGTGATGATTAGGGTGCACTGTAAGACACAGACCCTCCTTCCACTGCAATGGTCTGTTCCTGACTCAATTCAAGTGGCTCATTGTTTCAGCATGGCCAAAAGTGGGAAGACAGAACATCACCCTGCTTCTACTCTAACGTGCCTACACCATAGCATCACAAGTGGTCCATGAGAGAGGTGCAAAATGCCATATGGCTAAACCTGTAAACTAGTTGGAAAGGCATGGACAATTAAAGCAGAGTGAACACATCCTAACTAAATGCCTGAATCACCTCAACTGAGCAGCATCAGCATTATTGCTGAACCAGTACCGATTGCCCTGAAGATCTCACAGTCCATTTTACTGTCAATTGCAAAAAAGAAGACGAGATACTTAAACACCTTTACTTGGGGCAGCGACTCACTCCCACCATGGAGTACCATAGCATCGGACAGACTCAATTGCGTGCCAGCACTTAGTCGAGATCACAACCTGATGAAGCCAACAGACCAACATCTCAGAGACACAATCCTCACCTCCGCAAAAAGTATTGGTGACATGGCACAAAACTGTGCTTGACTTCCTGCCCAGGATGCAGGCACAGCTCTCACTTAATTTATTCAAGAACAGAATGGCTTAAGAGCTCTGTCAATATCTCCCATAACATCAAAACAAAATCCTAAGAGCACCCCGGTAGCTCCATTGTTAGAGCGTGCGGCCCATGTGTAGAGGTCATGTCCTTGCTGCCTCTGCCCAGGGTGCTAGTCCAAGCTGTGGCCCATCACTTGCATGTCATCCCTTTCTGTCACCTCTCTAAGCTGTCTCATAAATAAAACCATGAAAGGCCAAAAAAATAAATTTAAAAAGTATCCTTTTCCAGCAACCTGACACCCTGACATAAGCTTTTCCTGAGAATGCCCAGAAATGTGATATCTCAGTTGATGGAGCCAATCACAAACCCAGGCTGCCAGCCTTTGAGACTGTCCCTGACCCCAAACTGACATTGCCCAGAGCCTTCAGCATCTCCCACAGCGTACTGCCACTGTATAGCTTTTTGACTACTTCAATGACCTCCACCAGAGAAATAGACAAGGTTTGTCCTGCACCTTCCAGCTCTGCCATCCCCATGGAGGATCTGTCAGTCATGACAGGATTTCTCAAAGTGTTCCTTTTACTGTCAAACAATATCCTCATTCTGGGTCAGCAGTTCTTCTCCCCAGACGAAACCAGCTGGGGCTATGCCCTACTTTCCCTCCCTGTATTGTCTATTGATTTGCTAGAATCTCTTTGAGGGCGACTGAAAGTCCTTCTCCATGGTCTCCCAAGACTCATGCCATTACCAAGTTTTAAAAGGTTTTGCAATGACAGCCCTTCTGGTTTCCCAGGAGTCACCTGGGCCTTTCAAGCCCAAAATGAGACGTTCTTCTGCTTGGAGGCTTCCTTGACCACAGGTGTGAACTTGTGGGTTCTCTGGTTGCCACCACGACAGGCACAGATGACGTCCTGGCCATGACTTAAAGCAGCCATCTTTGAGTTTTGCCCACTCATCCTACCCCCAGATGCAAGTGTGAACATGTTTAAAATTCAAAACACAATTGCAGTTTCCGTATTGGGGAGATTTTAAAAAAGTTTATTTGTTTATGTTTCATTTTTGGGAAGAGGCTGATTTATTTATTTCAAGAATAACACACTAGATATGTCAATATGAAAAAGTGTTGGATTGAAACGACTCGTAATATTCTTCTTTGACCCACTCTATTTGTCTTTACGTATCCCCATTTCTGTTCTTCCTTCCTGCTCTCACTGCAGACTATATTTTCTCCCACTCATTGTCTTTCCATCTTCCAGTCTCACTGTCTGTATGCATGTCTTTATAGCTAATTAAACTATGCTTTAATTCAACATACTCGTTCTACCTCTCTTGTTGACTAGTTGTATATTTCAGTTAGAATTATTTACTTGGATTGCTCAGTCTTAAGTCTGTCTGCTTGTTTTTCATTTTTTCTGTCCGTCTGCTTTTCTTTCTTTAGCCACTTTGTTCCTCCTCACATTCAAGGGCTTAATAGAAGATAGGGTACATCCAATACTCAGGGGCTTTAATTATCTTGGATCACATATTCTCGTGAGGACGGCTGTGATACAATTGCAATCTCCTTATTGTTCACCTACAATCAGCTTGTTTTCAGAAACAGAAAGGCTGAGCCTTTTCCCTGGTGTGCATAAAATACTTTGAGTCTAACATCTTGTTAAGGGCTTGCTTACAAGAAAAGGAAATAACTGTGTCATAATACTAAGTATTCTGTCTTAGGGCACCTTAGTCCGTCCTCTTCTGAGTGTCACACTGGGACATATTAAGTGAATAGAAAAACCTGTATGACCTGAGGCAGCACAACATACAGCATTGGCTACATCATCAGTGGAGCAATGTTTTGTAGCCTGGGGGCTTTGTCATGATAATTATATGCACAACATCCTAATGACAGATTAATTTCACCATACTAAACCTGTTTGACCTCATGTAAGAATGAGAACAATTAGAATAAATATGGCAAAAATTGTTGAAGTTAAATTAAATCCTTTATGGCAAAAGTGTGGATTCTGTTGAAGCTACCATTATTTTGAAAGCAAATTAGTTCTTGTTCTAGTTCAGTTACAGTTTTCCTCTTTCTCTGTAGTTCTCTGTGTGTAACACATTTGTTTCTGTGTGCGCGTGTGTGTGTGTGTGTGTGTGTGTGTGTGTGTGTGTTTGAAAGGTATGTGACTTCATTCAGCAGCCCCTTGTGACATGGGTCGACTGCCTACCTCTTCACATCACTGAAGGATGTGTAAGGCCTAGTCAGGCATGATATTGTGACATGACACAGCTCATGTCTTTCTCCATTATGGTCAAGTGCTCATTCCAGTTTCTTGTTATTGTTGTTACTGTGAAACTGAGGGCTCTTTTTCCATTGATCAGAAGCCCAGAGGAAATTAATTAAATCTGACAGTTGTTATATGAGGCATGTGGCATATAAAGGCTACGGGGCAGCATCCACTGGATAGCTTGTCTGTGAAGTGTTGATGCAATGAGGATGTAGCACTCCAAGACAGGGCCTTATCTTGTGTCATAATGTATTCTTTTCTTTGCAATAGCTCTTGCTTTTTACTAACCACTGAGACTGTGTGGTGCTTTGTCAGCTTTCAGGGTGCATGTTTGGATCATTTGCTGCTTGTACAGGTTATCAAAACATTTATGATTTGAGCTTGTCATACATTTGCTATCAAGGGTATGTGGTGACTTAGCTTAAAGAAAGGATGAATCATTTTTGGATGGGATCAGTAGTGTCAAGTCTCCTATGGCGAAGGACCGAGCTTGTGTTTTTGAGTCTCCTTTGGTGTATGATTTTTCCTCCGGCCAACTCCCAACAACACCAGAGCCAACAGTGCAAAATAATCCCAGGTTCTATGTCCCTGCCTGTGCTGGAGAAAAAGGGAGACATCATTTTGGGGGGACTCTTCTCCCTTCATGATATGGTGGTGGAACCAAGTCTGTCCTTCACCTCCATGCCTCCTCCCACACAGTGCACCAGGTAAGCCGTTTTAAATCGTCAAAATGCTGTGGCTGCAAAGTTTTGATTAAGCAACTATGAGAGAGAGAGAGAGAGAGAGAGAGAGAGAGAGAGAGAGAGAGAGAAAGCTTTACACTTACACCAATCAGCCACAACATTGAAACCACGGACAGGTGATATGAATAATCTTCTTGATCTTCTTGTTCTGCTGAGAAACCTTGGATGTGTACTGACACACCACAAAAAAACTGCTCAGCAATGGCTTGAGGGACACAACAAAGAGCCCAAGGTGTTGACCCGGCCTCCAAATTCTCCAGATCCCAATATGATCTGTGGGATGTGCCAGAACAAGTCTGATCCATGGAGCCTCCATCCCCCAACAAAAAGGACCCAGAGGATCCACTGCAATCGTCCCTGTGCCAGACACCATACAAGACCCCTAGAGGTCTTTTGACCATGCCTTGACAGGTCAGAGCTGTTCTGGCTGCGCAGGGGGAACCTGCACAATATTAAATAGGTGGTCTTAATGCTGTGGCTAATCGGTGTATAATTGTGTTGAAAAATAAAAATGCCTCAAACCATCTTCTCTCTTCTTCCAGATTTAACTTTCGGACATTTCGATGGATGCAAACTATGATCTTTGCAATTGAGGAGATCAACAGAGATGGCAAACTCCTTCCCAACATCACACTGGGCTATAAGATCTATGATTCATGCAGTACACCCCATCAGGCTCTGAAAGCTGCCATGGAGGTAATGGGGAGTGAGATGGATTCAGGGGTTGAAGGAGACATACAGAGAAAAGCCACCTGTCATGGGGCAGTACCAGCAGTGATAGGAGACGGAGGCTCTACTCAGTCTCTCGTAGTGGCCCGTTTCCTGGGAGTCTACCATGTGCCACAGGCAAGTTTGTCACAGCTTTTAAACAACTGTGTACCAGTGATTTACTGTGAGTTACAGCCGGGCAGGATAGAGAGAGAGCATTACTTTTTGCCACAGTATGTCTTGGTGTTACTACCACTGGGGGGAGTCAGAAACTCAACATTTATTGGCTTTAACCTTTGCATACTGGCAGTTAACAGCATCAGCTGGTACTGTTTTCACTTTGTAGGCTTGTGTGTGTGTTATCAAAGCAAAATGTAGTTCTGTAGACACCAATTGTAGGGAACTACCAGAGCATTTCTGAGTATTTTGGCCAGTGTTTATTTGTCTGTGGACAATTTTTTGTTACCGTGGACACGCCACAACTATGCAGAATGCAACCACAAAACTTTCCAGGTGTGTAGTTGAGATGAAATCAAGGCCGAAATCGAAATAGGTATGGTCTGAATGAGGGCACTGAAACTAGGGAGTTACGGCCACACACTTTGCATCCCTGGCCCACATTTGTTAAAGCTGCAGATCTCTGTATCCCTGTTCCAATCATTCCTGTCCACTCTAGCTTAGCTGTTATTGTTTCGATCTTGACTCTCTGTCAGAATGTGGACAGACCATGTAAAATACAGCCACAAAACTTTACAGGTATGATGATTACTGAGTAGTCATTGGTGCGTTGCAGCTGGTGTGATCCCATCGCAAGATGGTCTCTACTTTATTTTTTTTTATGTTGGACATTGGAAATTGCTTCTTCCAGTAGTTGTAAAATTTAGTTACCACTTGTGTTTCCCTCCATTCAGGTTAGTTATTTCTCCAGCTGTGCCTGTCTCAGTGACAAAAATGTGTTCCCTGCCTTTTTAAGGACCATGCCAAGTGACTTCTTTCAGGTTAGAGGCAGCAGACACTCGAATTGCTCACAATGTGACGTAACCTCTGTTCACAAACAAAAGCGTGTCCATTCCATTCCATGAAACAATATAAATCATTCTCTGTCCCTCTCTTCCTTACTAGGTAGATGCACTAGTACAACTTGTCAAGCATTTTGGCTGGACTTGGGTGGGTGTAATTGCAGGGGATGATGCCTATGGCCGTGGTGGGGCAAACATCTTTGCAGAAGAGGTGGGTTGCACACAAGTAAATAAATAGCTAAATGAGGATGCATTACCATTGTCTTATTTTCAATGCTGAATGTACTGTGAAGGTTAAAAATTAAGTTGTCGTGTATCTCTTCTGTTGCTCTCTCAGGTTAGAAAGTTAGGTGCTTGCGTTGCCCTCCATGAGATCATCCCTAAGAACCGAGCACAGACTACTGTTTCATCTATTGTTTCCAGGATCCGCTCCTCTGGGGCTCGGGTGATTTTAGTGTTTGCTGTGGAACAAGATGCAGCTGCATTGTTTGATGAAGTACTCAGGCATGATGCTTATGTTCAGAATCTTATAACTCAATACTGCAGTTTCACTGAATTTGAATTTCTGATGTGTTTATCATTGCAAAGATGTCCTCTATGTATCTCTTGCATTTAGAGAGGGGCTCACTGGGATACAGTGGCTGGCCAGCGAGGCTTGGAGCACAGCTGCTGTCCTCTCCACCCCCAAAAAGTATCACCACATTCTGCAGGGTTCTCTGGGATTTGCAATTCGGCGAGCAGAAATCCCAGGATTACAAGACTTTCTGCTTCGCTTGCATCCCTCGAGCCCGAATGCCCTTGAAGATCCCTTCCTGATACCCTTTTGGGAAGAGGTGTTTCAGTGCAGCCTGGGTGTGCAGGCTGAAGGTCAGGAACATAACGTTGAGGGTAAACCTCGATGCTCCGGAGCAGAAGAGCTGAGGAGCGTGCAGAATATTTATTCAGATGTGACACAGCTAAGGATTTCCTACAATGTCTATAAGGCAGTGTATGCCATCGCCCATGCACTCAAGGCTATGAGAAGTTGTGTTACAGGAAAAGGACCATTTCTTCTGCAGACGTGTGCTGATATGGACAATATCCAGCCATGGCAGGTACAATACTATATGCTCCCTAAACGGTTCAACATCAACAAAAGTTATGAACATAATTTATAGATTTTGGTGACACAACAAGATGATCAAATGTACTTTCTGTCCTTAGCTACTTCACTACGTAACACAGGTGGAATACATGAACTCCTTTGGTGATGAAACCAAGTTTGATGATAATGGAGACCCCGCCGCCATGTATGACCTGGTTACCTGGCAGCTGACACCAAATGGAGAAATGGACTTTGTCACTATTGGCAAATTTGATGAGACAACCACAGTTGGAAAGCAAAAACTCCAGATACAGGAAAAGAACATTGTATGGAATGGCAACCAAACTGAAGTAGGGATCTCAATAGCATTTAACAACTTTTTGCAATTAACATCTTCTGTAATAATATATTCACTATGTGACTGTGTTGCGACCAGTGCAGTATGTATTTCATCTTTTGCTCAGGTTCCCTTGTCAGTATGCAGCAGCATTTGTCCCCAAGGTACCAGGAAGGCGATCAGACCTCACTTTCCTATCTGCTGCCATGATTGTGTTGTTTGTACAGCTGGGGAGATTAGCAATCAGACTGGTGAGGAAATTGCCCACATTATGTTTATGAATCTGACCTACAGTTACAGTGGTAAATCCACAGTTGCAGCTAAAGAGTTCTTGTCTTTCCTTAAGATGCCATAGAGTGTACACGCTGCCTGCCAGAGTTCTGGTCCAATGCTCAGAGGACAGCCTGTATCCCCAAACAGGTGGAGTTCCTCTCCTTTAACGACACCATGGGAATCACACTGGTGGCGATTTCCCTCATTGGCTCTTTCTGTACCTGTGTTGTTGTCCTCATATTCTCCTGGCACAGGACCAGCCCTATTGTCAGGGCCAACAACTCTGAGCTGAGCTTCCTGCTGCTCTTCTCCTTGACTCTGTGTTTCCTGTGTTCTCTGACCTTCATTGGCCAGCCCTCTGAGTGGTCCTGCATGCTGCGACACACAGCATTCGGCATCACCTTTGTCCTTTGTATCTCTTGTATTCTGGGGAAGACAATTGTGGTGCTAATGGCTTTTAAAGCAACACTTCCAGGCAGTAATGTCATGAGGTGGTTTGGGCCTGCGCAGCAAAAGGCAATCATTACCTTTTGTACACTGGTCCAGGTAAGGACTTCTTTCAAGTGCTTTGAATATTCAAGGGCATATATGTTCAAGTGTAACCAACAAACAAACAAAATGTCTCTTTTCATACAGGTAATCATATGTACAGTGTGGCTGGTCGTTTCTCCCCCGACTCCACGGCAACTGATGCCACGCGAGAGCGCTATTGTCATCCTCCTGTGTGACGAAGGTTCACCCATAGCATACGCTCTCGTCCTGGGCTACATCGGCCTGCTGGCCTGCATCTGCCTCCTCTTGGCCTTCCTGGCAAGGAAACTCCCAGACAATTTTAACGAGGCAAGACTCATCACCTTCAGCATGCTCATTTTTTGTGCAGTTTGGGTGGCCTTTGTTCCTGCCTATATCAGCTCTCCAGGGAAGTATGCCACAGTCACAGAGGTGTTTGCTATCTTGGCCTCCAGTTATGGACTGCTTGGCTGCATCTTTGCGCCAAAGTGCTACATAATCCTGCTTAGGCCAGAAAAGAACACACGGAAACACCTTATGTCCAAACTTGTTCTTACTGACAAATTTTAGGAGATCATCTTTACCACATGTGCATTTTAGACTTGTTGCAATGGACTTTTTCCAAGATAAATAAAATATATGATATATGTATATACATGTGCACTTCGTTTCAAAATAATTGAAGTAACTGAAGGCAGACACAAAGTTCCTCCTGTCCTTGAACTGAAACATTTACTGTCATGGCTTGGGTTTTTGGTTTAGTTTTTGATTCCTGTTTAATTTTGTGGTACTTCCTGCCCTTTCTGTTGTTTTCCCTCCTTTGTGATTGTCCTGATCAGATTCACCTGTCCCTGATTGTACTTCTGTGTATTTGATCCATGAGATGTCCTCCCCTTTTGTTCTTTTCATCCTGCTGCTCTTGCTCCTGAGTGTCTTGCATTGCGTTCACCTACTCTGCTCCAGTGTGACATTTACATTTCACCACCAGATGGTAGTAGTGTGCTGTCAATGCTGCCTTCTGACAGTCATCATCGCCTATCTGGAAATGTGCAACAATGCCATCACACACATTTATTCTCAACAATAACTTTCTCAAATATTTTCCTTTGTACATTTTCCTGTAAACCATTTCAGTCCGATACCACAATAAATTCTTCCCTTTGGTGTAGTTCAAGATGTACTTCAACTTTATGAATTCATTTAATCAGTGGTGTAAGAAATGAGAACTGGCAGAACAATCACAGAAACAAATCAAAAGAATAGATCAAAAAGAGTTGATGTAATCCACTGAAACTTTTTGTAGTTTCACTCCCATGTTCAAGAAAAGTATGGGAGTGTACAATAGTCATGCAGGCAACAGTTTACAAAATACATTAATCAATTAAATGGTTTTATTTTTCCAGCACCATGACACTCCTTGGATATTCTCAGTGGGAATATGAAGGACAGCTCATTGCTGGAGCTGAATGGGGTTTGGCAGCAGTGTCCATGCTGATTTGACCCGAGATAGGATGATGAGGCCCAGGGTCTCTGAGGTATGCTCTGTGGAAATCCCAGCTGTCATTGGTTAATTAAACCCTCATACTCCAGAGGCCTTTACATATAAACATCACGCCTGGCTGTTCCCTACAATAACAAACTAAAACGTCAGAGACTTTTCCTGCTCTCCACAGCTGCTCTCAGGCTAACATTGATTATCCACCACTGATTGATCTGTTGTTCCTCCCAAGACAGAGGAATAAATTGGATGACAATGTCCCAAACATCCATTGGGGACAGATGGACGGAAGGGGCAGATGGACAGCAGTGTTTAATTGACACTGTAATACTCAATTTACATGTATTTCTAACCTTCACTATTATTACCCCTTGCAGTCTGTCCCCTCTCCTGACAGCGATCACTATAAGACAACAGATAGATTTCTCTATAGTGCACAGCCGGTTTTTGTTTCATTTCAAAAGAGTAATCCGTCAGATGGTAGCGCTATTTGCTTGATTTAATTAAGGGGAGCACAGCAGATCATCTCCATTTGATGGTTAAATAATTTGAATGAGAAAACTCTCCACTGCAATTTCTTCAATACAATGAATAGGCAATCAAATCACAGGCACACAGACGTAAAATGAAGTGCGTCACGACTGTGAAAAAATATATTAAAAGGGCAATTGAGTGTAGCGAATAAGTCGAGAATTCATAGAAATCCATTCCCAGAAACACTGAGGAATGGCACGTGGTGATGAGAGGGTAACTCAAAGATGTAATAAGGGGATGACACTTACATACAGCTATTTGCTCCATCTTGTCATCAGTGAGTGTTTCTGGGAAAAAAATCTGACCAGATGTTTTCTTTTAATGACAGAAGACTTGTCAAGGGTAACACGAGGGTTTACCTTAGCAAAGACAGATTAGAGAAGTAATATAAAGTGTGTCATGAATACAAAGTTGTGATATGATATGTTGGGGTGACAGGAAGTGTTAGCAGTAAAAGGGCTGGAGATACAGGGATGGATAAAACAGCACAATCAAATTCAGCAGCCGTGCAGTAAATATCAGTGCTGCAGGCAGTATCATTTGTTTTGTTTTGACAATGTCAAAAGTGTCTCTTCAACTTAATAGTCTGTTTTGAGGGAGCAGTTTGCAGAGTTGTTAAACAAATATGTCTGCCAGTTGGGAATGCTAACAATTCACTTGGGACTTGTATTTGACAATTACACTATTTGAGACTCCCTTCTAACCAATTTGCAACTATCATCAGCAACTGAGTTGGGAAATCACAGTTACAAAAGCAGCAATTTTCATTATGAGTCAGTTGTAGACTGACAAGCACCATTTTTGTGATTATTTAACTGGCAGAAGTCTGGTGTCTCTTGTCTGGATTGTTGAGGCGGCGGTCACTGAAAGATTATGTAAAATGTTTGAGTGAACAGAACAAAATATAGGTGAACCGACAGGCGAGGGGGAAGAGTATTTACAGCTAGGCCCTTACCAACATAATGCAAAAAACAACTGAATGAAAACCCTATACTGTCTAAAGAGTGACCATAAAGTTGAATAAATGGCTCATTAAAAGCAGGTTTGTGCAGCTGTAGAGCTATTATATTTTACTGTGCGTTGTTAACTTCTCTTTTGTAAATGCACCGATATTACTGATGGGAGCCATTAAGGACATGATGTAGTGTGACAGAAAAGGGACTTAAAGGAGCAGGACACATGTAAACGCCATGTGTCTAATCATTACGTAAGTAAGAGAGAATGTTAAATGTCTTGTGATGATTGAAGTCATGACCTATTCTCTTTTCATGAAGATGACGTCTCTTTCACCGTAATCCTGGCTGTCGGCAATTTTTCTTTCTTCAAACCAGTTCTTTTCAGGTAGCTTTCTCTCCAACTTTCTTTCTCCTATTATGTTAGTGAGAGCCAGTGTCACAGAGGAGATGGGCACCATAGAAACCGCAGCTGAAACTAATGGTCGCTGCCATAATAGCACCATTCACTGGGGCCCGCGCGGTTGCCGACATTATACAGGGCAGTGAATGATATGAAAGTCTCAAAAATCCCTCGAAATTGAAGTAGCGGCAGTGATGATGGCTTTTATGATATGCATGAGTCACTATGCTAATCTAATTAGGCACCAGATCCATGTTAGGGCGTTCTAAAATGGGAGGACAGATAAGAATCGTGTTGACAGAATGCAATCGAGAGACAGCAATAGACTTTCTCACACTGAATAATAAGAGTGAGAGAGAACAATTTGCAAAGTGTGCAACACAAACACTCACAGAGCCGGTGTCTGATGTGCAAATGTTTATGATGGGCTGTCTGGGTGGCACCGCACTAACTCATGAGCTGATATGATGAGAAGATTATTTCTATTTATGCATACATACATATGCAGATGTTTTGTATCCAACAGCAACATTTCATAGCTTAGATCAAATTATGTGCAGATAACATAAGCAGAGGAAGGAAGCGACAATATTTTTAAATATAAAGAACATTGCATATAAAAAAATTCAATACTTTTTTGTGCCTTCCCACCAATTCCCACTATCTGGCCATCTTTAGTGTTTTATTTCGGGCCTCAGAAGAAGAATAAAACACTTTTGGGCAAAGATACAGAAGCCTGAGGCCAGGATGGCAGAAATCTCCACTGCAAAAGTACACTTCCCAGGTGAGATAATGCAGGTCACTCAGACAGTACCGTACATAAACTCAGCATGCTGAAGGTGAACAGTTTGGCATTGTTAAAGTTGTTTGGGAGTTTCCCTGCTACAGTACAGGAGGAGGCTGAGACAGCTCAATAGTACACTGGAGGTGGAACCCTAAAGTCACAGCTTTTAATTCAGCTTCTTCTCATAATTTTAACTGTCTCACTCTTCACTCATACAAAATGATCTAAAAGTATTTGTTAATTTATTGTTTCAAGCAGCATAACAAAGCAGACAAATTTGAGGTTAACGAATGGCAAACCTGACCACCAGCAGACAAACATTTCTCGATTCAAAAAACAATTAAAGCGACGCTATGTAGTTTTGGAGATTAAATTTAAACTCTGAATTTTAATAATTACAACATCAACTAGGTAATAATACGAACCCAGACATATTTATTTATTCCATAACAATAATAAACAAGCTGTCCTCAGAGGAAAATAAGGTTCCCAAGAACACTGTTTGAAGCTAGAAAGGTGGCAGGGTCTGCCAAATATAAACAAAGTAAGACATTATGAAATTGTGTTGTCCTTAAAGGTCAGTTTGTTTATTCAGTTTATTCAGTCATGAAAACAAAGAGTAAAAATTCTTCCCCAAAACTACATAGTGCACCTTTAATAGGCTAGATGAAATAAAAATCAACATACAGGTTCCACTATTTCATAATCTTTGGCAGTCACACTTTAATAAAGTTTTTAAAAAACACTTAATTATTCATGTAAACCGACTGAGGAACATAAGTTACACTTAAGCTTTATATTGGTCTGAGTTTGCTCTAGTTTTTACCTCATAAAGCTACTACTTGCTTGCTCTTTCCACCATTATCTTAATAAGATTATAGGGAGTTTTAAGGTATAAAGCTATTTTTTTGTTCCTCACAGAATATCGAGATTTAAAAAATGAGAGAGAGACAGACGCCATGGAGTCAAATAAACTTGACAGTTGATCGTTGCCTGCATGCAGTAGAGGAAAATCAATTGTGAAGTTATCAATGTTTTATTTGTATGTTCAAACAAATAAAACGAACCCTCCAAAGTTGGCAGACAGTCAAAGCACCACACAGCTCCCCCTTTCTACACTGCTTTTCTTGTACCAGGAAGAGTAGGACAGCTACACACAGACACAGGCACGTAGGATCAGGTGATTTTGTAATATTGTATTATTGTATTAATATTTCATCACATATTGAGAATTCAGAAGCAGAGACACTCACATTTAGGAGTTTCTCAGTGAGTAAAAGAGACACAAAAAATCAAAAAGACATAGCTTATGTCTGCTGCCTCCACCCCACATCACTGAAAGTGGCAATCTGATCCTTGAGAGAACACAAAATGGCAAACAGTGATACATGCCAGTTGATAATAAGTGATTCTTAACTGGGTCACGTCTGTGCACAAACTCTCTCCCCAGTGTCTAGAAGCGACTTGTCACAGACAATAGATGGATACGTACATTTCAATCTAAGAGACACAGCCATTAAAATGAAATGAGAAATGGATGACTTTAGTGAATAAAAGTTCAAATGATTTAAAGACTTTTTTTCTATCAGGTGTGTTTACCAGTAACCTCTGAGTCTGAGCTGTTAATTGTATAAAGTATCCATGTCTGGAAAGTGCCCAAAACTTGCATTTTCTCTACTCCACTGGTTACAAAAAGATGTCAGATTGTATGTAAGCTCATGAGAAAATGACCCTTCTTCTCACTTGATTTATTACCTCAGTAAACAGTTTCCTAATGAGTTTATGCCCTCAATTGCTACTTTTAAGCCTTTTTCAATGCAGCCTGAAGTTCAATTTGTAAATTATGGTCCCATTTAAGGCCTTTACAGACCAAGGGCGAGTCAAATAAATGACACGAATATGCAAAATACTCGCTTCAAAACATTTCAAACTGGCAGCAACACAAGTTGCAGGGCAGGGGCTGGTAGAAAAACAGTGCCAGAGCTGCAAGAGAGCCCCGAGGATCTGGCTGGCTGAGAGTTAGAGGGAGGTCGCATTCACCGGGTCATCTCAGCTGACTGTCCCGGGGGTCCAGTTCAGTCCATAAAAATGTATTAATACGTTACAACACCAAAGTTACAAAAAAAAACTAACCAATGGAGGCAACGGTAGATTAGCTCCCAAGTTCTGCAAAGTAAAATGAATGTTTTTATCCAAGTAGTCTGGTGGATTTGAAGACAGCTCAGATTGATATTACAGCTTCAGTTCCCGGTCGGTAAAAACCCAAAAACACAGCAGTCTGTCAAGGTCACAAATCCCAAGTCACCTCTGTCATATTGTCTGTATAATTTTGTGTGTAGTATATGACAATCAACAGGTCCGCCATTATCCTTGGATGTGACGTGACGTTGGTTTTGCATAACATGATTGGTTGATGCCTTCATTTGCTTTCATAAATCAGTGTATGCTTCAGGGTGTGGCTACCTTGTGATTGACAAGTTCAGTCAAGCTCATTGACACTTCCATGTCCTCATGTTGTTAATCAGATCCAATCGGGAGATCCCCCCTTGCTCTCACCCAAATATGGTCACTTATGGCTCCAAAAAAAACAAGATGGTGACAGCGGTAAGACCAAACTCAAGGCCTTAAAATGGTTGTCCACAAACCAATGGTTGATTCCAGGGTGGGTTAACACTTGAACAGGACGTCCCTCCAAGGCCAGCACTAAGAGAGCAAACACTGTTCCATCGTGAAAGGGTTCAGGTCATGGGAACTTGGGCTGGGATTTATCCAGAAACATCAGCCTTCTGCAGAGCAAATCTTGCTGAGACAGTGCCATATGTAACCAAGTCTCATTAGCAATCCACTGCTTATCTGTTATGTTCTGGTGGATCAGTTCGTCAGTAAAGGTGAATCTGTATATCTGTATGCCTAAGTAATGTGAAAGTCAAATAGTAAATGTTTGTAATTAAATTACCTCTGCATCTCGATCTGATAAGAAATGTTAACACAGCTCTGGCAGAGGATTTCTGGATGCTTTTGACAATCCTTTGCATTATCAACCTTTGGTAGTTCTTGGAATAAAAAGGAGATATTAAGAATCAGAAGAAGAACTGCGGATAGTAAGAAAGAGACAAAATGGTAAAGGCGAGAATGAGAAAGAAATAAAGGGGATATGCAGTGTCTATTTCACCGGAATCACTTCATGGTCGGAAACACACTTCAATTCCCTTGAGTGCGTCCATTAACATCTGAAGCCCAAATCTGTCAAAGGCACCATCCACAGACACCAGCCCCCACCCAAGCCCACCCCAGCAGACGCAGCAATTCAGCCATGGCCCACGCTTATGCTGCATTGAGCAGAAGTAGCTCATCTGCAGAATAAGAGTGGCTATTAGCCAATGAGAGATGGACGAACAGACAGAAAGATATTTTAAAAAGGAAGTGGCAGTGAGTGTGAAAAACTGAAATATAGTTAAGTAACACTTTAGCAGTGCCAGAGAGAAAGTTTATCGCCTGAATTTGACCCATCTTAACTATTTATGTGATGTGAGCGCCTACTGTGCAGTGCCCAAAAAACTGTATTCTTTGCTTCATCAAAGGCACTTGTGGGAGCGTCTTTAATATCTAACATTCGTGTCTTTGAAGAAAACAGGTGCAGCCAGAGGAAACTCAAGTGAACACAAGGAGAAATCATAATCGAAAACGCAGACAACTGGAGGTAGACCTATTGAGGTTCGAAGCTTCGTCTTGTAAGGCTGCAGTGTACCACACTGCAGCCAAAAAACAAATGTGCAAGAGCCAGAGAGAGGCATATGCTAATACAAGAAAACTAACAAGCACTTAAATCATCATTAACAACTATCCTCACCATGGGTCATATCAAGCACCCCAGGGGTGTTTGCCACAACAATGGAGGCTGAAGTTCACACATCACCAACATTAACTGGGACTGTAGGCAAAGATCCACATACTGAGTTTGCCCAACAAACTTTCTGTTAAGTTACAAAAAGAGAGTGGTGCTCTCTGCTCGCCAAGTATGTGCTGCCAGATAGCTGAGGGTGAAGTTGGGCGGGAGGTCTGGGTTGTTGTTGTTTTCCTCCACTGCAAAGATCATAGCCTGAAGCCAACAATGTGCTCACTGGTTAAAACTGCAGCAGGTGAGAGAGGAAAAAATAACAGGAAACAGTTGTAATTTGTAAGATAAGGCCAGAATTTTAATTTAAAACATGAACAACAGTGAGTGTGACGAAACAACAGTGTTGACGTTATTTCCAAGGTGTTTCTGTGTTGTGTTGCAGAGATGTCTACTGAGGCAACCAGCTAGCCCCAGCCCATCCTGACTCATGATACCACTTTTTCCACAAGAGGCGGTAGTTCGTTAATATCAAATGATTGAGCTGGAATATGTAATAAGCAGTGACTTCGCTACCTGGTCGAATAAGTAAACAAAATTCACAAAATATCAAGAAAAAATTCATTTCTTCCTAAAAGACAAATACCACCGTACACCATCTGATTTCAATTTTCTCTAATTTTCTTGACTAAGACCAGCTTAATTGCCTCGTGAACTCATCATAAATAACACTTCATTCTAACGTAACGCAAACAAAATAAAACTTACCAAAACAGCCTTGGTTTCTCTTTCCACAATCACCCTTTGGTTGAAATAAATCCTCAATTCACAGAGTAGGATGTGAAAATATTGAGGCTCTAGTCACCTTTTTTGCCCATTCCCAACTCTTGAGCTCTGCCATTTATGGCTTATCTGTCCCCACCTGCTATATCCTCCCATCCCAGGAGTCGAGAGTTCTGTTCAGAGCTACTGTAAATCACCTCTGTTGTGTATCCTGGTCCCAGTTTAGTGGCCAGCCATGTTCACTGAGGGCTGACTGAGCCCAGTTGTCTGCCTAGTCATCCGAGGCTGCAGTGAGGGGAGAGTACCGCCAGCCAGTGCTTAATTTGTAAATCATAAGGTGCAGGAACGCATATGTACATATGACAGCCGAGGGATGACGAGACGGGCACAGGTCCAGGTGTTGTGCCAGAAAACAACTCCTTGCAAAAAAACGACTCCCCAACGGGAACGCCCACGGGGTAAGGGTTAGGGTTAGTCCTTAGTCGTTAGTCGTTTTTTTTCATACAGAAAACGGTGCTGAAAACAACATGCAAATGCCCACTTACCATGCTGTGGGACTTACAAGCCTCAATTTCAAATAACATCCATGGTATAAATGTTATGACAATAATTTATTTTAGGCTATACTCTGCACAGCACAGGCAAATGCCCACATCACCACAGGTGGGACTTACAGTATACAGTCAGCAATTAACTTCTCAACAGGTCTAACTTGTAAAACGTAAAAAAAAAAAAAAAAAGTTCAGAGTTTACAATAAATCACACAAATCTTCCATTATTATTATTTAAAGATTGGCACGGCGGCCTATTAATAGACAGTATGCTTACCATATTTAGTTGTCCAAACACCCCACATCACGACCATGTCCGGATTCTCCTCCTCCTCTCTGTTTCGGGTTTTACTGCGTGTGTCTGTGGCAGTTCTGTGTCCTTTGGCCACCAGTAACTCCATCAGTTCATCAGGGGATGTCTTTTCCAGTCTCTGTACTTTCTGTAGGCCGTATGACTGCGCGCGGGTTGGCAATGTTAAAGCTCTGACACAGCAACTCAACCTCAGTCTCTCCATACAGCGCACCTGCGTCCTCGGGCCAATACTGTGCGTAAAGCACGTTCAACTCATGCTCCGGGCTACCGGGCTAGCTGACGCCAGGGTACCCGCCTGTTGCTCCGGGCCGGCTGTTGGTGGACCACCTGGCTGACTGCTAGCGCTGTAGCTGGCTGCCGCTCCGGCTGGCGGTGAACCTGACCAGCTGCTGCCGCGGTACCCGCCTCCTGCTCCGGCTTGGCTAGCTGTCGGTGAACCGGGCTAGCTGTTGCGCCGCTAGCCTCCTGCTGCAGCCGGTTTTGCTCGTCAACAAGACCGCTGCAACTGCCCTCGTCGCCGCTTGTCGAGGCTTTTCTGACTCGTTTTGAAGCGTCATGCAACTCTTCCTTCTTTTTGGAAAAAGACAGTAAATTTAACGGTCTTTTTGACATGTTTGCGTTGAAATAGTAACCCGTTGTTCCTCCCTGCTTGCTCCCCAGATGCGGCAAATTTTCAAAAGTTTGTTTCTGTGTCAGAGGCGGGGTTTGATGACCCAGTAAGCTTTTCAGTGCATCAACAGACCTCCGACTCTTTCAAATTACGTTAAATCTTAATAAACAACATGAAATTCTTGGGATTTGTTCTGTAAATTAGTAAATGAATATTATTATTTTATTTTATACATTTTTAAAAACTTTTTTTTTAATTATTATTTCTTTCTATACCAGAGGTACCGATCTGCCCAAATAAGTCCCGGAACACAGGCAGGCCAAAACCAAGAGGGCAGGATCCGGCACAAATTCACCCCTGCCGCCAGCTAATAGGGCCATGGCTAACTGAGCCACTTGCCAACAGCAGCTAGAAGCTACACCAAGAGTAAAGAGTATCAACTAGCCCACAATAGTTTTGGAGCTACCTACTTTTGAATTCGAAACGTAGACTTAGTTTATCTGAAAATGCGAAAGAAAAGAAAATATCCAATTCTTCAAATTCTTGCATTTCACAGGAAACATCAAAGATGCAATATGTAAGGATTGGTGACCTGTCAAATATATAATATATATATAATATATAAATATATCTCTTCAGCCGCCTTTAGCTAATTAGCTCAGTTAGCTGTCGAGCCATGGGAGTGTTCACTGTTACACTGCTAGCACAGGAGCTTCAGACTGGGACAAGCAAGCGCTAGCTGGTTAGCATGCTAACTTCAGAAGACATCATAATGTCAAAACCACTATTTACATGCTGTTGATGGTTCATTTTTGAATGTTTTCAACTTGAATTCTTACATATTCCCCCTTTAAGCTTCTCACTCTGAAATTCCAATTCAGGCTGTGGTGCCTTCATGACCAGGAAACAGGCAGGACTCCCATCCATATGCCCCCTGGATCATCCCAGCGAGGGAGCAGAGGAGCAGAGCAAAGATAGATATACATCACTTGGAAGATAAGTGCAGCGGGGGAAATCCAAGTATAAACAGCATTGATTAGTTAACACAGGAGCCAGCATGTAAATACAGCCAGATGAAAGTGGTGAATGGACCAAGAGGCAAATAAACACAACATCCTGTGGCGAGAAGTTGTAAATTCTCTTTCTGTTTCTGTTGATGACGTGGAGTGCAATCTAAAGGCTGTTGAAGATATTTTGCAAATAAAGTCAAACTATTTTCTGCTCAAAACGCTAACCCATACTTCAACTCGGTAACATGGATGGATAAATACTTGAAGCAATGGGGGTCACCTCTCGCCACACCGAAGGAAGGAAGAGGAAGAAGATTCATGTGATGAACAGAAATTACTTCCATATGGGAGAGAATCAGATTGTTGC
Organism: Pagrus pagrus; assembly: GCF_965226575.1. Classification (NCBI taxonomy): domain Eukaryota; kingdom Metazoa; phylum Chordata; class Actinopteri; order Spariformes; family Sparidae; genus Pagrus; species Pagrus pagrus. The sequence goes on from NC_140188.1 coordinate 12,685,417, forward strand.
TTAGCAGAGGGAGAACATTAGTTTGTTATTGAGGGGAGATGATAGAGGATATAGCAGGGATAGCATGCAGTTAAAAAATAGATGAAGCAGTTGCAGTTTTTATTATCTTAATGTGAGATACTGTAGCTTCTGGTATGAGCCACAGCCCATCTCTCATTTTTGCACTTATTTTGAAAGATCTAAAAAAACAAGAAACACTTGAGTAAATTTTGAGTCTCTGATGGTCATCAACGACCACACTTGTCAGTGATAGCAGGGGTTGGGTAATTCCGTGTAATTATGCAATCAGTTTGACCCCATATCTCTCAAACCTCACCACACTGATGATGGGCTGTATGTGGGCACGTGAGAGTGCTTGTGTAGATGTACAAATTGATTAGAGAGGCCTATTAAAGATGAAAAGGGGTTAGAGGGAGAAAGAGAGAGCTGTCATTTTCAGGAGCAGGCCCTGTCACTGACAAGTGCTCATCCAATTACACCATGAGTGTCCTCTCCTTTACACACTCTTTTTTTCCTCTTTCCTCTCATTCTTCTCTCTGCTCTCCACTTTCTAGACCACCTGATCTCTCTCTTCCTCTGCTCGTCTAAATCAGCCTTTGTGGGTACTTAAATAGTCTCCAGTAATTGGTGCTCCTCTCCTCTCATCTACTCTTAACTCTCTTTTCCCCTTCCGTCTGCTCTCTCCCTATCTTTTAAAGGGGCAATGTGCAAGATATGACCAGAATGGTATTTAAAAACAAGTAACATTATCAACAGAATGTGAAGGCACATTAGTGTTGACGTTATGTCAAAGGCATGTTTGTATTGTGTGTCAATGTATTGCAGAGATGTCTGCTGAAGTTAGCATGCTAACCAGCTAGCCTGACCCATCCTGCCTCTTAATACCATTTTGTACCTCAAGAGGCGATTTGGGTCAGATTTCGCTTACTAAAATATTGTGTTATTTGTTTTCCTGTAGCTTTGATATTGACCCGTAATGACCAAACTGAAGAAGAACCAACATACCCCCTTGAGACCAAGTTGCCAGCCCCAGCTGCAGCAGCTCCTCAAGGGGAATACAGGAAGAGGAGCCCAGGGCCTCACACAGCTGGGACCAGGTCCACAGAGAAAAGGATGTGAGGGTAAGAGAGAAAATAAATGTATGTTTCTCTTAGAAATATAAATCTTCTTGTCAGTGTTGAGGAGAAGGGAACAGTCTTAGTTTAGATGGGACTAATGAAGGGCTGAGGATGGATTTAATTCCAAGTCCACCAGATTTGTTCCACCCTGCCCTGCCGGATTCTACTGTCAACTCCTCACAGCATGGAGCCTGGCGGTGCACTCATCACAACAAGAAGATTAGAGCGGAGAGAGGTGCCATGTCTAAACGAGGTAAGAAACCCACATTCCACCCAGAAGATTTGGACAAAAGTTTAATTCAATAAATCTTATGCATCCTCACAACACATTGTTATTGTGTCTATATTTGTCTCTCTAGATGTCGGTCCAACAGCTTCATCCCACAAACTCTTCTCTGTTCTGCTGATCGTAGGATGGATTGCTGCCTGCACAGCAGTTGTCTACTTTGTCTACATTTTTGCATGGGTAGGATGTGCTTGTAAATAAATGTATGAACAATACAGCATTATGTGAATGCCCTTTACATATAAAGACGGTTTTGTATGAGCCTCTTTGGCTGTACTTTCGATGTATTTTTAGCTACTGGTGTGACTCTGGGGATGGCAGTGTTGGTCTGTCAGACTGTCAGTCAGTCTCCCTTCTTTAATCCGGACTGAATATTTCAACATCCATTGGATGGATTGCATGAATCTTTGTATAGATATTTATGAGTAACCCAGAGTATGATTTCTATTCATTTTGGGCACGTAAGCCTAGTGATGTTAGCATTTAACTCAAAACATCACTATATCTAAGTAAAGCCTCATAGAGGTGCTAACATGGCTGCAGACTCTTTGTTTATTTGGCTCATTGCGTAGACCTCAGTGAAGAGGGCTTTAAAATGTAAGCACAATGTATCTACAATGACAGACCAGTTTAATTTCATAAGGCTGAATATAAAGACACTACACTTTAATCTGATTTTCATTGGCCAGTAGTTAGTGTGTTGTGTTTAAAAAAAAAAAAAAAGTTCTAGTACATAATAATTTTTCAAAACTTACCAGCCAGACTCAGATGCAGGCTGTGTTTGTTCTACTAATGGATTTTGATTTCTTTCTTTTTTTTGGCAGAAAAGAGGCGTGCGTGGAAGAAATTGAATTCAAGACAAAAATTAAGTTCTGCCTCCACGGGCCACAGGGAAGAAACTATCAACATTATGTTTGGATCTTACTTATCTATTAGAGACATATTCTCAGCTATTTTCAGATATGTGGAAACGTTTGTATAAAAGTGAGCAATGGATCTCTGCCATGGTCCAGTGGTAATGATGTTTAGCTCTGAAGAAAGTTTCCTCTGGCATGACTAACTGTCTGTCTTGTTATAAATGAATTAAATAAACACATTTCTGCATTTTTCTCCCCTTCAGTTGATGTAATACTTAATAAAATCTTCTGTATGCTTTGAATTATAAATCTTTTCAGACATCATGGATTGAAATCCATTACCATCAAATAGACGTCCTAATGAGAACACTCAGCTGTTTCTGTGCACAATGTCAGATGTGATGCATTTATTCATTCGGGCAGCTGCATTTCACTCAGCAGAGCTCCTCAGAGCTAAATTAGAAAAAGTGTGTGTTTTGTAGCTAAAAGGTAGTAAAATGATGAATGGCTACTTTATTGTGTGTGTCTCCTGTTATGTGTGTGTGTGTGTGTGTGTGTGTGTGTGTGTGTGTGTGTGTGTGTGTGTGTGTGTGTGTGTGTGTGTGTGTGTTTCTGGCACTTGAATTAAGTCAAGGGTTGGGTTGGGGTTGGACAAGTCGTAGTTTGGGTTAGAGGCTAGGGTCAGGTCAAGGTCAGAATTAGAGTCAGGCTAGAAGTGATAAGGATTAGGTCAAGGGTTTGGTTAGAGTTGGTAAGTCCTGGTTCAGGTTGGTGGTTAGTGATCTCTGTGATCAGGGTTAGGGTTAGGTCAAGGGTTGGGCAAGTATTGGTTTGGATCGGGATCAGGTCAAGGCTGGAGTTAGGAGTCAGGCTGGTAACGATCAGGGTTAGGTCAAGGGTTGGGTTAAGGTTGGCCAAGTAGTTGTTTGGGTTCAGGATTAGGGTCAGGTCAAGGTTAGAGTTAGGTGTAGGCTGGTAGTGATCAGGGTTGTTCAGGAACATCAGTCTGCTGCAGCAGATAGGTCGAAGGCCATCCTATGAGTTTAAATAAACAACAGCCTTGGTTTGTCAAAGATCCGTTTTGTACGCATTTCTACAGCTGCTTCGAACTGCTAAGTTTGCAAAAGACCATGAGAGATAAAAACTCAGATCAAAAGGTCACAATGCCCTCATCCCTACATTATCAGGCCTGGTCTCCTAACCTTTATACAGGGTACATATGAAATCTTATCCTGTGGGGCCTAGGGTTAGGTCAAGGGTTGGGTCAGGCAGGTGTTCATTAGGGTTAGGGTTAGGCTGTCAGTGATCAGGGTCAGGGTTAGTCTACAGGAAATTAATGTAAGTCTTTGTAAAATCAACATGTGTGTTTGCATATGCCATCTGTATATGCATGTCACAATATTGGACATCAAAAATATTGGGTGTTAGGACTGGCAATGTCATTGCCATGCCTACCAAACATCTGTCTTTTTTATTTTGTGTCCTGCATTGTCATAGGATCTGAAGGTGAAAACAATGGAGGGATAATTTAGTGGGGAGCTGCACTTTCTTCAACACTTTTATTGTTATGTGCTGAGTTGGCCTGGTGGGGCCATTATATGTAAGCACTTGATGAACTGTTTTACTTTTGGCATATTACTGAACTCAAGATTAAAGCTGAATTAAGCCCAACCTCAAAGACTCCAGCCAGTAAGTAATCAAATAACTAATGTTTGCCCAACATGTCAGCTCATAACTTGCCATTATAGCTGAGCCTCCAAATCTGTAATAGTAGCGCTGTCAGCTTTAAAGAGCATTTCGAAGTCTGCGTTTAATAACAGGGAATTAGACGTCTGCTTGTTAATGCAGGTTGTGCCATATCCACTTTCCCGTAAGCAGGAGGTGTAAGCCTCATACGCCCGCACAGGCCAAATAAGCCTGTACACTTGGTGTCATTTGAACATGTGCACCAGATGCAAACATCAGTTCAACAGGGCAATAAGATTGAGATGGAAACTTTCTGTACCACAGCAATGCATTAGGGTTAGCAGAAACACATGTGACCCAACTGCACACAAATGTTCAGGCAGGAACACATGCTTACACATACAGTCACTCTCACTCATACACATGCATGTACAAGCTCGTATTTAAACACATACACTACTTCATAGTAATTCAGAGCATCATGTTGTTTGTAACTAGTAGAATAATGATGTGTTTATTTGGATAACATCAAAACAGAACCTCTGATTCCCACACACCCCCCTCCCAACCCTTGCAGCCAGCCCCAGTGTGGCATTTCTGTCCCTCAAATAGATCATTATGCAGGTACACCACATGCTGCTGTGTAATAAGATGTCTTCCAGGTGTGAGACATTAACTCTGTGTGTTTACTATGTAGAGTTTATGTTTATTGCTGTGCTGCTTGCACGGTGGAATGCACTCATTTGGTGAAAATATGGAAAATACGCGACCCAAAGGTGACAGATGTTCCATCTTAAGATGAGGCAAATGGGTGTAACAAAATGTTCAAACCAAGCTAAAAAAAAACAAAAAAAACAACACAATTAATATAATCTGTATTTTGTGCACAATTACACTTTGTTAAATCATTTTAGTAATGAAAATGCAATAAAAGATTTGCTATTTGTTCGTTTTTGTTTTTTTCAGATTGTGCTAAGTATTGGTTGCAATAGCAGTGGTAGCAGTACCAGTGGTGTTTGCAGACATGGCCTTTGAACAACCTGGCCTTAGGCAGAGGTCATTTCAAGCATAGGGGTGTTGAGGACAAAGTCAGGTCTCATTTGGTCTTAAACTTGTTTTTGGGGCTGTGAAAAGGGCCCTGCATGTGAAGCTGATGCTATTCCCTCACTCAAAGGGAATACTCAACTTGGTTATAACAGTAGCTTTAGGCCAGAACCAACTGTGCTTAAAAAAATAAAATCAATAAAACCTTAAAATAAATTCAGATCCTGAAAACCACAATTGGAATAATGTGATTTTGTTGTGTAACAACAGAGCTGTATTACACACACTCCATCATCAGGAGACTTAAGTACAAAAGACTTTCTGATTGACTGAAGACTGCCTGTCTCCCTTTAAAAAATAATATAATATTCTTTAAGAGTGACTCACCATTTCTATATCACTGTAGAACTGCATCTGTGTATCAACAGTGAAACAACTACAACTACTGTGCTCATAGATTATTTGGCCTAACAAGAACATCGATATGGAAAGCAAAACTAATCCTGTAACATAGAGAAGACAGAGAACTGCATGTCAAGTAAGTGGCATTTCCCGTTGTGACAGGAAGTGCATTACATCAACTGAGCCAATTAAGTGCTGTGACCTTCATGCCAGTCCCAAACTTGAAGCGGTTAATTAAAATTGCATAGTCTACATTGTCACTGACTGCACTAAGTTGTAAAAGTAATGAAACTGATCTTTCACCTGTCTGCTGCTGACAGAGGATCAATGGTTACTTTAACGATGGCAGTCTGTTACTGCACAATACCCTCAATCAAGAGGGTTTCTAGATAAATGTTGTTTTGATTGATTAAAGTTATTTGCTGCCTTGAACCAACATCAAGTATTTGATGTAAACTGTAATTATTGGAATTTGAGTGATTAATGCTCCTATCCGTGGGGGAAGTGGTTGAACTACTGCATGATTAAATAAGAAAAGGAAAAGTAACAGCACTGCAGTGGCTTGGTCACAACATGAGGAGAGAATAAAAAAATACATGATTGCTAAATTACACAAATTGCGTCAGTGAGCTGTCATTAGCAGTATGTGCCATGAAGTGCGTTAGAGCAAGCAAACATGCAGCTTAACCTGTGAAGAAGAAACAAGATCCAATGCAGGAATCATGATCAACATTTGCTATTTGAAGAAACAGAGTAAGCTGTAATCCTTTTAAGAAACTGGATCATACACTTTTGATGTGATCTTACTTTTGCATGAAGTCAATCACCACAGGCTCATCTGAACAGCACTGATATGTTGAACAACCACAGGATGTCACTGTTATACATTAATTATGGAGTGAGCACATATACCTGTGTGAAGGCTCAAGCAGGAGATATAAAGTGAAGCTTGAGGAATCTAGACTTTCACTGTCATTTGGTCATTGCAAATTGTAATGGAAAACAATTTGAAAGGGTTCAATATTAGTCATTAGGGCTGCACAATATCGGAGGAACCTGACGTTGCGTTGATGTGGTTTTCTTCGATATACTATATTAACTTAAGTAACTCTATTTGGATAGAATTGATCCATCAAGAATGATTGGGGTGATTCTGTGAAAAGGTGCATTTTATCAAACAACCAAAGCAGGCCCTGTTTTGTCAGACTAAATCAGACTACATTTTGTAATATTAGACTTCTCTTGAAGATTAATTTGCCTTACATTGCATGTCTTGCTATGTGACTATTGTGCATTGAAACATTGTGATGTCAATGCTGAAATAATATTTTGTGCAGCCCTACAGTGTAAACCCAGATTAAATATTAATTCAACTTTTGAATGGTCATTGATTATTCTTTAGGTTTCATTAAAAAAAGAAGAAAAAACCCCTCCCATTGCTAAATCAAATGAGTCAGATGAAATATGGAGTACAATGATCAAGGTAAGCACAGATCATTTAATTTGTTAAGTTTTGGGGGCCTGATTCATGGCATATTAGCAGACTTCCCAGCATGCATTGTTTGAGAGTCAAAAGTCTCCTGAGACATCCAGACATAACTAACCATGATCAAAGTTAGTGTTGAATTCGGTCCTCATCCACTCATAATTACAGTTCAGCAAAGATTAACTAGGAGTGATCTCTTCTTTGTATGAAAGAGGTCATATTATTCTAATTTTCGGGTTCGTACTTTTATTTGAGGGTCCTAGTAGAATAGGTTTACGAACTTTAATTTTCAAAGACAAAGACATTATTTTTCTCATATGGTACATTGTACATTACTGTGCAAAAGTGAGACATCTCACCTCTGTTTAATCTTTGGTGACAGTTGCACATTACTTAATGGGCAGGATGTAACCAATCAGAGGCAGAGTAGGGCGGGTCATGCAGAGCAAGGTAGTGTGATCCAAAATAACGCTGCTACAGCTGTAGCAACTATATGTCTGCTGACTGACTAGAGTGTATATATTTTATAATACATATATAAAAATATATATTTATATAACACCTGTTACATAGTGCCGAAGTTACGGACGTAAAGGCTTGACTACAAACCAGGCGGTTCAGGCAGTGCAGGAGCAGTGTTTTCTGTGGGAGAGAGTAACTCCCTTTCGCATGGACTTTGGGCTTTTTCACTTTGTAGACCTTTCACATGCACAAAAATGCAACATGACACAATAAAGGAGGGCAAAAACCCAAAAAGCATAATATGACCTCTTTAATTTTGGAACAACATAGCTCCACTTGAAAAGAAATAACTTATGTGAACTAATGATTTTGAGTAAAGCTAAGTAATGTCTACTACATCTAGTCATGGTTCTTAAGTTAATACAACTAGACATGCTTATTTTCAGCTTGTGTAAAAACTAAAATGGTTTAAGGCAACAGATTTCCATGCAGTTTTTTTTTTTTTTTTTTAGTAAATTCAATTAATTTGGTTTAATGGTGTATTAGTCATGAATAAATGTTGATAGGGATTTGTTCTTTGAATGTTCACGAGAAAAAATTTTGTGCAAATGTTGTATGCTGTACGTCACATCTGACAGTTATACCACTAGGGAGTACAGTGTGTCACTTATTTTAAATACACAAATCCTTGACACATAATAAAAGAGACAAATACAAAGGTGTACTGTTTCTTTTTGCTGCCTGTGCACACAGCAAGTAAAAGCATTGTGTTTCTAAATGGAAGAAGTTGCTTAATTTATGTATAAAATCAAGAGCTCCAACAACGGTTGTCATGGTTTGGGTTTTTTGGTTTGTTGATTTCCTGTTTTATTTTGTAGTGATATCCTCTTGTGTCTTTTTGTTACTTTATTCTTCCTTCTCACCTGTGTTCCCTGTGTTCTGTTTCCCTCCAGTGTTCATTGTTGCTCCACAGTCTGGTTGTCCCCCCACACCTGTCTCACATCAGTCTCCTTAGCACTGTTCCCAGTGTCTCCCCTTGTTAGTTTAGTTTGTATTCAAGCCTGTGTTGTTCACTCAGTCTGTGTTGGTTAGTCTGTCTACAGTGTCCCTCGTGTTCCTGTCTGTCGAGCTTCTGGTTTGTTGTTTTGGTTTTTGTATTTTAAAAAATACCTAACTTTACTTGTTTTCTTTCTTTTTGGACCGTGGATCACAGCTTACTTAATTAAAGCTCGCTTTTATGTTGTTTCAACCTGCCTGACTGTTTCTCTGCATTTGAGGCCCTCAGCATTTTGCAAACCCTGACAACGGTGAGACTTTCAAATTTGGCGCAGGGCACACTGATTCCTTTTCTTTTATACCGATAGCTGCAAAGAGTGTTGGTATTAAAGCCGCTGCGATTAAAACTTTTAACAGAAAATTCTGCCTCTTAAAATTCAGAATGGTTGGTTATCAGTGGCCTTTAACAACGAGAGCACAGTGAGAGTGCACTTCATAATAAGAGCTCCTTTCAAATCAAGTACGCAGTAGCACAGTGCCCACTCTAATTGCCTACCTGAAACACTTTCTCTGTTATGATCCAAACACATAAATCGCACGTGTATTTGTGTGCATGCACATGTGTGCTTCTGTGCACGTGTTTTTTGCAGGTGTGCATATGGTGTGTGTGCACACATTAAATGTGATGCGCTCCCCTTCATACACCTCAGTCACCACACACTGCCCCAAGCACTGCCGCACACACACTGATAGGCATTCCAAAGGCCGCATGCCCGTCCCCCCCCCCACACACACACACATACCACTGGACCCACTGTTAGGGTCGCCCAAAGGGCACATGAAGGAAAACTGAGTCGTTTTATGACTAGACAGGAACACAGGGGAGCAGAACTTTGTACTGACAGCAAAAACAATAGAAGGTCGAACATGGGTGACTTTTTAAAAATGGCCTTCAAGATTGGATGTTTGAAGTGCTAATGTGCACAAGGCGTTAATTTATTATTTTGTTTCACTGACAGTATATTTTCAGTCAAGTCATGCTCCTGATTAAGTTTTAAAACTCCGGATATCTCCTGTGCCTCGTGTTACTTGAGGATAAAACCTCAGCCGTCTATAGTGTGCAAAGTGCAAAACAGCTCCCAGGAACATGCTGAGGTGCTGTAATGTTAGCTGTGATGTTAGCAAGCATAGCAGCTACCGACAAGGAGGGTGACAGCACGAGGAAAGTGGGTGGTGTGAACCAGTTATCTGCCAGTGCGCTACTGGCCAATGAGAGCGAAAGGGGAAGCCAGGCAGTAAATAAGCCATTGAAACTGATATTCAGCTGAAAACAATACTTGAATGAGCCTTGAGGTGGGAATGCATCCACACACAAGCACACAGGCTTGTATTTATACTTTTACCACACATGAAATAAAGTATTAGGAATAAGTAACCAGACAAGGGCATTAGAAAGACACTTTGTAGTTGATTTTTCAAAGCCAAACTGTTTGACTACGTTGGTGACATTTTGTGGAATGCAGAGTAAAACCCTGAAATATGCTCATGATCTGCTCCACCAACCAGAGGCAAGCCATTCACATTAAAGCTGTTTAGTTGAAACAATGTGGTTTAAACCACTAACAGGCTGAAATGTACACATTGTGGTATAAACAATTTTAAAAGTGAGGAAATAAATAAAATGAAGGTCATGAACCGCCAAACTACTTTTGTGTATTTGCACAACTGTGAATCAACTCTGGCCCCTCCTGCACTCTCTCACTCTGTTCCTCAAGATATTTTTGACACTTGGCTTCGAAGTTCAGCCATATATCTGATGCTTCTTCTTGGCACCCCTGTCCCAAACATCCTGTGTGTTATTATTCTCTTTGGCTCTCTCTCTCTCTCTCTCTCTCTCTTTTTTTTTCCCTTTACCTCTGAACTTCTTGAAGTGCTTTTTCATATTCCCTGTACATCCCAGACTGTCTGCCTCTCCAGTTTCAGCCTGGGTACAAGAGATCGCAGTGCCAGGAAATGTGCTTGTGGGTTAATTGCAGCGTGGGGTATATTTACCAGGAGGCAGTTTGGGGGCAGCCATAAAGATATTGTTTGCATCGTGCCTTTTACTAACGTCACACATTAGCCCCCAATGCTTATAGGTCCAATTAGAGGGCAGAGCTTTGGCTAATGCTGCATTTAAATTAACTTATTGGAGTTTTTCTCTACGTCGGTGGAAATTACAAAATGAGCTAAAACCCCTCAAGTCGAAAAAACTGCATGATTGAAGTGGAATGTAGGAATATCTGCCCATACTTTGACCTTCTTTAAGAACATCGCAGGCTGCACTCTTGGTGGCAAGGGGCAAAAAGGAAACAGCTGCAGAATTTCTGCTTTTTGATGTTGAACATTTTTACAAGATTTCTGTATGTATGTAAGGTCTCTGAGGTCCGGAGAAAAACCATTAAGTCAAGTCAGCAGAACCAAGATATTCTGAACACTCACATTCTTATGCAGTGCACAATTTAAGTTAAACATTAAAAAAAACCTTTCTCTTTTGGAGGCTCTGCCAAGAATTACCACCCAACGCTTAAGATGTAATGTAATATTTCGTTCTATCAGATTAAAGAGCTTGCATTCATACACAAGCCTGGTTGAGATGCTAAAACAACACGTGCACACATAAATCCACACACATGCCTTGTAGGACTACTCGCCTGCAGGCTCAGCGTGTTATTTAAAGATTTATTTTGAAAGGAAAAAAATGCTCCTCAAGATGATTATCAGTCATTATTATAAAGTATCTAAATACAGGCAACTGAGGTATATCTGTCTTTCTACAGGTGGAGTGTGTGAGAGAGAGAGAGAGAGAGAGGCAGAATAAAGAAAGCCTGAGGGAGTGAGCGACATTGACAGAGAGACAGAAAGCTTGCACAAACAATGGTAAGAACAAAACCCAGAGAAACAACAACGTATAAAGGCTTGGAGGGTGTTGTATACAGTCTGAAGAAGTGGTCTACATGATCATGGCGCATCATTCATTGAACTAATTTCTATATAAAAGGCAAAGGCAAAAATTTCCACAAGTAGCCTCAGTTACATTTTAACGTAGAAAACAAAGCCATACAAAACGATGAACCCTAAACTGGGATCCACTGACTTGATACAACCTTCCGCATTGAGAAAAATGCATGCACTTTTGAAAAGGTCACTGGGTTCCAGCAATATCTCAGTCTGTGGATTTAAAATGGATAAGATAAACATTCCTTTTCAAAAACTTAATTATGTCTTCCCTCAATTGACTTTTGCCTCAGTGTGTAAAAGACGAACAGATGAGTAATATGGCACACTTTGTGTGATTAAACCTAAATCAAAGAAAGAGAAACTGCTAACCTTTCTGAAAGGTGTGTAGGATTTAGAGGCATCTAGGAGTGAGTTTACACATTGCAACCAACTGAACCAACTAATAACACAAAGAGCCCTCTATGGAGCCACTTTTTGGTTTGTCCGCTCTGGGCTACTGTAGAAACATGGTGATGCACCATGGCGGACTCTGTAAAAGAGGACCCGCTCCCTCTGTAAATATAAAAGGCTCATTCTTAAGTAATAAACACACAACGATTCTTAGTTTCAGGTGCTTATACACTAATGAAAACATGATTGAATATTATAGTCAATTTCTGCCCCTAAATCCCCCAGAATCCTACACTCTGGACTTTTTATGGAATTGTTCAACACTTTGTCAAACACACTTACTAGCTTTCAGGTTAGTTAAAGGTGCAGTATGTAAGAATCAGCCACCTTGAATTCATACTTCCAACGAATAGGGGCAACATATCACCAGAATAACTGCTAACTGCTGCTAACTCTTTTCTTTTTCTACATCCATGAGTGTAGCTTTTGTTAGCTTGTTAGCTCAGTTAGCCATGCAGCTAGCCAGACTACCAGGGGAGTATCAGTGTTTACACCGCTAGCACAGGAGCTTTGGACTGCTGGTAGAAAGAGGTTTTCGGGTCTGGGGCTAGCTGTTTAGCACGCTAAATTCAGTAGATATCTTTTCAACACAGTACGTAGACCCCTTTGACATTACATCGATACTGTTATTTTTTCACATTCTGTTGATCATTTTAGCAATGTTTTTACTGTTTTGAACGCAAATTGGCACATATTACACCTTTAGGAATATTGATATCACTCTCATATCAGTCATGTTAAATATAAAGCCACAGCCTGGAGATAGTTGTCTTAGATTAGCATAAAGACTGGAAACAGCACATTTAAGAGATTTTGTTTGCCATAGAAAAATAGAGAGTAAAGACTCCAAGTTCTGAAGTCTTGTCATCACTAATAATCTGCCAGGCAGCTGGCGGAGACACCAGGGAGTCACTGCTCCCAGCCAAGAAACAATCCAGCACATAATGCCCCATAAAACCACAGCTCGTTTTTAAACTAACCAGAAGTAACGTGGAGCTGTAGAGCTTTGGAGGTGCTTGGCGGATTTTTTTTTACCTGTTTCCAGTCTAAGCTAAGCTAAGCCAACTGGCTACAGCGAACAAACATCAGAGTGGTATCGACCTTCTCGTCTAATTCTCGACAAGAAAGCAAATAAGCACGTTTGTGAAAACGTCAAACGATCCGTTTTACGTCACATTTGCTTTTCCTTTGTTCCTGCGAATACACATACACTCACACACACTGTAGCACAACAGATCATGTAAGGCATACCAGTTTGCTTGACAAACAGTAGGCAACGATCATAATGACTCACAAAGACTGGAAAACATATAGAGACTTACATACACACAGATACACACAGGAGGCTCAGTGAACGTATAAAAAGGGTCTGGTGTCTGTCGATTGTCAGCTCAATGATTCATGACCAGCTGTCATCTTAAAGGCGAAAACTTCATTTTGGTTTATTTGACATACTGCTAATTAACAGCAGCCGCCTGTCATTAACATTAAATATAGAACAGTATTGTGTAATATGTGATTACGGTTAAATATTTACTGGTCTATTCAACAAAATAAATTCTGATTTCTGTAATAATTTACCTAATCTAGTCCTACTTGTTAACAAAGAGTACATTACGAGTACATTGTAGAGTGTATCAGCATGTAGATGAAGGCTGAAACCAGCTGAGGTTTCATGAGAGGCATACAGCTCAATCCCACATACAGTGCAGTGGTTCAGCCCTGTTACATGTATATAAGTGTGAGTGGGTGTGTGCTGTATTCATATGCCAGTGGGTTTCAGCACATTTGTATGTCTGCCCCTCTCTTTGCCAACTACTTGTACAGTATTTTGACTGAAACACACTCACACTCTAATACACATTGGCAGACTCACAAATGCTGAATAAAACAAGATGAAAATGGAGAGAAGGAAAATAAAAACAGAAGAAGTGATTGTATCCAGTGAGTAGCAGAATAATCAGGCTGATTGAGTGAACTACAGTATCAGAGTCAGAGAGACAGTGCTCCGTCTGTCCGTGAGGGTACAGTCCACTGCTTTCCTCAGAGGAAGTGCATACTGCAGCGTCAGTCCACCAGCCCTGGTCCATCCAGTAAAGAGCTAAGGGGAGCTTCCACTTCCCTGTAGCCCCCCACGAGTGCTCCAACAGTCAGAGGGGAGAGGTACTGTAGGGGGGCAAGGACGACCCACGTCAGAACAGTCCCCATCCCAGAGGTCTGTGGATCACCACACACGGCAGGTGTTTTCAGGGACCATGTAGCTGCTCTTGTTGCAGCTGAATGCTTTGGCAAATTCTGGGAAATTTTGAAGGGAGCCCAGTACCCTGTGACACATATGGAGGAGATTGTTGGTTGGGGTTAAAGGTGCTGTATTGGAAGGTTGCTTGAGCTATGCATAGCATGTCATCTTGTCAAGGTTTTAAAACGTTAGCCAAAAGTGTAATTTTTTCCTGCCCTTTTCCCCGAAGCACACAGCTTATTGATGTGAATTTACCTGAATTTTCCTGGACTGTGTACATCGACTTTGATGGAATTAACAGCCTGCTCTGGTCTGTGTGTTCCACACCACACCTGAAAAAGACAGACGTTAAGACATACAGCATTAGAGCTAAGATCACCAATAAGTTTGGCTTAACCCTCTATCCATTGATCCATCCATCCATCCATCTATCTGTCCATTCATCCATTAATCCATCCATCCATCGCTCAACCCAACCAGTCTTCCATCCATCCATTCATCCACTATATTGTCCAAATCATCCATCCACCCACCCAATTGTCTGTCCAATCAACTACTCAACCTTCCAGTCATCAAACAATCCAATTATCCATCCATGCATCTTTCCATCCATCACTCAACTCAACCAGTCATCCATTCATCCATTACCTGAGCAAAGTTTAGGAAGAAGAGTTGATTGTGGGAAAGGTCGATTCCAGGCAGTGGTGGCTCCTCTCCATGCTCCTTTACATAGTTCCTATAGGCCTGCAGTATTAATAGAAGACAAATGTTCTCATCTTTTATGACCACTATCGGTGTAACAGCACACAGAATTCACAGTTTTTGTACATACCTCTGTATAGAAGAGGTTATGTATGTAACATATACAGTTTTGATTTAAATGAGCTGACAGTTAGCAGACATCGGGTATTCAGGAAGCTTATTCCGCAGGTGGGGGGCATAGAAAGTAAAAGCTGCTTCACCTTGCTTGGTAGTGCACTCAGCAGTAAACAGGGCACATACGCTGTGGCATAGGTCATGTTTTTATGCAGTTCCTTTGGTAATGCCTTTGGCTCTGTCTGCTTTCACATCAAGAGGCTGCTTTTTATCAGCGCAGATAAGTTGTTGGACTCGCACGATTGACACATCTGTGTGATGCCATCTAATATGTGTTAGCATATGGCCTGCGTGTTTCCACCCACATACCACTGTGGAACGACATCAACACAATGACCCCATCCGAATCACCACTCGCTCTCTCTGAAAATTTTCCACACAGCTGATTTGAAAGAAGCGGGGGGGGTCACTCTGCCGCCTGTGTTTCATCTGAACTTGCCGCCGCACATAGCGAAATAGGGTCCTCTTCTTGTTCTTGTTTTTCTTCTTCTTCTTTTGTTGTTTAATGGAGGTTGGAATACAGCTTTTGGGCACCCATTATCACCAAAGGCTGAAATGGCTCAAAATGACCTGATTGCGACTGATTCCATATAATGCCTCTGCTAATTTAATGTGGATGTCGCTAACAATGTCATTACTATTCAGGTCAAACTTGGAAAACAGACAGTGAACCAAGGGAGTTTAATTTCAAATAGCAGTTTCAAGGTTTAGATGTTATCATGTTGTCGTTATCAAAATGTTTCATTTCTGTTATGCTGCCTGTAAACTCCTTCTAATTATCTGACCGGACAGAAACTCTGAAGCAGTGGATGATTTCATGTGTCGGGCTGTTTATAGCAACAAATTTGTTGTGGCAGCAGTTTATCTAAACTATAATGTCAGCAATTAAATTAGCCTTTAAATTCTAGTCACTTTCAAAAAAAAAAAAATGCTGCAACATTTCCTGTCCAGGATGAACCTTTCATTACAGTACACAGGTGTGCTGCCTGAAATCTTGATCTGAGAACAACAAAAGAGCACTTGGCCTCAAAGCAAAAACAAATCTACAGCATACTTGCATGCTATCATTGCTGATCTAAAATGAAAACATTTGTTTTCTCTTTTGTATTCAAATGCCCTTTCTCTGTTCACCTCTGGTCATAACCAGAAAACAACCTCATGTCTCGTCATTGTCGTGTTTACAATGGTTAATGAGCCAGTCAGTGACCTGGCAAGATGACACATCTATTAATGTTAGCAAGCAGACGAAAATAACAAACCACTGAATGGCATCCTCTGTCATCTTTAAACCAGGGCTCTTAAACTGAGTTTCCTCCTTTGTTTTCAGGCTCATTACCTGATATGCCTGCCGTATCCCTCCATTGTCAGCAATGTTCTCCCCGAGGGTGTTGTTACCATTTAACTAGAGAGGGGACATAAGGGGAGAGAGAACATAAAGATTTGCAAGGAAAAAGGACAATGGAAGATGGTAATTTCTTCCTCTTTATTTGAGCAGATCACAGATATTACTCTCTGGGATACAAGAAATCATCTTCCCAGGGGATAAAAGAAGCACTGTTCAAAGCAATAGGACCGATGAGGGGAGACAAAGCGAGGGAGAGGGATTGAGATGTCAACACAGAATATTAAAGGCACCTGAACAGAGAAGAGATGAGCCTGCAAAAAGCGGGGGAAAGATGGAAATAGATAGACTGACAAAGGTAACACGAAGGCAAACAAATGAGAGAAAAGGCAAGGTTTGGGAAAATAATTGAGAAAACACTGTTGTAATGTTGAGGAGAGAGATTCGAGCCACCAGGACTTACATGAAGTCCATTGGCCAGGTCCCAGGAGAAGTTGCCATACTGGTTGACGATGCACTTTGACAGCTCCAGGAACCGCTGAGTGGAGTCTGGTGTCCACCAGTCCTTCAGGTCACCATCCTTATCATAGTTACGACCTAGAACAAGAGGCCATTATCTTGTTATCTATGGCAGCGCCAAAATGCTGCGAGTGACAATTTTCCATTCCTTTTCATTCATTTCCATTGTGTTTCTGGATGGCATGCAGTTGTGGATATCAGCACACAAGGATCTTGACATCTTTGAGATTGAACACAGTAACTTCACACAACCCAATAACAATGTGGGCAATGAAAAATGATCTGAAGCAGCACACAAAAAAGGCATTTCAAAACCCTTTTTTTGAAAGTGGTGCCAGTTACAGACAGGGCATTATTTTGATCCAAAAACCAATATAATCTGCCAAAGCCGCCTCAGGGAGGAAGTGAGAGCAACAATGCGGAAAATCATACCATTGTCATCAAAGCCATGAGT
This sequence comes from Pagrus pagrus, assembly GCF_965226575.1. Lineage (NCBI taxonomy): Eukaryota > Metazoa > Chordata > Actinopteri > Spariformes > Sparidae > Pagrus > Pagrus pagrus. The sequence goes on from NC_140188.1 coordinate 12,702,634, forward strand.
GATCTCATGACCGATTACCATGCCGATGCCGCCGTAGTTGAGAGATTTAGCCTGGCCTTTGCTGAAGAAAGGCGGTTGGAGGATACCTGCAGGGAACACTGACACGAGGGAGAAACGGAAACACTAAATACGTGACTAAACCCAGAATGTTGAATAACTGCACACATGTGTTTTGTACTGTATGTGAAAATACCTATTTGGTTTTTGCTGGATGAGTAGAAGGCATTGACTACAGCAGCTCCGGTTACCCACCTGCAGACGACACGAAAGCGGGAATTAAACAGGCACACAGTAAAGAGCATTTTCGTGCAGCACAATTTCAATTTAATGAAAGATATCAAAATTAACCTGTGGTTAATAAAAAAACTAATATTAGCATTCCTGCTGTGCTCAGTGGAAGGCTGAACTGTATCTGCGAGTAGGAGTTTGTGTGGGAGAATGTGAGTGCTCTGTGCTAAAAGGCAAGATAGCGTGTCACAAGAAAACACAAGCAAATAAGTCATTTATTATTACTGATTTAAGCAGTTATAATCATATTTTAAAATTACTACACATCTGGTAAAAGCTTGTTTGCTGCGCATTGATTTAATTCTGCCCCCACGGGGAATCTTACTCCTCTTTGTTGACTTTGACTCTGAGTTTCCGCAGGCGTTTCTTCTGCACATACTCCAGGTTCTGTAGGATGTTTTCAAAGTACTCCTCTGCACTGTAGCTCAGCTAAAACCGACACACAGCCAGAGAAATGGGAGGATTAGCCGTGATGAGAGCTATCAACACTTGGTCATATGCTCACCAGCAAAAGCCAAGAATTCACCGAGATGTTTTCACAGAGCTGATACAAGGCTTGAATGAACCCACTCTGAGTTCTGTTACACTAATACAGTGGAAGAAGGAAAACATTCATAATCGCATCTTTTCAGACACTCACATCTTTGTACTCATTGTTAAGGTATTCATCATCCATTATGTTGTCAGAATAGCCGATCCGTTCCCGAATAGCTCGGGCCTATAGATAAGAAGAGGGGAAAATTGGACAAACAAACGTCTTAGTCATCACATATCCTAAAATGAACAATATGATACAACACAATAGACAGTTTATTACAACCAGTACCTTCTCCTCAGCTGCTTTCTTGGTCTCTCTATCCATCCAGGTCAGGTCATCCAGGTTACTAATGAACACCTCACGGATGTCTTTAATCATCTCCTCCATCTGATGCCCACAAACACACACATACACACAATGAGAGAAAGATACAACACTCACAGATATAATAATCAAATATACATCATGGCATAATCTCAACACTAACTGTCAGTCAGTATAAATTTTCCATTGTGTGGGAGTTTTTCTCGAAAAGGTCTGCAAAGAGGATCCAGTGGAAAGCACACACACACACACACACACACAAATCTTGCAACATATTGTGCAACACAGGCATAAAAACACCGGCCTCGTCTTTACATAGTCACATATCAATGTGGAAGCACTCGAGGTTAGACTCCCTCCGTGTAGGAGTCTGATGACCTTGGGTAATATTACCAGTGCGATAATGTTTCTGTGATTGATATGACAGATGAAATTAGTGTTGCATGGATGACATACTTTTGTTGGCTAACCTGGAAGTTAGCATCGCCCCAGTGCCTTTGACTAAAAGCTTATGGGATTTCTCTATTGTATTTTGGATTATTGCAGAAAATAAGCTCTGTGGCAAACACAAGCTTATGATATTTACACATTTTGCTTAGCAAGATAATTCTCACAGATGAATGCTGATTTTATGTTTTTTGAAGGATAAAGTAAAAAGCTAACGTTAGGCTCTAAACGAAACCCAGAAATAAGTTAGCATTTTTGTTCCCTCATCTCAAAGTCAATGCGTTTTCTGAATGGGTTTTCGGTTGAATACCCAAAATAAGGTCTGTATTTACCACAGGCTTCAGATATTTACAAATTGTGTTCTAAGACAAAAATATCTCATTAAAGTGTCCAACAATTGAATTATAAAGCACTTACGTGCCTTAAAAACGGCAGTTGCTGAGAAGTGGCAAAGTTAGACTACAGAGGTTGTCTGGAACATTAAAGGTCAACACACAGAGCACAGAGACTCATCTACTTACTAGTCCGTCTTTACAGGTGGACTGCTCTAACCCTAACTTAACAAGTTGTGGATTGATCAATTTATAGAAGACATGTATAGTAATTATGTAGTAAGACGTTTAGTGGTGGTGACGTTTAAGTCATGTGACCGCAATGTAGTCTGTGTGTAGCCTATTTTTTTACTTCTAGCGATTTAATAAAAAAAAAGTGGTTTTCATGAAATGTGTAAGTATCATAAATGTGATCTTATTTTCTGCTAACTTCCAGGTTTGCCTCCAAAAATACGCCATCCCTACAGCACTCCATAAGCGTCCTATTACACCATACTACACACTCACCTATAAAGACGGAGTAGTGAGTAGATGAGTCTCTGTGTTTGGTATAAGGGCGTTTAATGTTACCAACAATCTCTATAGACTCAATAAGCCAATTCTTACAACTACCTTTTCAAACAGGTAAACAAAAGTTAATGCTGTTTAATTCACATGTAGGGTTAACCATAGATCTTATTTAAGGTATTGAACTGAAAAGCCATTCATAAAACCCACTGACTTCAAGACGAGGGATGGGAAATTGCAAAAACGCAAAACCATTTTCCGGGTTTTCGGACACATCCCTGCACCAATCGGTTGCAGAAATCTTCATTGACTGAGAGTGACAATTAAAATTATGGTATGCAAAAATGCTATGATGACATTTCTACTTCTTTTACAAAAGTCCTGTAACCTTAAAATGTTCTACAGTAGATGTGTGCTGTACTGGCTGCAAATTTGCAGATACATTATTGATAATGCTACCGATTTACATTCGGCATCTTAAAACCTTTAAATATTTAAATTTACTTGTAGATGCACCCAACGGTTCAGGGTTTTGTGTTACTGAAATAATAGCTGTTTAACTCTAGAGTAAAGAGGAGGTGCTTGTGCTAAATGTTTCAACATCAATATAAAATATTAAACAAACAGGTTATGGTACACTTATTAAGTAGACAGATGTGTGTAAATAAGACATATTTCTATGTGTTCTAGGCATACTTGTCCCACATAAAACATTGGCACATCTGTAGTGGTGCCAAGATGATGAGATTTTCTATTTTCATATGCAAATCCGCACAGCAAGGTGCTCTAAAATCCACATCCGAAGCTCAGTTTTCAGTGGGAACCTGTGGTGTAAGTTGAATGTTTCTGTAATGTATTGCTCTTGAGTTACAGTATTTACAAAAATGCGCCTACACACACAGAGACAGACTGACTGTCTCCACCACGATGGCATAATTTTGTGCAAACCATGCAATGTACCATGGTTACTGGACGGTAAAATGACAGATTTTGTCCACAAACAAAACAAAAACAAAATTAGAATAAATCACAAAAAAGTACCTGAAGCAACAAAGGAATGAAAGCAATGTAGGAGGCGAAAAATGAAAAACTGCCCTCGGAGCTTTGGCCAGCCTTCCAGGTCCTTCCAACCACAGTTGTGCTCTGAAACCGCAGCAAGCTGACAGAGGCATTCCAGTGTCTCATCATATCAGCAGACCCCTCGCTTACACACTGCATGACCACTTGGACAACATGCTGTGGTTCGCCACAAACCACCAGGGACCACTACTGATGAGGCTTTTCTGAAAACCTTTTAGCATACAGCATATGTGTTTGCGTTTGTGAGTGTGCACATTTGCGTTGTGTGCATACGTAGGCCTAAATGTCTGTGGTTACATGTGAAATCCTATAATACAATTTACATGGATCAAATGCAGAGTATATATATATTATATACAGTGGTAAGCCTACTAAATCTATATGTATCATGATAGTTTGCTTCAGAAATATGATGATTTCCCATTGTGGGCAGCAATTACATTTGATTTAATTCAGTCTTGCGTGCAAATCCCCTGAGTAAACATAGAGAAATGGCACCAAAGAATCCAAAATTAAAATACTCATTATGCAGAAGAAATGCTACTGTGAGTGATTCATTATTATATAATGTTTTTGGATTATTATCATGGTTGAATCAACGTATAAGTAGTATTTCCTTGTTATAGTTGGTCATTGGTGTAATTATTAACTACTTTATTTACTGTTGGGGAGGTTAATTAATAAGATAACGTCATCTTTTAAAAAGATGATCTTATGTCACATAAGTGCAATGGAGTCAAACATTGTCTGTTAAGTAGTATAAGTATTAAAGGGTAAAACCACCAATTTTAAATATTAAAGTGTGTTTACAGGTCTTGGGGAGTACGACTGCAGATGTGATAAAAAGTAGTATAAAGCCTTTTGTGGCTCCAGAGGAAGCTGCAAGTAATCTGATAAATTGCCTCCAGTGGTGTCACTCAGTGGCTAAGTTGCATTGTGGGTAATCTAGGCGCCAGGCTTTGAAAGCAGTCCACTAGTCTAGCATTGCACTCCTGTGACACTGTTGGACTTGGAAAATACATAATCAAAACCGATACAGCAGAAGATACATCTTTTTTTTTTTTTCTTTCATCAAATTTTTCTTCCCTTTCAAAACCTGGCACCTACATTACCCACAATGCAACACAGCCCCTCAGTGCCATCATGGGGGTTTTCTTTAAGATTACTTGCAACTTCCTCTGGAGCCACAAAAGGCTCTACCGCCTTGACATAGGCGGTAGAACTATCCAAGTTACCCTTTACGTAGCATTGCCTCTGAAATCTGCTAAAGCACACTACTCGTGTGAATGTACTATGTAACATTTCACTCATGATCATATCGGAAATAGCTCCGTGGCTGAGAGAAGGTTGGTATGTCAGGAGTGCAATCTCACACACACAGACGCATTTATCCACAAAGACGCATCCACGAGTGAAAGCTGGCAAAATTCCAGCAGATGACAGAGATTTACAGTACGTGAGACGCTCAGCATTACGACAGATGTACACGGCTGCACACACAGTCATGTGCCAAAGCACGCACATGCCCAGAGTTGAGATTTATGGTGTGGGTGGTGTGGGCATGATAACAAGGACACCTTGTTCAGCTGCTTTCAATGCAAGGGGTACACACAAAAAAATACAGTAGTGTGGTGGTGATGCAGACGAAGGTGACAAAAAGACAGGTGAGGGACTACAGTACTCTGGCATGAGATGTGCCTGAAACACATGTTCTCATTCTGCATGTATGAATAACTGAGTACATAAACACTGTTTTTGTGAAATCACATGCCCTGCAGACTCATCTCTATGACTCAGTACCAGTTCCAAGTGTCAATAACAAGCAAACATGGCACTCAATCATGTAGTACACAGAATGTTCTCTGTCTACGCAGTAGGGAAATCCTCTTGATGATATGTAAGAGCTTTTAATCCTGCATGAAATCTAATCAAACATAATAATATAGCGAATAATGCAACCCTACTGACCAATTCTTTGCTCTTCTCAGAGAAGGCCTCCTGCACATACAGTCGTCCGACAGCATTGTCCATGTTGTTGTTGACGTAAAGTGCACACTGCCGCCACACTGCCGCCTCTGACGTTGTACCAGACAGAGCCTGCAGGGAAAGTAACAAGGCACCGATCAATTAGAGATGCAGGATAAACCACTCAGCATTTTGGGTAAAAGGGCCCAGGGCGATTCTTTATTTGCACCTTCATTATGAATTACTGTTACACTGAGGACTGTAAGAAATAGGGCAGAGGGGAAATGATTGGATTATGAAGAGGTTTAAGATTAGAAAGAGTTATAAATGTGGAAGAAGAATATAAACAGAGCATGTAGACATCTAGTGTTTATAAGAGCCCCAGCTGATACCTTGTATTGGTGTATATTTCTGTCAATACTGTAAATAGCAATAAACTGTAGCACAAAATCATTTGGAAAGAGTCTTAAAAAGTTTTTATGCCAAATCACCAAAAAAGTTTATCAAGAGCCGTGCAGCATAGGGATGGCAATGTATTTTGGTTGGTCCAGATTTAAATATCTTGGCTATTGGATAGATTGCCTTGGAATTTTGCCCAAACATTCACATTTTGCTGATACCTTGACTTTTGGCTCCACAATGAGGCTGAGTTTCTGAGTGAAATATCTCAACAACTGTTGGATGAATTGCCACAAAATTGATTCTTAACGGCCAATCACACAGAGACGTGTCACTTGAAACACGTCGCCAGCAAAACCATTGTTTTCCTACACGGTCGGCACACATTCTTCTCTTGTGTTGCGTGTTATGTTATTCAAGCCATTTATAGACGCACATAAATATTCTCAACTTTTCAGCGCGAGGCATCCTCATTGGCACTCATATGTCTTGCAGATGTCAGTATGATTTCCAATAGCAAGACGTAGTATGAGGAGCATTTGCTAATTGGGAAGACCCTAACAAGACAAATGCCGATGTCTTGCCAATGTCTTCCCAATTAGCTAACGCTCCCCATACTACGTTTTGCCAACAGACAGGTTCAGTGTCAGGGTCCTGGCGGTGTACCTTTCGGAAGGCCTTCCTGGTGTCCCTGTAAGCTCTGCTCAGGCCCACCACCATGTTCATAGCAAAACGCCACACCATGTAGTTCTGCAGATCCCTGTGAGGAGAGGAATGATGTTCAAAGAAACTCTCTGGCTGACACAAAGCTTCAGTATATATCAGTGATGGGTGAACAGCTGTTTTCATTGCATGCAGTGTGCTCCCGCCCCCACAAACACAAACTCAAAAGCAGGCTATTATGCACAAACATGACTACAGAATCATACAAACAGACCTCTTGCTATATCTGGCCAAGACAAGGTTGAGTCTTCTGTAATAGTTGGGGGAGTAGTTTATGACCTTCTCCGTGTCAGGAACACTGATGTTGACTGTGTCCATTATCTTAGCGGTGAAGTAACTCCAGTCAAATACCTTCAGGAAAAGACCGAGACAAGGAGGAGAAGAAAAATAAATAAGAAACAGGGAAGAGCGAAACAGAAACAACACATTCTGACAGATAAAGAGTGTATTTTTACCTGCGATTCAACCTCCAGGGTGAAGTTGGCGTTCAGATCACCCAGTTCCATCTTGTTATAAAGCAGTACTGGGTTGTTACGGTCCTCCGGTGTGTCAGTAGCCTTGGAGAGTGTGCAAGACAGAGAAGTTGAAAATCAAGAATGCTGTCACAACATAAGCCTCCCGTTTCCTGACACATGCATACAATTTGCAGTGCAGTGTCCAGCAGCAACAAACAGATTTGGAGTCCCAGGGGGCTTCAGGTTTGTAAATGTCAGCGCTCGAACGATGACTGCCTTGTAAAACCCAGCAGCCGAGTGGAGGGTAAGTGAAGCATGGCAGTGAACGGAGCGGACCAGCACAGAATGACAAACGTGGACTGTTGAAACCTGTTGATGTCTGAGAAATGTGGCTATGTAGGGATCAGGCTGGTTAACGGCTTGTTTTACACAGCAGCGGCTCCTGACTGGAGCCAAGAACTGGCAGAGAGGAGAGAGAATTGGGCTACAAAGTGGAAGGTCATTCTGTCAGAAGTCATTTGCTCACAAAATCCTCCTGCTGTGTGAAGCTGAGACGGAAGATAAGGTATGTATTGCTGCTGCAAAACATGGTTTTCTTACTTCAGTTTCTGGAAGAAGAAAAGAGCGCTCTTTCGAAGTTCTCAGATACCCCTTTTTGGCCAAAGTGAACCAAGTGCTGGTTCTGGGATGGCACTACTGCTGGTTCAAAAATAGTTCAGATCTTAAGATTATTCTCTTGTGGATAAGTCAGAAAACACTACATTAGCTCCGTTTTTTAAAAATGGCAGTCATAAGCAGTTTTAGGTGGTCCTTGGTCATGATAACACCTTCCCCCAGCCCCTGACGTAAGCAGTTCTTTGTTCTAGACCAGCAAAGTGTTGAAACACCGAGAACTGGTTCCCAGAGTAGGCACTGGCCCTGAACCAGCACTTGAACCGCCTTGGTTGAAAAGAGGTAAGATCTGACCAACTATCTGGTTGAACAAAAATTGAAATCAGCGCTTACGTTGGCGATGTCCCTCTCCAGGTCCATAATTCGTGTCACTTCCTGCCTGATGCTGGTTTCATTGATGGCCAGACCCCGGTCAGTCCGGATCAGCTTAGCGAGGTCAATCATGAACTGCTCGTAGGCCCGGCATGCCTGTCAAAAACACAGTCATTCATAATATTTGTAACTTTACTTAAGCAGTAAGAAAAGACTAAAAACTGAATGCAACAGCGTGCAATACAGAGATAAACACACACACTCGTACACTCAGACTGCCTCAAGCTAAGCGTGGTTGAGTGCTTCGCTCCGCATATCAATCAAGAGTCTATGGTAAATTGTAAAGTAAAACCAGAGCGGTGGGATGTCTGCTCTAATCACCCACATCTGGTCTGGATTGAGACTCAACCAAATCTGTTTTGCTTTGCCTCTTTGATTTTTATCGTTGTTTGCTGTCTGCATTTTTATGCATCGTGTATACGCACGCTCGCAAACAGATGTAAGCATACAAATAAACACAAATTTAATTACGGTTCTGATGTTTTAACTGATGCCCTCGTCATTTGTTGCGCATCATGTTTCCTGGAACAAACTCCAGGGGACAAGGAAACCCAGACTCAGTGGCACTGGCCCAAATGAACACATGGACTTGTTTAATTATAATACAAGTGTGTGTGCATCTGTGTACATGTGAAACAAAATCCCACCTCGGCATAGGGTCCGGAGCAAGCGTAGTAATCTCTCGACAAAAGGCCGAGGCTCGTCTGCTGGTCAAACTGCCAAGGAAATCAGATTTGAAGAAATTGGTGGGTGGTTAATTTTGAAGCTGAATGCACGTGATGTCAGAGAGAGAAAGAGAGATGGACGAGGGCTTTCGAGCCACAGTTGCACACCTACATGAATGATGTGTGAATTGGAGTCCCTGTCATCGGTGCCGACGAAAAAGTTAACCAAGAGCTGAGTTCCGTATTTCTCGTTCAGCCTGGCGACGACGTCCTCCAACCTCCAGTTTTTGCCTGATGAACAGAGAGGGGAGTGAGAAAGTGAGAAAGAACGAATTGATTGTGACATTTACTGTGTTGGCTGTGGAAGAGAATTCTTTACCATAATTGGCCTCCCAGTTGTTCACAGCTATGGGCCACTCAAACACATCAGGCAGCATGTCGAGCAAAGGTTCTCCTCCTCTGAGCTCAATTAGACCTTAATGGAGCGTGGATGCAAAAATGTGTTTTTAAGAGCGGATACATTCATTTCATTCAAATTACGTTAAGTCTGGGAATTCATTTAAAAAAGGAAAAGAAACCTTGTTATTATTCATATATTGCACTTCTAACCAAGCGTAACTAATCTAATCCAATTTGTGAAGTTTATTGATGTGACTTCTAAGCCAAAATGCTTTTGAAGAGAACACTGAAGTGCATCTGATAATGCTGTCAAGATGAAAGACATTAATTCTTACTTTTAAAGCTAATATAAATTGTTATTAAGTTTAGGCTTTTTTTTAAATAAAACTGAGTTAGAGACACTTAATCTTTGATGACAGTAAGAAAAATGTTCAATTTAAGACAAAAGAAGACACAAAAGGTGTTGACATATGACGCATTTGGACGCACTCTCATTGGTACAGGACTTGTACAGGGTCTTAGCCTTGGTGAGTGCACCTGCTTCCCCCTCCACTGTTTCTTCAAGGACACCTACAAATAGAGCAGAGAAACAGAGCATGCATGAAGGGAAGAAACACAGACAGAAAGATAAACAAGATAAAGGAATGAGTGTACCAGTACACAGAGGGAGGGGGGAAGACAGAAGAAGGGTGTAAATAACCTTAGGTACAATGCAGAGGTTTTTCATGTTTGTGGATTCAAAATAGAATCCAGCTGTTGTCCAGATGCATTTAATCGTCTTAATTAAGGCATGTCATCCGTCCCTGTTTCACACAACGCCAGAAAAACAAAGTGATGACTTCAAACCACCACAGTACATAGCAACCAGCGACAATACAGACAATGGGATATTATTCAAAGGGTGAAAAAAGAAAAGATGTTGATGGATGCACTTCAATGGGGAAAAACTGTTATGCACAAACAAGTGCTATAAACTGATGGAAAACAATTGTGGACTTCTGGAATTCTGTTTTTTAACAGTAAAGTGGTGTAAGAGATTAGAAATGGCACCAGTGCACGCTCTTATGACAATGTTTGGGATTTCACAGATGAATGAGTTATTGTATTGGGAGAGAGGTCAATAAGAAAGCCATCCAGCCCATTTTCAATCTCATTGTGTCAAATACAGCAACCTCGTCAGGCCCCATGCCTCTAAATTCAAAGTCAGAGTCAGAGGATGGTCATGGTCATGGTGGTTGGATAGCTCATACAATGGACTTTTCACACGGAGACCTGGGTTCATGTCCCGTTTCTGACCAAGAGTATTGTGTTTTGTTTTTAAGTAATGTTGTGTAAGTAAAATTATTTAAACGGAGTAACTAAGGTCACGTGAGGTGAGTTACATCGCTTATGTCACTTACGTTATGTACGATACAAAACTAAACATAGTTATTTTAATCCAAAGTATGATCTTTTCCTCAAGCCTATAATCAAGGAGTTTTGAGGCCTAAACCTACCAAACCCAGTTTGACAACAGTCCAAAAGCCACAATACAATATTTGAACTGTTAGTCACCAAACTCTAACCGGGCGCTACATATTTTGTATTACTGCAAACTTGAACGTGGATCCCCTCACATGCAAAATGGACGCCAGATGGGTCAGGAGAACATCAGAGCTGTAGTTTGTAAAATCGTTGATTGTTGGGTCTCATCTTCATCCTGTCAAACACTGATGCTTTGGGTTACTCATCTCGTCATATGCTGACGCATTAGGTTGGTCTGCCGGGCCTAATCTACCAACCCAAAGCGTCAGTATTTAAAAAGATGGGAATGCAACTCAACAATCAACCATCTTAAAAATTGGACCTTTAAGGCCACTGACCAAGCTGCCGTATTTGAAGTTGAGTTGGGAGTGATAACGTGTTGAGCGATCAGAAGTAAAAAGGGTTGTGGGTATTATATTTAAAAAAAAGCCAAAGAATTCTTAGGGAGCTTTGTTTCCTTCTATTCCTGTTCTTGTGTGAAAGAGATGACATGCAGATGCGCTGTCAGTCTTGACAGCTAAGCTAGCTACAGTGTATTCATCCTGTCACATAATCAAGACTTGAAATGGTACATCAACACGTTACACAGCAATCAACACGGCGTATCTGTATATGATGAAAAAAAAAAATAGTGAAGAAAATAACAAATGATTCATTCACAGAGTTTACGTAGAATAGGCATATTGGGTTTTTTTTGTAATGCTACTGACTATTTTCTAAAAAAACAAACAAAAAAAACCCAAACAGAAAGCATGATGGAGAACGGTTTGCCATTTCGAGGGCATGTATAGCAAATAGCACCATTTGCAGTTGAATGTGCTTTCATCTTTGAGCAAAGATGTATTTCAAGGTGACAAGCTGAGTCTTTCACAGGGACCTGCTCTCTCTGTATTGACCTCCCGTGCCCCAGTGCAATCACACTATCTGCGCTCTGTATATTTATGGCCTTGGCATAAAAACTGAAAAACTACCGAAGAATTGTAACTGATTCAGATGACAACTGTAATGAAGTTTGTGTTTGATGACAAAACTGGCCAATATTAGAAATGAATACTCTGTTCAGAGAGCGAATAAAGCTTTAGTGTTTCCCTTGCTGAAAAGACAAGTCAGTTTTCACTAGTCTGGCAATTTTTCATCATCGTATCAAATCCACTTGCCTTATATCATCAAATGCATCAAAAGCACAACAATAACTGGCACATCAATACACGATTACAAAATGTTCTCTGGTGCTGTGCACGGCCAAGCTTTGCTATATATGATGAATAAATAATCAAGCACAAACTATTAGCTGCACTGCAATTAATCATTTCATTTGGGTGATTAAGAATATTTTGCATAGAGGTCAACACTGCTATATAAACCACAAATTAGAGTGGCACTATGCAATGCATATTTTAACCTGTGGTTGCTATAAATTGGACTCTGGCAGCTGTAATCAAGGGGACGCTAGTGACCTCAGAGCAGGGAATCTAAAAAGGTGGAAAGAAATCACGGCGCAGTAAAGCTGAAGGGGGGGGGCAGTAAAGGGCCATTTGAAAACAAGAGTGAACACCATCGCTTGTTTTATTGCCTGCGTTCATTGCCTCTTCAACACCTGTTGTGGGCATATGGACGCCAGTTAGCTCGGCCTCAGGCTAGATAGCGTTTCTAGGTAGACAGCTAATCAAAATGAGTGATAAGTGTTGGGGCGTAAACTTGCTCAACTGAGGGGGAGGAGAGTGGGACCAACAGTGCTCTTTTCCTGCACAGCCTCGAGGCACACAGTTGAATATTGTAGCTCTTAAGTGTAACCATTCCCTTAGGATCTGTTGTCGCTTTTCAGAAGCATCGAACATGAGACTGAGCTTAAATGAGTGTTCTGATGAACAAGGTTCAACCTGACACCCACATTGTAATTTTGGTATTTTTCTGAACACCACCATGGTGAATAAAAGTGTTTTGCTGTGATGGTGTTAGAAACTCTGTGCCCTCTGTCCTTCGAAGGAAGAGAACCTCACACCTACTCAACAGGCTTCTCAAACTTTACCTCAGCTTCAGCTTAAACAGTCTGATGATTTGTCGTTCAGTACCAAAAAATGATAAAATTTAACTTACGCTATATACTAACTATGACCTCATGACTCTCACATCAGTTCGCTGTAGTTCAACTGGTATGTTGAGGCTCCTGTGTGGTGCAGCGCTATTCTTAAAGAAAGGCCTGTCCTGTCTGAGACTGGAAGCACTGGCAAGTTAGTTTCGCCATTGGGATCTGGAAGGGTTTTGATGTGATCCCTTGAAGTCCATCTGGTCCTGGTTCAGCAGACCAGAACTATCTGGCTTAACTAAACTGACAAACAAAACCATTATGTTTAATAAGAGCATGATCATTTATTTTTATTTATTTTTTTTTATGAGGTATATTTTTGTCTTTGGGGTTGAAAATGAGTGTTTCATATTCAACAGCTAATTGTCCCAAATTCCTATGGTTTGTTTTGTGGAGTGTATAATATTCACAATGTGTCTATTTGTTTATAAAGACTGCAGTATGAATAATGGATGAAGCAAATCTCTTTAAAGTCCAGGCACATGTGATCAGCTCTCCGTAATGCAAAATGCGTGCAAACTGTTGACCCCCAGATTGATTTTGCTCTTGTTGATGGTAATTTAGAAGAAAGGCATGGAGAGCCTGTTGAAATTGAAAGCAGCCAGGAGAATGTATGAAGCAACAAATGTTTTTTCATTTGACACCCATGTAGATTCACATTTATATCACACATCATTGCATTTGTTTGCACGTGTCGAGAATTCATTATGCGTTTACTTAGAGTTATGCATTTGGATCATCTGTGTTTCCATGTACATGTCCACATTGTACGAAATGCTCATGAAGTTGTTCGATGAAGGAAATGAACTGAGAGCTCAAACATTAAAACATGCTTTATAAAACTAAAGCAATCTGTATTCAGACGTAAGAAGAACACAAGTAAACACAAGTAAAACTAAATTTCTCAATGAAAATAATAATAGCTAACTACCTTATGGCAGCTGCTGTAGCTAGCAAAGTTGGCAGCAGTTAGCTGTAACTCTGGTGTTATGCCGCCCCCTTCTATGTTTTGTGCATGAATTCAACAGGTCGCCAATTCTTACATATTGCACCTTTAACTGTGAATGAGATCACACTTAGTCATGTTTATTGGCTTTATTTCCAAGAGCTGAATGAGAAGATCAATACCACTCTCACAAACCCTAACCCTAACCCTTTCAATAAAGAAGCAAGTAAGCTTTGCTTAGCTTAGCTTAGTTTAGTTTAGTTTAGTTTAGTTTAAATTAGCTTAGTTTAGCGCAAAGATTTGAAACAGTTAGCCTGGTTCGATAACAATAACATAATCCACCAATCAGCACCTCAAACGCTCACTTATTAACAAAATTGTATTTCATTTGTTTGACAGTTTCTTGCCACGCAACCAGCAGAGACTCCAACACATACAGTAACCCCCCATAAGATGACAATTCATCATTTTGAAACCATTTTTAATTACGTTTTTGTTCAGAATAAACAAACGAGATATGTTAGACACACTTTCCACTCATTGTCTATGTAAGCTGCTGTGCAATACATTCTGGTAGTCCCCCGTAAAATGATTGAAGTGAAGACAGATACAGTGACTGCATGCTTATTTCTTGCCTAAACTGTTAACTAATTGCGGTAATTTAAGAGAAAATGTCTAAACTAACTGCCATGTTGGTCTGGTTTGAAGTCTAGGAGCAGATAGCCCAAAGCAAGGCAAGACTAGGCAAGTGTATTTGTATAGCACAATTCAGACACAAGGCAACTCAAAGTGCTTTACAGGGGCATAAAAATTAAATTAAAGTACATTAAAAATTGCATTTGAAATGCATTAAAAATAAGTAGGAAGACATCGAGAAACAAAACATTAAAACAAGTTAAGAAATAGGAAAGTAAGCTAAAATATAATGGGTTTAAAAGAGACAAGACTAGAAAATAAACGTCACAGTGCAGTTCAAAGCCTTGAAATTGCTTCAATGAAAGGCTGTGGTGGACAGAAAGGTCTTCAGCCTTGATTTAAGAGGTGAGAGTTGGAGCAGACCTGCAGTTTTCTGGGAGTTTGTTCCAGATATGTGGGGCATAATAACTGAACGCTGCTTCTCCATGTTTAGTTTTGACTCTAGGGATTGAAAGCAGACCTGTATCTGATGACCTCAGAGGTCTGGATGGTTCATAACGTGGCAGCAGATCAGAAATGTATTTTGGCCCGAAACCATTCAGTGCCTTATAAACCAACAGCAGGATTTTGAAATCTATTCTTTGACAGACAGGAAGCCAGTGTAAAGATCTGAGAACTGGAGTGATGTGATCTACTTTTTTGTTTTTTGTTAGAACTCAAACAGCAGCGCTCTGAATCAGCTGCAGCTGTCTGGTGGATCCTTTAGGGAGTCCTGTAAAGACACCGTTACAGTAGTCAAGTCTGCTGAAGATAAATGCATGAACAAGTCTTTCCAAATCCTGCTGAGACATAAGTCCTTTTATCCTGGATATATTCTTAAGGTGAGAGTAGGCTGACTTTGTGATTGTCTTAGTGCGGCTGCTGAAAGTCACGTCTGAGTCCATGATTACACCCAGTGAGTGGTGTTACACCCAGTCAGATTCAGCCAGGACGTGTTTGTGTGGTTGTATCAGGGTGTTGCCTTTTTGGTCAAGTTTCCAATGCTGGGAAAATGCCCACGTGGTCACATACCATTACTCAGAGAGCTTTAGAGATGCTGGTAGGTGGATTTTTTGGTGCTGTTGTGGATTTTTTTGGAGGGGCAAGAAAGTGAAAATGGGAAAATCAACTTTAAATATCAATACTAAATTCAAAGGAAGCCCTCTAAACATGGCCTCAGTACCGCCTGTCACTTATAAAGTTATCTACTCTAAATGCTGCATATGGAATCCATATATATACACAATCATACTGCAGATCTCAATGCAACTCCAGGATCAATACTGGATAGAGGACGGATCTTAAATTGCACAGCCAACTGACAGGAAACCCTCCCCTGAGTCCAACGACACATCACTCACGTCGCCATGAGTTGGGATCAAAAGATAAAGATGAATAAAATAAGAACAATTTTCGCGACTTACTGTCAGACCGATCACAATAAGGACAGTTAGACAAAGCAGATACAACCGAATTACGACAAGGTTTATCCCTTTCTTTAATCTCTAATTTCACTGAATGTCACAACAGATCAAAACAAAAGGAAACCTGTTTATGGAGCATCCCCTCGACTGTCATCCAGCTTAGCAGCCCCCACATATCCCAAATCTAAGAAATCTAATGTGCTATTATTTTTATTTGTTCAGCGATCATACTAATTTCTTTCCCCTGTTTCTACTTGTTTCATCCGTTGCTCTTTCTACCCTTTCATTTTTCTAATCCTCCTGTTTTCTCATTACCATGTGCGCACTATTTATGTGCTCATTTAATCTTAATGAAGTCCTGAGATAGGGACCCTTCACAGGGCGCTTCCTGCAAAAGGGCACAGATCATGTGTGTGTGATTGGATTACTGACTGCCTGGTGCTAATGTTTAACCACAGCAAAGGCTTACCCTCTCTCTCGCTCACTCACACACACACGCACTCTCTCTCTCTCCCTCGCCCCATATGTGTGCCTGTTTGGATTTATTTGAGAATGGATTTTGTGCCACCTGATGTTTGTTTGAGACATCACGTCAATTTGAACCAAACCACTCAGCATGATACAGAATCTGAATTTTGAGTTTTATCCTCTCCGCGTTGCCATTTTATCCTTGACTGCCTCTCGTTCCACCAGGCACTTCACTTGCAGTGTTTTCAGAAAGAGTTTAGCTTCCAATTTATCATCGTGACGCAGTTCTCCAGGGTATATTGCACACAGAAGCTGCAAATGAGGTTGAAACCAAAATGAGTTGACACTTTATGCAAGTGATAAGTCTCAATCAGCCACAATAGAAATGTTTACTGTTCTCTCTGTGTGTTATGAAACCATAGATAGGTAGATTTCTTTCGACATTCATATGGCTTTAGAGCTTTGCAGTGGTAATAAACCCGTAAGGACACATATTTGTCAAAATAACTTAAACATTTCATATAACCACAACAAAAGCCCATTAAAAACTTCCTTAACTACCTTGATGAAGCTGTAAATCACTTCATTGAGGTATTTAAGGATTATAAAATTGAGTTTTGTCAGATTTTTGTTTACAATACAAGTGTCTATTTATCTTTTTTTTTTAACTTCAATTCGTGTGTGTGTGTGTTCAAAATGAGAGGAACTACACAGGGCGTTCCTGTTTATTTGTATAGGCACCGTTATTTGGCTGACCGTTAGAGCACTTTCAAAGCTTGGATGGTAGTGAAAGTCTCCTTGTTCAATTCTTACCTCGCCTCAAGATAAGCGGCTGTGTTAAAAAAATGTGGTTCTTGGATCGAAAGGAAAAAGACTGCCTTCATAGAGCGGAAAGGAGAGAAATCAACAACTCCTGATACAAAACAAGTACCTGCAAGTTTTAGATACAAAACTTGCAGGCACTGCATTTAAAAATTCTAATGCCGGCTCTACTAAAGATAACCAGAAGCTACGGTTTACTTCTTGGCGAAAAACACAATGATTAATTGTGCAGAGTAAATCATTTTACTTGTCACATTCTGCTGAATCTGGCAACGATAGCGATGACTAAGTAGTCTACATTTGCTACAGCTCTCATCAGCACCTCTGACTGGCGTCTTCTCTGTAGCAATGGCGGCTAAGGCCCATGGGTATCTTAGAGCCATCTGCCATAACAAACATAACGGTACAAAAAGAAAAAGATTTCCATAACGTAAACTCTATAGTAGCGTCAGATAGGAAACTCTGTCTTTCTCTCTCCAAGGAACATTGAGGATTATATTAAAACAAGAATATGCAAACCTCCACCGAGGCCCCTTTAATTCAATCGATATACTTAATTCAAGTATCACTCTAAATTTAAACCACCCATAACAACCATAATAAGCTCACCCGAGCTAGGATCTTTAAATAGTACTTATAGATACCTGACACCTAAATACGCCTGATTTTTTCCATCCCTTTATCTGGAACCACACCAAAAGCTAATGAGGACTATTCTGGGCCGAGACCCATCCAAGTTTCATGGAACTCCAATCAGAAGTTTTTGTGTAATCCTGCTGACAAACAAACGGACAAAGCATAACCTCCGTGGCAGAGGTAATAATACCTCCAGACCCGGTGGCTCATCCCTCTGGGGAACTACAGTGTGAGCAAAAAACATTATTGTGTTAGCTGAAAAAGGTTATCCAGCTCAACAGTGTCATTTGATGCAGTGGAGCTCAGTCTTTTTGGTGCGGATCCAGATAAAAGGACGGATACGGGAACCTTTTCTCACTTTCTTTAACATTGCGGGATAGGGCATTTTTTGACGCTATCCTTAATTTGTCAGGCAATGTGCACGGATTTTGATGAAAAGACTCAGGTGCATTTAGGTGGCTGTTATGTAGAATTTGATGTGATGTCGAACTGTTGCCGTGGTGGAGGTATGCAATCTACTGAGTGCCATTCTAGTTTTCAATATTGGTTAATTCGACACTTATTTTCACAATAAATTGATTAATCGTTTAAAAGAAAATGAATGCTTATTATAATTACCCAAGTCATGTCTTCAAATTGCTTCTTTTGTGCTACCAGTAGTCAGTAGTCATCAAAAGCCCAAAGAAGCTTCATTTATCATCATAAATGACAAAGAAAAGTAGCAAATCTTTGCATTTAAGAAATGTTTGACAGCTTTGGTTGAAAAATGACTGAAATGATTGGTTGAAGACCAAAATAGTTGGAAACATGTCAAGGAATCCTGTACTGACAAAAATTAGACCATGTACCCCCATCTGATAAGAATATGACTCTAGATGTTTAATTACATAAAGTGTATTAAACCTGACCACAATAGTCATACATTATTGTGATTTTTTACTAATGGATGGAATAAATTGTTGCTGGGGAGCCTCTGGGACCCCTTCACGGACAATTCCCTGCCTTGAGATCACTGCTTTAAACTATCGGTTCAAAATTGATTTTGGTGAGCTCCTGACTTTTCCACTAGCGCTGCCATTAGGCCAAACTTTGTCCACATTCTGTCATTTCCTCAGTGCCATGTTGTCAGTCAAAGTCATGCCCCTTGGCTCGTCTCACTGTGTAAAAAAGTCATCTGCATGTACCCGGTGCGGTGTTGGCGGTGAGACAGCTAACAGGGCAGATTATTACCTCAGTGGAGGTCTAAACTCTTTTCCTGCTGTTTATAACATCCTAGCTGGGAAAAACATATTCAATTCAGGTTTTCTATTGAATATGTTTTTGTTGGCCAAGAATTGCTGCTTTAATATTCATAATATTTCACTTGGCCAGAAACCTCTGGTCTGCTATCTTTATTTGATATGTTTATGAGAAATACAGTATTTATGGTGTTGTGCAATGGGTCTGGACTGGAATTTTGATATCAGGGAGGTCATGTGAACAAACCGTTTATCGAAAAAGTCTCATTGTAGTCGGGATTGTTTGACATAAATCCTGTTCCGATTATTGTTATCGCAGGAAAAAGACAGACACTCCGTCTCTTAGATGTTGTGCTGTGTGTCATAGACTGTTCGCAGCACGCCCGACATCCATCACACATCTGAGCGGCTCTCTGACGTCACAGACGAGCTTCGACACTCCGGGTGATGATAAATTCAACAAGGAACATAAGCTGGTTCGTGCGTTGCATGCCTCCAGCTGGAATTATCTCCTTCGCAACAAGATTCAGACCTGGAGTCATGCGAGAAGCAACTCGTGTAATACAGAGGAGCAGCAGTTCGCTCACACCCGTAAAAGTATCACGCACGCACTCGTGCACTGATGGACGTACGCACACACCAGCTTCAGCTTAGAGATGACGACCACATGCTGTTTCACATTTCCTGACCTATCCTCAAAGCGTCTTCCTCATTTCTCCTCAAAAGCCCCTCTGGTTACAGTGTATCCCACCTATCTTTTCTCCTTTATCACTCTCATTTTGTCTTTCATTTCACCTCAGTGCTCTTTTTTTCCCCTTTTCTTTCATCCTCCTCTGCCTGTTGTGCTTCCCTTCGTCCTCTTCCTGACACAAACTAGTTAGTAATTAAAACGCTCACGGTCAATTGGGCAAATCATTGCACAGTATGCCACACCTGAGTAGAGGGAGGCGGAAAAAACACTCACACAGCCGCGTACACACACGTACACACACCACAATCAGAGTGCAGAGCCTCATTATGAATCATTTATGTCCTTTTACAGCAGCAGAGAACAATCTGAGGCATTTACAAGCAGCCGCAAATCTGCGCGGCCATTCACGCGCGTACACTTTATTCTTTATTGCTGTCATGCAGCCCTAGAGCGCCGCAGCGTCCAGGTGTTTCCAGGCCCCCGAAGCTGTTGACAGGAAAAGGATCTGTCCATCAGCGGGCGGTGGTATCCAAGCAGGCGGCAGCAGCCAGCCCCGGGATCAGAGGTTGCATGTTTGATGTCACCTCCAGAGTGGAGGTCACAACTCTGCCGAGGCCTCACGCTGCCGGGGCCTACAGCTCGACATGCGTAAGCAGTTGAGAAACAAATGAAACTCTGAAAGCGAGCGGGACTACTTGCTGCTGTAAATGTTCAAAAAGCGGAATGCGCACATGCCACGGGCTGGAATGTCAAATACTGTACAATCTTAAATACACAGCATTCTCTTAAAAACACACACAAAGTAAACCTGAGCATGTGCGCATACAGCACAGCTCTGGCTGGCAGACCGGACACGATGAAGGAATGAGTACAACATTTAAGCTGTTAAATGATTAGGATCAGTTCTTTGGCAGCTTTTAGGGCAAATAGGTCATTTATTGAAAAACATCAACTGTTGCACTTTGCCCAGTATTTCATCATCTCGCTCTGTTTTCAGACAGGCAGCAAATATCTTCTATCACCTTAAGACCTCTGGTAAATCTGCTCGATCGTAGTAAAAAACACAACAAAGTGTGAAATGACGCCACACACTCGCACAGAGACGTGCTATGTACGTAAGTGCACATACAGTAACAAAATGCGAGAAATGAGCCCTTGTTGAGCAATGTTTGTTTTCCCTTTTCTCCCCTGTGTGTGATTTTTATGGGTGTTAAGGCTGCCACGAAGAGGAGAGGAGATGGAGAGAGCGGAGCAGAACAGAACAGATGGGCTATAAGTTGTCACAATGCAACAAAAAGCTAGTATGCATCATGTTTTCTGACAATTCTCGCAGCTGCCTCTGTTTTTCCCTATGACTCTGTACCAGCACATCGTGTTTGTTTGAAATGGAATTAGAAAACTCTGCAGTGCCTCTAAAATCATCATGTTCGAGCAAATCATTGCAGAGGAACAACAGCCCAGAATTTCAATAACGCACTTTTATAATTAGGCTACACAGAGCGAATGAAGATGCACTTTTCCCACCGCAAGCACCCTCAAAAGGGACAAGTGCTGACTACATTACAAGCAATCTCTGAACCATAATGAATGTTATATTGATCTGGGGAAAAAAAACAAAAAACGTGTTTATCAAGAAAAATAAAAGAAATGTGAGGGCAGTGAACAAGTTTAAAGGCATTTGTTTTCCAGAAGACAGAAACATAAAGCTTTAAAGGAAAAGTTTACCCCAAAAATTAAAATTCAATCATTTTCTGCTCACCCTCATGCCAATGGAAGGTCGGGTGAAGTTTTGCAGTCCACAAAATATATGTGGAGCTCCACAGCAAAATAGCGCTGCAGCGTTCTCCTAAACAACTAAAGCAGATGGGGACTTGTTTTAAAAGTAACCAAAAAAAACGTAAAATGGGTCCATAAGGCTCCACAGGTGTAGTCCAAGTCTCCAGAAGCCGCAAAAGCAGCAAAACAAGCATCTTTTAAAATCAATTTGAAATCTGGTCTGAGGGCTTCTGGAGACTTGGATTACTCCCCATCTACTTCAGTTGTTTAGGAGAATGTTTTGCTGTAAAAGCTCCAGAAATGTTTCCTTCATTACCTACCTGCCTTCACCCAAGCTTACATGACGGAATATTCATTTTTGGGTGAACTTTTCCTTTAAGGTTTAAGAAAGAAAAAATGTTTATTAAAGGCTCATAATAGATTCCCTGTCCTTTCAAACAACAATGTGTCGTGAGACTAAATGCATATTATGCATATTAATGATGTACTGAATAAACAAATCTATCCATTAACACCCACGCTCAGTTTTATATTAGGAAAAATAATCTGCATGTCATCAGTGGACAACAGAAAGGCAAGAAAGCAAAGGAAAAAAACAAAAGAGAGAGAAAAAAAGGGCCCTCCACGACACGAGACTCTGTGTTTTTCCATCAAGATTGGACAGATAAAGTGCTCGAGGCTGGTGCGAATTATCTGAGTCCACGAGACAGGCTGCACTTTAAACTCTGGTTTCTCCTTTCCCACTAAGGATCAATCTTTCTCGCCCCCCTCTGAATCACTCTGTTTCTCCTGCAGCCGATCTGCACTGTCTTCATTATCGCGGAAGGGACCGGCATATAAATTGTAAATTTATGGTAGATGAGGAGTTTCGGTTGTCCATGGAAGGTTTGTGCCCCTTGAAGATTTAGCACCCGGGATCTGACTGGCCTTCCCGAAGACAACTCGTGGTGAAGTATGGACCCTCACACACACACAAACACACACACAAACACACACACATCCGCAAGCGCTCGCACATATGCGGCGTAACTTGACCCTCTCTGTATCAAGCATGCCACAAGGACACTAACAAGACTCTAATGCTTGCTAAAAGCTGGCAAAACACCTGAGACACACACATACACAAACATGCTATTAAGATTTTTCTCACTACCGTCTTTAGAAAACAGCCTGAAAGCAATATCCACACATGCACACACACACACACACACACACACACACACACACACACACACACAGATAATTCCTGCTCTGTTGACAAACCCAGCTCACATGGTAGTACAGAAGCCAAAACTCCCATGGCATCTGTGATATCTATAGAGCTGCGCTCCCTGAAGGACAGCCCTCTTTAGCTCATATTCTCAAGCAACTGAATCAAGCTGTTCTCTCACACAGCGAGTGCACTGAAAAAGACTTAGTGTTCTACGCTGCTTTTACAACTCTTAATCATGGATTAAATAAAGTATTATGACTCTAATAAAAACAGGCACCGCAGGTCTCCACATTTTTCACAAATGAGCGGCCTGTCTGTACCTCGCTGTATGTAGATCTGTGTTTGTTTGCCTGTGCGTGGGCGGGTGGATGCGTGTAGGTGTCCGACCTTTGAGGATGACCTCCAGCTCGTCTCGTAAGATGTCAAAGGTGCTGTACCGAGAGCTGGTCTCGGGGATGATGTTCTTTTTCAGCCAGCCTCCGCAGGCGTACTGGTAGAAGTTGTCACAGGGGTCCACGCTAGCATCCATGTTCTCAATGAGACGAGACGCTGCACAGACAGAGAGGAAACAGAGATCTGAGGGCGCGCTAAAAGAAATACCTGGCAGGAAATCAACCACCACTAATGATATAAAAGCCTTAATAGTATAACATTTTGCATGTGAATTTCCCTCTTACCAGCCTGATTAGCAAGTCTATGAAGGGCAGAGATGCTTGTTGTTTCACTAAGTAATGGGTTGACATTTTCAGAAATATTTTAATTCACTTTCTTCTTGAGAGTTAAAGGAAAAACATGAATATCACTCACATATGTGAGCTTAGCTTAGCATAAACACTGGAAACAGTGAAAAAGCGAGCAGAATCCATCTGAAGGTAACAAAATTCCACCAACAAAGCTCACTAAACTCACATTTTATATCACATTATATCCATATTGTTTAATTTGTACAAAAACTGAAGTTATGTGCTGTACTTTGAGGTTACCAGGCAACCAGTGGTGAGTCCAGGAAGTCACTTACCAAGTCACGCCTTACCAAGAAATAGTCCCAAAACTACAATTTGTCAGTGTTATGGTTTCTTTTTAAATTAAACAGTGTTGGGGTCTTCACTCAAAAAAAGTATCGTATTAAACATTACTTGCTGATTTGAAAAACTTGTGTACCATGCCGTGCCGTGCCATTAATTACAGAAAATACTATAAACGAGGCAGGGAAACATGACTGCTCTTAAACAGAATCTTCCCGGATAATTTGTCAGCAAAACATTGCAAGCAGACGTTTTCGTCTCTCTTTTCCATCATTATATTACAGATGTCCATATGCGTCTCTCCAAATATAAAACAATGTTTAAACAACATCCTTGTCATTACTTTACAAACTCAAACACTGCTGATAAACTTGTGTATCTGCGTCACTGTCACAGTTTCTGCCTCTTCACCCTGGCCAGATTTTTCCAAAAGGTCTGTTTTCAGTGACCTGAAATGCTGTTTACATGTGTACAAACGCCATGTAAGTGAGTGAGCATGCACAATACCAGAGCCCTGGAACTAGATGATGGACAACCTCAAAGGGCCAAATGCACTGAAAGCGCCTGACGCTCATGTTTTGAAGCCCACCCATTGTTTTAAATGTCCGAATGCACATTAAAAGCATTTTGAGGTGCGTCAAGCTGCCTTGACGCCCGTACTCCGACCTCGTTTCAATTTTAAAGCTTCAAATAGGGACCCAGTGACCATAAATGCTTTTCCGCCGCCGCGGTACCCATTTGGAAAGAGCTAAAAGGAAAAAATGTAAGGAGAGACAGAGGGTGAGAGATATCACAGCTGTGCCCTGTGAGGACACGCTGCTGGGAAATCTGTCATCAGTAATGACCAAATTCAGCTGTTGTGAAAACTTTAACTGAGGTAAATGTAAGTGTGAGGAGGCAGGAGGAGAGGAGACGTAAAGACAGAGGCGGAGTTTTCATTTTGGGTTTGAAGGGCTGTATGTGTTTATGTACATGTTGAACTGAGGTCACTATAGAGTAATATGAGGGCTACATATAAATACTGCAGATTCTGTGGTGTTGGCATTTCAAATCTGATGCCCGCAGTGCGCCATAGCAGCATGAAATGACGCGCTTCATTTGAGGCGTGTCAATTGTCACTATCAGTAGCGTGGTGCCTCGAGACTTGGAAGCTCGCCAGACTGTTTCATGCTCTAACATACTGTACCCCAAAAACACATTCATTAAAATATGATTCAAAAGGCTGGAAACAAAAGTCTGAAGGTAAAATGGCAGTAATTGGGTTCAGTGCTGAACTAGTACTGAAAATGTGCTAAGTTTTTCGAGCTGTAATTAAATTACATGAGGGCTGCAGAGAGATCTCTTGTGACGAGGGCTGCCTGTCATATCTGACTGAACTGGGACAGCGGTTCCCCCGAAAATGCATCGAAAATGAATTGGCATCTGTTGCTGGAAACTAGAAGTAGAGCTACAAATCTTTAATTAACTGTGGCCGTGTTTTCATGAAAACCAAACAAGGAGCACTTACAGTTAAGTTACAAAAGCCCCACAACAATTCTGGGATATGTTGAAACACTTCAGCTTTGGACACACGTCGCACACACAGATCCCAGTGGATTTGCTTAAGCTGTAGATACAAGCTCAAACCCATTACCAGTTTCTCAACTCCTCTCGCACTGTTGTTCAGAGGTGAGCCGAGAACAATAACCCCTCGCAACATATTTGTGCTGATCACTGTTTTGACTTAGAGGCAACATATTCACATTTGAAGAGGCCATTTTGTCTAAGTACGTCTGAAATCCCCCGGCTCCCTCCCGCAGCAGTCTCGATTTTCCCATTCTGTCCGCCTCTGTGAAAAATCAAAGCCTTTAGATGGAGACAATAAAGAAAAGGCACAAACAAACACACAACACTTACCTGACTGTGTGCAGTCAGCTGTGGTGCAGATTTCATCTGTAGGAAAATGCAAAACAAATCATCACTCAGTGGCATTTTTGCAGTCATCAGTCATAATGTCAAACGCTCATTCCCTGCGTCTTCTTTCTACAGCTCACTCTTTACACTCATATGACTGCTTAGAAGTGTTTCTTTCGCACTGTCATGACTGATTTGGGTGCAGAACTGTTAATCAAACGCAATCTGACATGTTCTGACACAAGCACACACACACACACACACACACACACACGCACACCCACATATGACCCTATACACTGCTTCATGCTTTATGCACACGATGTGCACACAGGTGAGTGCACACACCGGTACCAACATAGACGTAGTCATTCAGCTTTCTCTTTTTCCCGGTTTGCACATTAATCAATCACAGGACTGCAAGAGATAATAATAGCAGCTTCACACACACTCACCCATACCCAGTGGGTATGAGCTTTCCATTTAAAGGGGCACTATGTAGTTTTGGTGAAGAAATTCAAAAGAATTTTTAGATTTACAATATTAATGAGGTAATAATACGAACTCAGAAATATTTATTTTTTCCATAACTGAATAAAGAAGATGTTCTCAGAGGGAAATAAGGTCCCCAGAGCACTGTTTGAAGCTAGAAAGGTGGCAGGGTCCGCCAAATATAAATGTATAAAAGTAAAACAGTATGAAAGTGTCATGAAAACAAAGAGACTTTGTTTGTTAAGGCATTTTTTTTTAAAAGCAGTCAATGATGATCTTTCTCTTCTGATTAAAATTTCTCCCCCAACACTAAATAGTGCACCTTTAATTGGATTGTTTTTCTGTTCTTGACCTGCTGGACCTATAGTTGTTCCGTTATCAATCATTAACCTATAGATCTATAATCAAGCTGCTGACCATGCATGTTAATGTCATACTAGTAGATAACTTTTCCCGTACTACATCACAGTGATCCTTCCCCCTTGGACTTATAAGTGATTTATAAAAGCCCTCATCATGTAGACTTTGTGTATGTACCAGTTAATAATTTGATATCCGAAGTCCAAAAAGCAAGCAAAGCAATTGTCAGGAGATTAATGATTGTGCTTTTCGGAAAAAAAAAAAACCATGAGATGCTCATATTGTGACATTGATCTGAAGCCGGTTCGATTGGTTTCCCATGGCGAGGAAAGCGGGGGCGTGTGGGTCTGTTTGATTTCACTGTGTCCCTTTTAAATGATCCATATCTCATAATGTGAATTGATGACATCTGCAGCGAGATATGAGACACACAATTCTTCATCATTTACACAGAAAAGTGAAATTGCACCATGCTTTGAGTCACACACAGCAGTGTAAGGATGCCTGAGAGCACAAAGTAAACTCTAAAAAAGGACCTTTGCACATTGCTTTCTTCTTTCTGGCTCAGTGGTCGTACTTTGGCACTCTGCGTTAAAAGCACACAGCTCGAGTGTCTTCTGTTCACCTGAACACAATCCACTTCCTCAGCATGCTTACCATTAAACATGAACTCAGCTGGAAGTGATGGTCAGTGCGTGTGCACGTTTTAAAACAGGTGAGATTCAAGAAGTTCTGAAAGGTTTACTTCATATTGTGGTGACGAGAAAAACAAAAGGATGTCCTCCACGCTGAATGGCTCCCCGAAAATAGATTTTAATTACACGACGCACTTCTTTTGATCGCTCTGTTTTTTTTGCCACAGTCTGACAAAGATCTAAAGGAATGTTCTTTAGTCTTGGAGCCTCTCAGATATTCAGATATTTCTCACTTTTTCTAATCAGTTCTCAGTACTTTCTTCAGCACTCACCAGTCTTCTGCGTGGCGAAAAGGATGATGAGGGCGACAATGACGATGAAGAGCAAGGAGACGATAGTAATGAGGCCGATCTCCAGGGAGGTCCAGCGGGGCTTCTTAGCCGATTTGGGGGGGTTGGTCTCCGTCATTCTCGGGTCTCCTCCTTCTGCTGCCGGCTGTATCAACTCACCTGAGGGGAGACCGCAGAAGAGCTGAGACAATTAGTCGACTGATCAATCAGCAGTAATTCAAAATCATTTAATCATGATTTATTGAGAAACATTTATTGCCTGCAGCTTCTTAATCATGAGAATGTGCTGGTTTTCTCTGGTTTATCTCATTGTAAATTCAATTTTTGTCGGTTTTGGACTGTTTGGACTGGGTAGACATTTTTTTATTTCCTTTTTTTAATGGACTAATCAATTAGTGGATTAATTAATGGCTTAAATGAAAAAATAAATTCTCTAATGTGTGTCAAACTGGTTTTTGCAGGCAAAAAAGGTATCATTCTGACATTAAAATACATTTAACTGCTGGACACAAGTAACTGTAACTCTCCTTTCACTTAACTGCAGATTTATTGTGATTTTCATCTTTTTTGGTACCTTTTCCGTGCCGAGTTGGCGGCCATGTTGTTGTTGGTGATGTGTGTTGAGTGAGACGATGTAGTTCACTGATCGGTTTAACACAAAACTAGATGGTAGTTTTGGTTTAATTATGACAAACTGCGACTTTCTTGACTTGAAAAGTCTTTTAAATTGAAAAACATCATATGTTTGATTCATGGCGACACTCAAACAGGATCAAAAATGTGTTTGTCTCTCCCCATCGGCCTGACTTCGGCACTGTACTGGACCAGAACTGGCTTCCAAACTATTTGTGATGTAACAAATCATGCTCTTAAAATCAGATTTTCAGTGAGCACTGACAAATTTGACCTTTTTCAGCAATGATGTGAAAACAGCCTTCTAGCGTCACACACAGTGAAGCTCAAACATTCAACTGTAGGAGCATGAAGAGAAACATGCTTTAATTGGTTTTAATTGATAGATTAATCGATAATGAAAATAATCTTTGGCTGCAGCCCTCAACAGAAGAAAACAAGGAGACTTAGATAACAGAGAAGTTAGTGTAATTCACATATGAGCAAAAAATAGACGAAATAATCTGTAGAATCTGTTCGTGGATTTTCATCACATCAGCATTCTTTAAAAATCCAGCTGTATCAATCAAATAATCTTTGAAGCAAAGAGTGTTTTGGCTCTTGGAGAACACAACAGTTTCAATTGAAAAATATTAATTTTGACATCAATAAAGGAAACATTCTGGGGTTTTTTGCAAGAAGATGAAGAAAGGAACTACAGACAGTGAAAAGGGAGATTAAAAAAAAAGAGAAGGCAGTGATATGAAAACAAATGAGCAAAAAAAAAGACAAACAGTGTTTTTTCTAAAACCAGTCTTGGAGTGAAAGGTGAGAACAATGGAAGTTCTTACCCTCTGGTGGCAGTACACTCCAGACAAAAACAAACAAAAACCAAAAAAGTAACAAGCAACACAAACTTCTGAAGAACGGAAAACAAGTGGGACCTCTCCCTCCGCTCCTCACTATACACTGTTGTTTGCCTCTCTGGGGCCAAGTGAGAACTTTACAAAGTTCATGTAACAAGCAGTTAAGTCTATCTCTGAAGGCAATTAATCCTTAATCCCTTACCGACGGCATGCACACACACACACACACACACACACACACACACACACACTTGTGCAATCACCGCACAGACGCATGCTCGTCCGCAGCCATGCTCTCACACACACTTTTACAAGCTCGTGTCATGAAGCGCCTGTGCAGATGGGTGGGTCTCTCTCTGCGTGCAGGCTGAGATGAGAGCTCAAAGTCTCTTTGCTTCTTTTGAATAAGTCGACAGCCAAACACACACACACACACACACACAGCATCTCCTACCGTACAAACACACATCTGAATTCATCACTCCTTCACATAACCACAGTCCTGCTGAATGTCAAATCCCCTATCATTCTCCTTCATGACTAAACAATAAGCCTGCGTACTGTAAACTCCCCTGGTTACAGTCATTATCCAGCCTGGTAATTGGCCATTACTGTATACAACGACCACAGCTCGCAACAAGCTGCTCTCTCAGCTCCACAGCGGTGCTACAGCATGCATGACCTCACTATAGGTCATGAGATTTACAACCTAGGGGGTGGTAATGGATACCTTTCCATTTGAAGGATGTAATTCTACAGCGGGTGTAAAGGCGACAGAAAAGTATGGAAGGAAAATGAGCGTCTGAAGGCCTGAAAAGAGGAGATGAGACAGCAGGATCGTGACACCAGTTGATATGTTAATCACAACTTCCTCTCCAGCTGCAAGAGGGGACAGAAACTTTTCTTCTCTTTTCCTTTTTTCCACGAACAAACACGTCACCTTGACAGCAGTCCCACAGCTCTATTAAAATCATGCCTGCATGTCAGCGTCGGAGGGGCTGTACGTTATATTCATTCGCTCTAATCTTGGCACGTTGCGTACCGAGAAATGAGACGCCTGCAAAATTTATTTTGACGGAAAAGGGACATAAAGACAGAGTGAAGGAATGTGCGAAAAGAGTGAGGGGGGAAAGGGAAGCCATAAAAAGCAGAGTGGGACACCGAGAGAGGTCCTAAATTATGTTGAAGTTACTCCCTCTCGGTGTGCTGAGGCATGTTCGGTATGATCCTTAAGGACCACTTACTGTATGTTCCTCTCGTGCTCTATCACTCAGAGATAATGCTGACATTGTGTTTCAGTGACGTGACGCGGGAGGAGCTGTACGTGCTTAAAGTCAGATAAATCTCATTTAAATTTATCAGCACTGCTTCTGGGTCAATGCAACAGCATGTGATTGTGTAGACGGATGCCTTTAAAGGGTTACTCCACCAATTTTGCACATTAAAGTGTGTTTACAGGTGTTGGGGAGTACTACTGCAAACTGTATGTGAAAAGATTAGT
Organism: Pagrus pagrus; assembly: GCF_965226575.1. NCBI lineage: Eukaryota > Metazoa > Chordata > Actinopteri > Spariformes > Sparidae > Pagrus > Pagrus pagrus. The sequence goes on from NC_140188.1 coordinate 12,733,033, forward strand.
AAAAACCCTTTTGTGACTGCAGAGGACGCTGCATGTAATCTGGTAAATTGCCTCCAGTGATGTCAGCCAGTCGCAGAGATGCATTGTTGGTTGCATTGCACTCCTACAACAATGTCGGACTCATTATGGACAGTTTAACAAAATCAATACAGCAGAACCAGATATCGCCTTTTATTAGTCCACCTATTTTCAAAACCTGGCACCTGCATTACCCACAATGCAACTTGAACACAAAGTGACATCACTCGAGGCAATTACATGCAGCTTCCTCTGGACACATATGTACTTGTACTCCCCAACACCTGTAAACAGTGACAGAATGTAACTAAGTACACTTACTCAAGTACTGTACTTAAGTACAATTTTGAGGTGCTTGTACTCTACTTGAGTATTTCCATTTTCCGCTACTTTATACTTCAACTCCTTTCATTTTGGAGGAAAATATTGTACTTTTTACTCCACTACATTTATTTGATAACTTTAGTTACTAGTTACTTTTCAGATTGCTGCATCAGAGCCGAAGTAGCGTGTTTAGAAACGTATTTGTTTTATCAGCAATCGGATAAAAAGAATACTGATACCGACCCATAGCATACAGTGTACATACGATATACAATATATGTGCGTTGACATTTACTTTTACTTGCACATTTGATACTTAAGTACATTTACCATCAGATAGTTTAAGACTTTTACTCAATATTATTCACATGGGCGAATTTCACTTTTAACAAAGTAATGTTATCTTTACTTTTACGGGCACTTTACACAACACTGCCTGTAAACATACTTTAATGTCTAAAATTGGTGGATTAATACTTTAAGGATACATCTGTCTGTGAGATACCTTTTTCACTTTCCATAATGTGGCTCTGATGTTTCTCCTTGAAATCTAACATGTGCTGCAGTGTCTGAATTATTAAGATAATCAACACCAAAAGTCAAAACTCTCTTTTTCTCCTTTTTCTCAGCTCTCCGTCTGTCTGCCGTGATATATCTAATACATAAAAAAGTTCCCATGTCTTGTGAGACCTCACAAACCCCTTCAAAATTAAACCCATCATTCACCGAGACACCTGACAACACCCATGTGTCCGCACACACACACACACACACACACACACACACACACAAGTCAACACTAGCCTACTTGCACAGAGTCAGTTTTTTTTTTTTTTTTACAACCTACACGATCGTGAGCCATGAACATGCCATGTACCTAATTGAGTTTGAATAAGTACAGGAATGTGGCCTACTTTAACTTAAAATAACACCTTCTCTGGGATGTGGTATCCAGCGTGGGCCTATAGCTGCACACTGAAGACTAAAATCACTTTAAAATCATTTTCTGGGGAGGAGACTTGATGCCCAAAGGTGCTGTGATCTAGCTGAAATGAAGTCCACCTCTTAAATTGCTTTTCTAATGGTTTTTTGATAGCAGTATGAATGGAATGGGAAATATAACTTTTAAAGGGACATTGCAACTTAAAATATCACACAGCTGGGAGACAGTGAACCCAATCCACCACATAAGCTTGGGATACTTTGCTGGAATAACACGACGCCGTGGATGAAAGGGTGTTTTCTGATATGACCAAATGCAAATAGGTGTCAAACTCCAGTGATAAAAATATTCAGCTGCAGCACACACACACACACACACACACACACACACACGCCGAGCGAGACGCAGTTAGATGCGTGCCAGCTCCTCGTCTCCTGTTGCACGTCGGGAATTCCAGGGGGGGCTGGCATGATCAACTGGTGCACGCTGCCCCGTGTCACCGAGCCGGCACGCGCGCACGCGCACACGCAAAATAATGCCCCTTACGCGCGCAGACACACACACACACACACACACACGCAGGGAGACAGGGACGCACAGGGATGGCACCGCGTTATAAGAAGCGCTCGGGGTGCGTGAGCGACTTACCAGATGTGTCGGGAAATTTTCGGTCGATGATATATATGGGCATCACATCCACTGATCAGACATCCATCAAATCCACAAAGGGAGCGCGAAGTGCTGATCGATCTCTTACAGCCTGGGTTTTCAACAAGGCACACACCGATCCCGCCTCTCTTCTTCTCCTTCTCCTTCTTCTTCTCCTTCTCCTTCTTCTTCTTCCCTTTGGCTTTCTATTCTAGGATTCACACAAACACGCACGCACGCACACAGACACTCACACGCACACAGAACCTCCACTACAACTCCCTACTACACTGTACCACATCTACCCACAGAGGATCGCAGAATTCAAATGAGCCATCAGACTCTTGCGCGGCGCAATTGGTCAAGTGTGCGCTCCACAGGGGGAGGGGGGGGTGGGGGGGGATCCCATATTTATACAGCCTATGACATCCAGTGAGGCAGTGGAGCAGCCCTCTGAAGTTCTCAGTACCGCCGAGTCGTTGCCTCCTCCGTCAGGGCGGCGTTTAGAAGTGACCCTGTCAGCGGCACTTGCTGTTAGAGGCGCCTAAATAGCTCCGGGGCGCAGATTCAGGTGTAGAGTGTGATGAAGTGAAGTGTAGTATATTTCACTGTACTTACTCGTATGGCTGTCACCAGCTCATCCAAGGCTCTTGGATGCGCACAGACAAAATTCCTCGTTGTAATCATGGTGCAAGGACGCACTGTGGCGAGCTGATAGCGATCAAGTGGAATTTTTGCCTGCACTAATTTGCATTTAGTAGATGAAATGATTTGTTTCTAGAATATCAGCAGTACCTTAGTGCCAAAAGTGTGGTGGTAGTTAAAAGTCATGCTGTTTAGGGCTTTAACTCGGGCTGTCATGATTAAACCGATTGATATCATAAGTGAGGTTACTTAAAAAAAATGCTTTGCAAATTCATTGTTAACTTTGTTTATTTTGTGTTTTGCCCCATTTTTGGCAATTGAATAACCCTCAAAATGTGAGTGTAGGGAGGCGAAGGCAGAGTCTGTAACCACTTAATGGAATTTTCCACTTTGTGATGGCATTAACCAGATTTATGGTGAATAACCACCACCTACGATGACCAAACAAGAGTGGAAAGAAACAGAAATGACTCACTATATTACACGATATTGTCAAATCAAGGAAATTACTTGATGTCAATATTACATTTTTAAATATCACGGTTATCGTCAATATCGGTATATCACAACAGCCCTGGCTTTACACAATGCAAGATAGTCTTAAAGGTCCAATTTGTAAGAAACTTGATTTTTGAGTGTCATTCCCAACTTATCACACGCTGACACTTTGGGTTGTCGGCTGACCCGACCTACATTCCCAAATCATCCCATTTGACTAGATGGGATAGCCGAAGCGTCAGTATTTGACAAGCCGGGAATTAGACTCAAAACCAAAATTGTACGCTTAATTTTGGTCCCCTGGAGGTCCTTTTACCCTTCTTTGGGAACCACCCACACCCAAATAACAATTTAAAACCCTGATTAAAGCCCATATTTGACTGTCAGTTCTGCTGCACACTGTCATCCTGATACTAAAGCAAGGTCAGTGTGTTTGAATAAATTGTTAAATACATTAAATGAAACTAACTAGCTGTGCATGCAGCACAGCTTTGCATCCCGATTTGAATCTTCCTAAAAGGCAACATATATTATGCAAAATATAAACTCATTAATATAGGTCGCTCTTAGCAGTGTAAATGCAACCTTTAAGCTAGAGTGAGGGTGGAATTTCACAGCATGCTTATGGTAATGTCGCATTTATGAGTTTCTTGGACATCGAGGCTGCAAATGACTGTGGTTTTCAATGTGTATATTTGCAGCAGCCGATTTGCAGAACAGTCATTGAAATGCTGCTCAAACGGTGTTTAAATTTAGCCTTGTTTCACCTACAGACACCTGTGCGTGCATTCGTTATTCTTTCGACATGCAAACGCTGAAGGGTTCCCTTGTGCTGTGCACGACTATCCTCATGTATGTAAATCACGTAAGCGGCTAAGTGCACCACGTATAGGGTTGATCCAAGATAATTGCCATAGAGAGGGATAAAGGTCATCACCAGCACCGTAAAATGTAAAACCCTGCTTGCTCTGACATCTATGGTACTCTAAACCATTGGGTGTTCATTAGCCTACATACAATTTTACAGTGACACAGCTCACTATCCCGCCCAATAAAAAACCTTTTACTTAGATCCATTTACTCCGTTTTGTCGCTGTTTGGTTGTATGTGGCTTTTTGCCCGTGCCCTCTTTAATGTTGAACGCCAAAGTTCATCAGGGGGTCACCCCTGCGAGCGCAATTAACTCCGCAAACACATGAAGATGTTGGGTCTAAAAGTGAAAGTTAGCATGATAGTGAGAAGAAAGCCAACAGAGTCACTGCGGAGAATAAATGACCTAATTTCAGTGGAAGCAGGGGAGTCTGGGGATGAGAGCTTGTCGTCATTGTTATCAGCGGCTGATCGCATTCATGCTATTTATGTTAAGCTGCGATATCTTATGTGCGTTTATATATTTAGATACAGGACATTTTACCATATGCTTGTGTTTAAAGCAAGCCGATCAAAGAGCCATTTTTCGATGGCACCCGCACGTGCTTCGATTGTAAAACTTATAAACTGTCTTTGAAAACACCTAAATCCTATTATGTGGCCCTTTGACTTCATCTCTACATATGCTCTCATTACAGCTCCATTACCAATTATCCTCTCAAACATAAAAGATAAATGCTTAAACAAGCCTTTTTTAGTGTCGCCCCATCTTACCGTCTATGTTCCATCGCTTCTGATAATGAACAGCTTGATTCCCCTCCGAGGGATTTACGTCTCTGTGTATTTTTTTGAATATCTGTGAAGCTGAACTGACAGCAGTTTTCGCAGCAGCTGCCTGTCATTGCATCTAAAGGATGTTCACATTTGCCGGCAGTGCAACCTCTGTGATCATAATTTCCATCATTTTGTTGCTTTGCTCTTCAAATAAAACCCCTAGCCCCTTCTCTGTTGGCCATTTGAGCTCTGTTCGCTGTCAGTAAACCCAGCGTGTTATGGACTCCTGGAGAGTATTGGATTTTAATTGCGCTGTGCCCGGGGTGACACAGGTATTAAACAAAAATAGCTGCATGTGTGCCAACAGAGACACAGTTACACGGACTTGCATGCACTCTGCTTTACCGTTGAAACCAAACAGCTTCACGCAAATTGCACATGCATCAAGTAGTAACACGCATGTTGCGTCAGTACGATCAGTTGCAAATCATGCCCATCTAACTTGAAAGATGTGTTTTTAATTGCGTCTTGGCAGGAATGCATTTCTTAGGAGAACATTTCCACACTTGCTTCATTCATCACATTCATTATGACAATTTTGAATGACAACATTGTGGGTTATTTTAGTCAATTAACAGGAACTGTTGACAACCACCTTCCGAGACATGAATAATATGTTCCAGAGAGTTGGTATTGCATAGAAGCAAAACACTGTGACTAATAAGAAGTTCTGCATGTGTTCCACATATGCTGGTGAATCACACAGAGGAGCAAGTTTGTCACATATTTTTTTTTTTTACAGTATTTTCAGCTTATGTATAATTGTCAGACAGTTGAAGGTACTTTGGTTGTATCAAGGTCACTCAGATGGGTTGTTGTATCAGCACCCCCTCCCCTTCACGAAGTGTCAGGGGAGTGACTCTCCTATCAGCAACAGACGGGCTGTCCAGTTATGCTCAAAGTCTGCTGTCAGTGCACATAAACACACACATACACAAACTCACAGTCTTGCACTAAGGTACCACACAAACACACCCACACAGGCAAGGCCTCGGATATACTGCACACACATTAATAAGCTCAGCCCTGTCACTCAGAGAGAGGGGCTTTCAGATGGAGGTTTGTGCCGGTCATGAGGTGGCAAGAAGAGGAACAGAAAAGACGGACAGAGAGATAAGGAGGAGAAAATGGTTAAAACTGCCGGCTTAGCCAATACTTCCAGGCTGACACAGACAGTCTCCTTTTTTTTTTTAGATTTAGGGAGTTTTTTTATTGCTTTTGTTATCTATGATTAACCGGATGGTGCAAAATAACATTTTCAGTGTGTCTAAAAACAGAATTCTGGTATTACTGCTCTTTATAGTCACTATTCATGTGATTCAGATTGAAATAGAATGTGTGATAAAACATGAGCTAATTGTGCACATGGGAAGCAGTCACAATCTGGATGATTAAAAAATATTTTTATACACCCTTACACACATGTATTTATCCTTTGGGAGGACCATATTTACTTACTTTTGTTTTCCTGAAGATTCAGACAACCTTAATCATAATCACTACACGTCTAATCAGAGGCATTACCCTAACTATGAAACGAGCTTAAATCACTATATTTAATGGTTTATTTTGTGGAGACAAGCTTTTTGTCCCCACATGGGAGGTGTGTCCCCGTGTTGTGACTCTGTAGCTCATGTCCCCACAATGTTAATAAAACATTTCCACAAACACACACACACTTACATATGTCTACATATAAACCATGTTTTCAGATACACATTATTTGTGCCAAGATTGTTGATGACATTTTCAAGGTTTTTCCAATTTCATTTGAAATGCACAAGTGGGATACGACTCATTTCTTTCTCTCTTTTCTTCACCGTCCCGTGTGTTCACCTGCGTCATTCCTTTTATGATTATCAGTTAAGTGGCTGTCATGAACAAAATCACAATTGAAGACACATTTCCTTTCAGTTACTATCCTCTTCACTTGTCTGCACTTGCTTTGCCATGGTGAGTTGGTCATTGTAGGAATCTGCTGATGTGGAAAGGAATGACAGGTGACTTACAGTAGAAAGCCTGGACCTCCCACGTAGATCAGATAATTAAAATATCTGTAATTCTACTTGAATTTAGAAAAATGTTGTTATCATGCTCATTGTGCTGTGCATGTCAGTTCATGAATTCATTCAAGTGCTGAAGATGTTGTCATGTCACGCATATCCACCCAGAAAATGCAGCTTTACGCTTTGCATTTGCACCAAAATATTACCTTTTGCCCTAATGGATGTTTTTACATAAACCATGAATCAAGTGATTATGCTTAATATGAAACGGGTCATCTGTAGTAATGAACTCAAAGATAGATAGAGATATGAGCCGCTCAACATTTAACATCTTTCGTTTACTCGTTTAGGTCCACGGCGATTAGTCTTTTGGTTCATCCCAAGTATTCTCATCAAGCTGATTACCAGCAGCTGTTTTCAGTGAAAAAGCCAAACTCACTGTACACCCCCTGATGAGCACCAAACAGAAGACTGATGAGTGTGTAAATAGGCAACTGTTTACTAGCACATTATGTATAACAGCTTTATTAGGTGATAATACCTCAGTTTTGTTCTGGTGCACCTATGTGGCAAATACTTTAAAGCCACTTTATGTAGAATTTCAGCTTTGGTGCCCCCCAGTGGCAGCATAAAAAAAGATGCTCTATCATACAGCAATGCATGTCACACATGTCCAGTTCCACACATGTGGATGCACAGTCTGGCATTGTCTTCACTTTTCTGAAAAGTGAAGCCATGTGCCATTAATCTGCATTCTTTCTAATGGCCACAAGGGGGTGACTCCACTGGTTTCAAAAAGAAGTCCGATTAAATGTAAGATTATGAGAAAATGACCCTACTTCTCACTTGATTCGTTGCCTCCATAAACAGTTCCCCAATGAGTTTATGGTCTCAATCGCTAGTTTGAGGTCTTCTTCAATACAGCGTGATGTTCATTTTGTAAATTATGGTCGCATTTACAGTGAAATAGGCAACTGTAATTGATAAGTCACTACCATGGCAACCATCAGTCAGGATAGTGGTGTAGTGATTCGTGTGCTCCCCTGCTCATCCAAATAGGGTCACTTCTGGCTCCAAAAAACCCAAGATGGTGATGGCTGTAATGCCAGAATCGAGGAGTCAAAACAGTAGTCCATAAACCAAAATTTGATGTCACAGTAAATTTACAATTGGTCCACAAGTGCAGCTCTGAAATTGCCACTCTGTAGTTGAATGATATTGGATAGGCAGGTGCTTCACGTCATTGACAGTGTGTGTCCTTCAGTTCAGTCTATTTCTCACTCTCACACGGACACACACACATCCACACAATCCCCTTTCCCTCTAAAGACTATCACATGCTAAGCACAGCTGAAGGTCAAGTGGGTCAAGTTGATTTCTTTGATCTCAGACTGAGGGTGATAATTTGTCCTGGACTGAGGTCTACTTGTTTTCACACTCCAGTACAGCATGTGTTGTTCTCTGTTCTTTGGCTTCCACACTGTACCAGGGACAAGACTGCGAAGAACTTGCCCCGACACTGGCCCTGCCGTACTTGATGCCTGAAACCTTTTAAACAGCTGTCTCGCTCTTAATTGTTTCCCGAAGGACACTTTAAGCAACTAAAAATGCATTATTAGACGTATTAGCATTTATTCTTTTATCCCTTAGTGTGTGTGTGTGTGTGTGTGTGTGTGTGTGTGTGTGTGTGTGTGCGTGCGTGCGTGCGTGTGTGTGTGTGTGCATCTTCTTGTGTGGTGTTGTGTTCATGTATATGTACACTGTTCTGAATTGGTCTGAACTTGAGCCAGAACATAGCTGATAGTTCTCATCTGTCATGGCCACTTCGCATGCATTCTCCCAAGTGTTTTCTCTTACCTCCTTGCAGCTTCTCAAAGGCTGATAAACCACTAGACTCTGTCCTGCTACTGCACAATTTGTCTTAGTACACAAATGACACGATAAAGGTTAGTGTGTGTGTGGGTGTGTGTGTGTTTTGTTTTAAGTGACTTTCTCAGTGTCGGCTCTACAAACAGTAGAGAAAGAGTGGTGGACTATACACAGAAGTACTGAAATAATTGACTCCAAAAAGAAACTTCTTGTGTCGAAAAGTAGCAGTATCACTTTTTGTTATGGCACCTATATATTTATAAAGTGTTTAAAAGTTGTAACTAATTCATCAATGGTTAATGAATCACTTATTAATGCCTTATAGATCAGTTATAAGAACAGAGTTGGCGGAATAACAACGTATTAAGCATTAACTAAATGATTACCGACACGTTTAATAGCTTCATTATCAAAGCCAAAGGAATGTTTTTGCCACAACCTGGCATCCCAAAATGTGTTCTTATAAGAGTTTACATTTTTACTGTAACACAATCGCTCAATAAGGTTTTTCTGCCGCAAGAGCAGTGACTCTCCAGCTGAGTCACTGCCCAACTGGAGAGTTGTGTGCAGAGCCAGACCTACTGGAGGAATAAACACCCAGAGTCACATCAGGTAAGAAGAGTGGGAACCTGATTCTCGACCTGAATTCACCGACATATGCTAGTTTACAGCTATTGTGCAGTAAGGTAATCTAGGGTTTAGAAACACTCTGGAGTAAAGAAAATAACTGCTCAAACTTGTGAAAGTGATGTGAGGCAAAGTTTGCTCCACTGTGGTGAACACACCATTACTCAACCACCATTGCTCAGTGACTCAGGCACAAATGTTCATGGACAAGGCGATGTTGCGACATCCTTCCACACTCTCTGACTCAATCCCAGAAGTTATAGCGAAAAGTGGCCAAATGAAATGCACCCTTACTTAAGTGAACTTGTGGATTTTCTCTGGGTTTGAACATCACTGGAAACATTTGGGATAATCTAAGCACACAACAAAAGAAAATATTCAATTTAATGCAGAAGTGTTACATAGTATATCTGTAAAATGGCGCTAATATAAAGTGCAACCTAACTCTGCAGTTACTGTATACACTGTACGTGGGCATTGTTAAAGGGCCAATGTGGCCTTCTGACTCATTATAAATTTCCACCTTTCCAATTCAGTGATGCTCTCTGGTGATTACTTTTCCTTGAAAGAAACCTATTTTTTTCTGCCTTCCCTCTGAGGGGATAAAAGAAAGCTGACAAACAAAAACTGGTTTAGACAGAGCAGCTTATGGGCTACATTATAGTTCTTGCCTTTTCAAGTATCAGTGATTTTAGAATAAACTGAAAAGTGTGAAAAATCCATTGAGGCGCAGAACTGAAAAGATGTTTGGTCTAAGCCGGCACTTCACACAACATGCACAGGATGTTCCATTTATGGAAGCAATGGATTGATTTCAACACAGATTCTATTCTTTTGTACCTTTTGCGTTTGTGCTGTCATCACGCCGCATGTTTCAGCAGGAATCTGGGCACGGCATAATGTGGGCGCATAACAATGCAGATGCAACGGTGGGATTCATCCTAATCCCGATACTGAAGACGGATTTGACTGAAAGCAGCCTCTGATCGTAACGTAAGGCATGTCTAGACGGATTCCCAGGACACCGGGGTTCTTTGAATTAATTCTGTGGCATTTTGTCGGCATGGGTAACTGCTGTACTTTGTGACAAACGTCCTTGTGAACAACAGCATCGGCTCATGTGGTCACCTTCGTGCGGTGCTCAGCGTTCTGTGAGCGGACATCGTACTGTTTCAAGCAATATTTGTCTTAACATGCCAAAAGGATCTGTCGACCACCGCTGACATTCCTACACCTCTATTTGGGTTTACACACTCCGTTCCCTCCGCCTCTCTTGTCTTCCCCCTCTGTCCTAAATTCTCTGACAGGAAATGTTTTACTCTATTTGACTTTGAGCAGTCAACACAGATTCCCACAAATTGTCCATCTTTCCTTTTTTTTTTTTTCTATCACTCTCAAAGCACCAGGGGACTGCTGCTATTTGTATTTTCCATCTTTCTCAAAGTTTCAGCAGTAAAGGAGGATATGATGAGCGGTGGAAATTATGCAGCAAATAGGGTCAAGGCAGCATGAAGGTGAAACACACAGCAGGCCTCATAGAGAGACTTGTTAACACTAACTACTGAGATCTACCCCCCCACTCTCAGATGGATTTTAAAGGGTTCTGCTTGATGTGGAAGTGGCTTTGGTGCTTTATGTAAAGCCACTGCCCTCTAATGTTGTGTAATGAAAGCACAGCAGCATCCACTAGAAGCTGTAAACCCCTGTGGTGAAACACGCTTGTTATTTTTAGTGATGTTCAGAGGAAGGATTTTCTACGCCCGCCAAATTTTTCTAACTCAACTCTGACTGAGATGGGCGCTGGATTGGAAAGACCAAGATTGAAAACATACTTCCCTGAGATAAAAATCTGCTGCCAGTTGACTTGCTGGGGAGTTGCTACACTTCCGCCACTGTTTTGAAGAGCGCTCAAGTTTGATAGCATGCCTGCTTGAAAGGTTTTTTAAAACTTTGCCCAGCCATGCTTGTCAGCGGCGTTTGGGATGATAGCCAAAGCTCATGCACAGATGTCAGTCAGGAAAACCTTCCGACCACGGCCTGATCCCACATGATCCTTTTGTGGAAAGACATTACGCTTTTAACTTGACATGGCTGATGCACAAATGTTTATTTAATGAACAATCATATTTCATAATTTACCTCTCACCACTTTGCCTCTCTGCCTCATTTCAAGCTGATGCCTGTTCCTGGAAGCTTCATTTGACGGCTGAGTTCAACTGAGGCCGTTCATTCTGAAAGCGGCGGCGGACGTGTTGCAGTTTACTTAATTCGTGTGACAGTGAGCCATGTATGCTGCCACTCTGTGTCTGCCTCGCTATGTTTATTGCATCAGTGGAATGAATGAGAGCGCAGCACTGAGATGGGGCCCGGAGGGAATAAAGAAGTACTAATGGGCCCTTAATGAAAATCTCTAGTCTGCTCATTAATGCAGAAACATACACACATCATGCACATGGGCCGGGAAGGGAACCACAACTCAGCGTCGCACACACACAGAAACAGATGGTTTTGTCACATCACCTCCTTATTATGCTCTCCTTTTATCTCCTCTCTCTTCTGTCACTTAGCGCCGTATTTCACTCTAATAAGAGAGAAAACAAATTATAGTTTTTTTTTATCATAAGTTTCTCTGCTTATGCTCAAGGTTCGTTGTAATTTTCCCAGGTAAATTACGCTGGGCTGGTTGTTTTCTTGCCAGATCTTTTTTTTTCTTCTCCTGCAAGTAATTGATCCCATTAAGGCAGGCATGCTGGAGGAATTCATTATGCTGATTAGTGTGGCGCAGCCTGTTGTGTGGATGGAGGCTTGGAGGTCATGGAGAGAGAAGGTAAAAAGAGAACAGAGAGGTCTAATTTGTCACATTTCTTCACAGTCCTTGAAGATTTCTGTCCCCGTGCGACTGAAGCAGTGGCCCACCTGAAGCCGGGCTGGCTGGATCGTCTGCAGTCAGGACAGCGTAACCATCTAACACCTGCAGGAAAGCAAATGAGATTTTCAGAAGACAAACATGGTGTCGTCTGGCTCTGGGTTTGTTCAGCTTCCACCAGCTTAAGGCAATATTGTGGACACCTGCGTCCTCCGGAGTGATCCATTATCCAGAACTGTGCTTGACTCCGGTCCGTCGGTCCAGCTTTCCCACAGTGCAACAGGTCCATCTGCTGGACAAAGCAGAAACTATGTGTGATCTTAGAAGAGAGACAATAGTCAGAATAAACAATAGTCAGAAATCCATTCCTAATGAGCCTGCGATATACCTGACAGCTGTGAAATTTCCTGGGATGACCTCACAGCAAGCAGGTTCTGGGTTTAAATGGAGTCTCTGTGTGGGATTTGCATGACCTCCTCGTGTTTGAGTGGGTTTCTTCTGTGTGCTCTATTTCCCCCTCTTCAAAAAACATGTTTTTGAAATTCACAGATTAATTATTTGATTATTACTATTACTTCCGCCAAGGAGGTTAGGTTTTCACCTTCGTCCGTTTGTTGGTTTGGTTTGTCAGCAGGATTACACAAAAACTACTGAACTGATTTCCGAGAGAACTGGATAGAGGATGGGTCTCAGCCCAGAACAGACCCCATTAACTTGTGGTGCACAACCAGATAAAAGGGCGAATCCAGGAACCTTTTCTCACTTTGTTAAACATTGTTTTTCAGCATTCTCGTTTAGTTTCTCAGGGAATAATGCAAGGATCTGGATCTAAAAAAAAATAATCTGTGAGTGATTAAAATGTTATGCGGATACAAATAAAAATCTGGATCTTGCGGTTTTATTTGATATTGGATTAAACCTTATTGAATTAAAAGGGACTGATGCACCTTGGTGGACTCTACTGAGTGCACTTCTATTTTCATATGGACAAGTATATAGCATGGACCACTGCTACATACAAAATCATTCGTAGCCTAAAGGGCAATCCACATAGAAAGCATTTTTTTGAAGCATTTTTCATGTCTGTCACTCTCACACAGAGCAGAAACACCATTTTATTAAATGGATGAATCAACACTGACCATGAGACAAACTCCCTATAGGGTGCATCCAGGGTGTACGGGTGAAAAGTTTAAGGTAAAGCTTCCAACTTAAAATGTGCTTCTTCACAGACTCTTAAAGCCTCCCTAAACTCTAATACAGGGAAGCATCATTCTTCTTCACATGTGGGGTTACATAATAAATAAATCTGCATTTATTATGTTTCTCCACTCAGTTAATCATTTTTTTCTTTGTCACTTTTCTGTGTTGAAAACATTTCGTGGGTAGCAGCTTCATTTCTAACAGCTGCGTGACAGTTATTCCTGCTCACCGATGAGGCACAGGCGTTTGCAATGCAAATCAGCTTAACTTCCAAACTAAATCTCTCTGAAAAACTTTGAAAATCTCGACAAGATGTTGTTCCTTACTTGTGAAGTGTTACCTGTTATAACTTCACCACAGGTGAATTTGCATAAAAGCCTTTGTGGGAGGTAGGCGCAGGATTATCATTTCCGTGGGTGCTGTTTCTGTTGGATATTCCTCCACTCATTTCACCTTAAAATCCGTGTCACCAAGAGGCATGCAGCTTTTCTTCACTGATGAGGATGTGACCTTCTTTAAACCCCCTCAGAGGACCCCATTAGTCACTTTTTCAATTCATTTGGAAAAGATATGAGATAAATAATCATACTAAACATGATGTGTATGTGTATGTGTGTGTTTCACATTGTGAGCAGAAGGCTAAAAGGTGGTGACCATAAACTTGGCTTGGAATGGCACATACACACATAAACCCACGAAGAAACAAATCCGTACACTCGGCATCATTTTGTAACCCTTTTCTGCTCGCAGGTAATAGCTGTGACCAGAGGCATTATGTTTCTGGGTTGTCCGTCCATCCTATTCTTGTGAACGTGATATCTCAGGAATTCTTTAAATTTGGCAAAAACTGTTTAGACTTTGGTGGACAAAAGACAAAGGTCAAGGTCCCTGGACCTCAAAAAATTCAATTAATATGCTAATAATGATTAAAAAAAATGTTTAAGCATAAATGATTGATTGGATAAAATGATGAAGTAATGACATTTTGTATCCTGAAGGTCAAAGGTCAACTTCACCGTCAAGGGAGATTGTGACTATATTTTATATTTGGCAAAATACTGAATTGGTGACACTAATCTCAGGTGCCCACCTTGAAACTGTGCTGATTTTAGAGATTTTCTGTGCTGCATTAAACAAGTATGTGAAACATCCACCTTTGCGAATTTGTGGCTTCTTTTTTTAAAAAGAAAAATACACATTTGAAGCTTTGTAGTCAGCTGCTCGCTATCAGTCCAACTTCCATTTCACCAAAGAATGCACGTAATGCTTTTAATTAAATTCCTTCAAGGTCTTCACGACATATGTAAACTGATTCTGAACATAAATGGATGTGAACTTGACTGGTTGGTGGAGGCGTATCTGCAAGGTGGCAATTCTAGTTTATTGTATACATTGAATACATCGGGAAATAATGGAAATATGCTCAAAGGTAGGGCCTTCAAACACACTGCCTCATGTAATATACATGACAGCGTTCGATGTCCACAAAGATGTGTGCTTAGTCACACATGAACACACACACTTACACAGACATCATCAGTTGCTAACCCTGCAGGTGCCTGAACCCAGGTGCACATTTCTGGAAGCACACGCCTGTGCACATAATTTTTCATGCCAAATGCCCGGCCAAAGGATTTAGAATTTTATGCTCTGAATTTGATTTATGTATTCAGAATTTGGGTGTGTGTCTATGTAACTAAATGTTGTCTTTTATGTCTGAATTTTAGAAATTTAAATATGTTTTGACTTTTGAAATTCAGATGCTGTAACATGAGGGTGTCCTGGTGGTTCAGGTGGTTAAGATGCATGCCTGACTACCCCAGATCTGTCTTGTCTACTTGCATTTACTGCCTTTTTCTCGACTGTCTCTATCAAAAAAAGGCAAAAAATACCATTATAATAATGTTTTTAAAAGATATTTCCTTTCAATCCAGTTTAATTTATGGTAAAAAAAAAAATCAAACACAAGTTCAGAATCAAGGTCAAATTAGAAAAAAAAACATAGCTTTATTTGTGCCACATTTTTACTTTAATAAAATTCTTGCTGTGTATTTAGTGGGAGATCTTTAATGACTGAGAGTGTCTTTAAGAAATAAGGTTATTGACAGACTGTAAGAATTTGCTCTAAACCTAATGTTTTATTCTTAAAGGTGCAATACGTAGTCATTATGTAGAAAGATCTTTATTGACTGATTTTTTATGCCTAAACAAACTAAAAAAACAAACAATTTGTTTTCACGACTGAATAATCTGAATAAACAATAATTCAAGAGACCAAATATGCAATGCAATATGCAATACAGTACATGTCCCTGAAAGAGTATAGCAAGTTGAAGCTGCATTAATCAGCGTTTGGCCACAAGAGGGCAGAAAACATCTCAACAGGCACCATATCCATGGCTTATAGACTGAAGTTGTTAAGTTGTTAAGGCTGATGCATTTTCAAACAGCTGCTCACTTTCACATCCTCAGAGGCACATACGCATTCATCATCAGTTCAATATCCATTCTCCTTTTTTAACTCCGTTATGGTCTCCACCACCAAAGAAAGCACACCTTGCTCTTGACAGTCAACCATAATCCAGCAGTGTTTGGTTCTGATCTGGTAATGTGCAGATTTATCAGAGCTTTAGATGAAAGCAAAAGATTGATGAGACTCGACCATTGTGAGTTTGATTTTCTGTGATTTCAGGAATACAAGAGACACTTTTCTCGCAAAGAGATATTTGATTCCATGTTACATTTTAGCACCGTGCCCTTTTCCTCACAACTACATCCATTATTTTTCTGTTCTCCAAGTCAATCTAATTGTAAAAACAGCAATTAAACACCCCGAAAATGTGTTGTTTATATTTTCACTGCACCTCAGCAGAGAGTTGAGAGCTGAGTCATTATGAATTCATGGCACTAACTGTTCCTCCACCTTTCCTCATTCAGTTTTACGTCTCTCTTTTATGCAAATATAATCTTCCATTCTGTTTTCTGTCTCTGAATCTCTGTGTCAAGTGCTGCTTCATTAATATTTGATGTGGCTTAGGATAATGATGCACTTAGACTTTGTGGGTACATACTGTGTGTGTTTTTGTGAGTGTGTGCGTGCAGCAGGTGTGGGTGGATTAGTGTTTGATGGGATGTGGAGTGGGGGGGCTACTCCAGCAGTTCTACAATTTAAAGTTACAAAGTGTTGCTGTGCTGGATTTAGCAAGCACCACCAGAGGTCAGTAAGCAACAGAGTAATGGCAGTGTGTTTAACATGTATTCAGATATACAGTAGGAGTATATGTACAACACAGTACAATATTAATGTACGTACACAGCATATTACAGTCATCTATCATTGATTAGCTGCTTCCATTTCATGGTCCAGATGAACCGCAGCAGAGACTCAATGAGGTTTTACTTTGTAGCATTATCCCTGTGGTTTCATTTTCATTTCCAAGCCAATATTACAGATGAATGATTTATTAGACGATGGCTGTTGTTCTCAAATCAAACTCTCGCTTCATTAGCGTGAATGTAATTTCGTTTGGCTTTGCTAGAGTCCATTAAATGCTTATTGAACTAGGAAAAGCAATGAAAGTAGATACTGTAATGAAAATGTCAGGTTTCAGCAAACACCTTTTAATACAAGAACACTATCAGTCATCATAACAGGCCTCGTCTCGCAGATTTAATGTTCCATAACTTTCTTCAAAGGAACCCACAATCTGAAAGTAATGGAAAATTATGTTTTCCAAATGGGTTTGCATCGGTAGAGCGTCATGAATCAGCAAGCAGGAACATCTGGATGTGTGTCAGTCTGCAGACAGGGGAAAAAAATCTAATTTTACTAATTTTCCAAAAGGGATCTTCCAACAGTGCTGAGGTTCAACCCAGAACCATTTGCTTCTGAAGTACTTTTTTTTTTTAATAAAAAAAAAAAGGGTTCTTTGTAAGAATGAGGGTTACATTTAGAAGCATTTCCATTTTAACACAGCCTCTCTTGTTGGCTTCCTATCCATCATTTCTCAAATATTTTTCAATGAATGTTTGACTTCTTAAAAAGTGTGTGAATGTTTTGACAATTCAAACATTGGGTTCTACAAGAAACCCTTGGAATATAAAGGGGCACTCAGTGAAACCACCTCGGTGGGTTCTTGTTAGGGCTCTTAGAAGGTGAAGTGGTTCTTCATAGAACCCCCACATAGAATAGAATAGAATATGCCTGTATTGTCACTATACACATGTACAATGAAATTGTAGAGTTACAGAGTTGTAGAGTTCTGGGTGGAAACATTAAGCAACAGTAACCCCCTCAGAAGGTTCTCAGGAGAGAAACCTAAAATGGCTACAGGTAGAGCCTTTATAAAGTTTCTACTAAGAACCAAAAAAAGAACCCTACATGGTTCTAGTTAGATCTTTTAATTCTAAGAGTGTAGAAGAATGTGGATATTACAGCTAGAACATCAAGTGTTTTGCTGCAGTGCTTCTGTTTGTGATTCTGCTGTTGGCATGTGATTAATGTCTGGAAATATAGCTATGGCTAACTATAGCAGCTACAGCCAATATGTCTTAAAGGAAAAGTTCACCCAAAAATGAAAATTTAGTCATTATCTCCTCACACTCATGCCGACGGAATATCAGATTGAGTTTTATACTCCACAAAACATTTCTGGAGCTTCACAGCAAAACCGTGTTGCAGCATTCTCCTAAACAACTGCAGCTGATGGGGACTTGTTTTAAAATGTTAAAAAAACAACCAGAGAAACCCCATAAAATGGTTCCTTACAGCTCGTCTGGCATAATCCAAGTCTCCAAACGCTCATAGATCCCACACTGATTTAAAAAAGACATTATTTACACCCTTGACGCGTTGTCAAGGTGTCAATTTTTCATCTTCTGTCAGTGATTTTATGTCTCTTCCTTTTCCATCTCTTCATCTAACCACCTTGATATAAAATTTATCTTCAGTCTTTCCACCATGAATAGATGATGCGATGTGTTTTGACAGAAGGTTCATATTTTACTAACAGTTTCATTACACATGCTCTAAACCTCACCAATGCACTCATCTATGAAAACCTTCACAGGGCTGCAGCCTCACCTTGTGCCTCTTCGCATGCACACACGAACAAACTATTGCATGCAGTACGCACAAACATACACACAAAGTAGGTCACCTTGATGTGTGACGCTGAGCTCAGCTGGTGTATCTATTGTGTGTGTGTGTGTGTGCACCTCTGTGTATTGTGCTCTGTCCTCTCATGTTCCTCTCTGTGTCCTCATGGCCCCAGAGAGAGTCTAGTCATTAGACTGGCTGTAAGTCACTTAGCTCCAAACTCTAATTCAATTGCTCGACCTGAAGTCAGATGCACTTACAGTCATGTTTTGCATGCACATCGATACATGTTGCACATGGCTTAACGGCTGAGCATCCACAGATACGGTATGGTGATGGCCTTTGATTGAGAACATGAAGGGTGGAGGCTTTAATAAATAAGCAGGGGCTGTCACCATGCAGAACCATGTGTGCATTTGCATAAAGGGCACAAGTCCAAAAATCTATCACCAGTGATAAACAGAGCTCCGCACTTGCAGTACTATTTCTATCTATGGACCACCGTGAGGATGAATGAACACCCATGAACCGTCTGAACAAACTGAAGAGTCCTTCAGCCTAAAAATCCTTGCACACCAGTGGGAAGGACGAGACAAGGCCAGCTCCACACCAGCGTGTCGGCTTTACACACAGATAAATGACATGGACACACACACACAGACTCAAAGTCATACTGTTTAATTGGGGTTTTAGTCTAGTTGGTTACATCTGCAAAAACCAACTTGCTGTTTTAATTAAGACTTAATCATTCATTAAACGATCATTAAAAACGCCTCCGGTGACAAACAGCAAGGATGTGTTTTCCTGGAACACAGTGTCTATTGGGATGATTCAAACAAGGACAACTTCCTTTAAAGTACATCGTTGCCTTGAATGTGCCCTTTGCCCTCTTGCCTCGTGAGGGCTGCTCCTGTCTGATTGTATTACAGACAGGGGTGGAGTTGACTAATTACATCTACTTAAATTACTGTTATTAAATCATGTTTCTCATTTTCAGTATTTTTTCAAGGCTCCAATTTTACTCATACTTATGTATGCATTACACCATGCAACCTACTCATCTACTTTAAAATCATAATTTGAATTAAACCTTTCATCTGCATTTTTGTAGCCAATAAGTCTATCTGATCACAAACAGGCCAATGAAAAACTGTATTCCCCCTCTGTCTGAAATGCTCTGCTTTAGCGCCTGTCCCCCCCCCCCCCCCGAATACCCAGTCTGCTCTGATTGGTCAGCTAACACATGCCTGACCCAACAACGCTAATAACAACAGAGCAACTGTGCTGAATCAATTCTTACGGGCCAAATGTAGCGCGTGTGACTCTGTGACATCACTATGTCACAGAATTAAAGGCGGGACTACTGATGATGCGTTTCAGGAGCCGTGTTTCCTGTGGGAGAGAGGAGCTTCTGTTGGTGCTGACTTGACTCTTGATATGTGAGGGTTCAAAATTAGAATAAATTATCAACAAAATTGGAAGAAATCAGAGTTTTGACATTATGAAGTCTATGTATATATTGTTTTGCAGAGATAGCTACTGAGGTTAGCATGCTAGCCAGCTAGTTCCAATCCCGTCCCAGCCCAAAGCTCCTGTGCTAGTGGTGTAAACACTAACCCTGGTCCCCGAGCTCCCAGTCTGGACAACTAGCTGCATGACTAATTGAGCTAAGTTAGCAACAGTTAGCTGTTACCCTGGTGATATCCTGCCCCCTTTTGGTTTAACTATGAATTCAACAGGTGGTCAATTCCTACATATTGCATCTTTAACATATACCAGAATATATTAAACACTGAGGGAAAGGAAAAATATGAAAAAGTATCCTTTTAAAATCAACGGCTAAAAAGTAACTAATACTCTGAGTAGTGTTTGAGAAGATACTTTATACTTTTACTTAAGTATTATTTCAATACCAGAAGTTACTTGTAATTGAGTAATATTTCAGTAATGTACTGTAACTGTACTCATACTTGAGGACAGACGTTAAGTACTCTTTCCACCACTTTGACAGCACACAGGACTAAATACAAAAAGAGGTCCACACAATTACAGCAAACTGGCCTCACTTTGGTCACAATGTACCACTCAAATCATTATTTAATTTACATTTCCCTTAAATTTCCTGACTCCATTAGGCCGGAAAGGTTTCAAAGGGGAGCATCGAAAACGTGTCTGCTGAAATTGTCTGGCAAACACACAGTGTCTGTGTTGATGGTAATTTTGGTTCCCAAATGGGATTAACCTCAAAGTAAGGGGACTAGACTCAAACACAAATCTGCATCTGGATCTTTAAAAACAAGCTTTTTTCCCACCCTCATTTGTATTCAGTTGTGGTCAAATGTCCCTCACTCATAAGGATAGAGGGAGACAGATGTGGGGTGGGGCTGGGGTGGTGTTAGTATTTGGTGTGACCTGAGGAAAAGGGTCGAGCCGAGCCACATATGAATGATAAGCCTGCTGCGTCGGACCAGGCTGCGTTTGGCCCAACCCCAGATGATACCGTGAGAGGAAACGGTGATGACGACAGCGCGTAAATCGGCAGCTGGAGCCAGGAGGTGCCCCGGCTGCGCGGTTTGAGCGGTGAACACAAGCGCCTGCGAGCACGGCACCGGGAGGCTCCACATCCAAGGCACTGGGAGGCTTTGGTTACGCGTGCGTTCCCGTTTGGATCGGAGGAGGATGCTGCCTTGTCTCTCCCTCATCATCAACACAGTCTGAGATTTTCTTGTTTGCTTTTTTGTTGTTGTTGTTTTTGTTTGTTTGGTTTTTTTTGGAGATGCTGCGTTATGTCGTGCCTGCGCGCTAAACTTTACAGCCTAATGAATCCGATTTGACCAATTAAAAGTGCCAAAAAGAGACGGAGAAGTTAATCCACTGAAAATGTCCACCACGCACCTCAGCTCTCCGGCGCCCAACCAGAGCTACCTTCCCACGTCCACCTACGAGAAGAAGACAGACCCGGCGGGGGTGGAGAGGCAAATCCGCCTGCTGCTTTTCGGCTTGTGCGTAACCATCGCCGCTGCCACCCTCGTCGGAGGGGTGTACTCGCTGCTCTCTCTCCTCCGGATGAGGAGAAAAACCTCCCTGTGTCTCATCGTGGCTTCCATGTCGGTGGACGACCTGCTCAGTGTGGTGCCCCTCTCCTTGTTCATGCTCCTCCAGTGGGAGACGAATGGAGATGGAGGTGGAGGTGAAGGCGCGGGCAGCCTGTGCACTTTATCAGGACTTCTGTACGTGTTCCAGGGCGTCTCCAGCAATATGAAGGCTTGCCTGATAGCAGCCTACACTTTTTATGTCACTAAGAGGTTTGGAGTGCTCCAGTCTGTCCGCCGGCCCCTCAGGGTGATGTGGGCCATCGCCGGTGTGTGGGCGTTCAGCCTGGCCGTCAGCGCGTTGCCTCTGTGCGGATGGGGCAGCTTTACGCCGGCTTCTCTCGGGTGTTTCCCAGAGAGCGACAGCTTTTACATCCTGCTGCTCTTCATTTTATACTCCCTGTGTTTCTGCGGCTTGTTATTCTTCTTCATCCCCCTCACCTACCAGCTGCTGTGCTCCAGAGAGCCCCAGAGGACCTTACTGTACCCCAGCTATCTGGAGATGGCGAGAGGGCTGAGTGGGTCCGCTCCCCTCTGTGATCTCCAGTCCTTCTCCCGGGACAGCCTGAACAAAAGTTTGGGTGCCTACAACGAGCTGAGCCCGAGTTCATGCGGGACTGGGCTCAGGGACAAAGAGGGCAGCTGTGTGTCCCCGGTGTCCGTCAACGGGCAGAGGACAGCCGCTGTGGAGGACACACCGGTGGTGTTCGCACAGAAGCGCTTCTCCCTGATCCTGGCAGTGGTCCGAGTGATTTTATGGATGCCACTGATGGTAAGTAGTGTAATAAAAATCCAATTCTACAGCACTTGGAGCCAAAAGACACAGCATGATAACTTTCAGAACCCTCCCCCCTGCCAAACCACTTAATCTAATAGGCTTGAAATGATTTCATTGTCAGTGGACATCTACCAGTTATCTTTATTTCCAGCTTGTTTGCAGAGCTTTTAAAGGGGCTCTGTGGAACTTCTGTTTGATACTGGAAGCCAGTCATACATAATGTTAGTGGACTCCATTTCTAAACAAACCTCAGCCACTGTTGCTCTCTGTAAGCAGAGAGAGCCACTGTGCATCTTTGGGAAATCCAACCCGAGTCCTTCACAGGGAAATCCACCACCCTGCAGCTTTAAACAGCTTAAACAAATAATCAACAGGCTTGTAAAGGGGAATGAGAAATGGGGAAGGTCTCCTTTTTCTCTTCACCTTACTATCCGCTCACATATGGCCAATACAGTGATTAGTTGATGTTACATTGCATTACATTAATGTAAGTTTTAGTCACTAGACTCTTATTTTGGACATTGCAATATCAGTATCTACTGCGACCTTGCACAATCCAGGTCAAACTTTTTGCACAACTGGATAAATCTGGACACCTACTTTAAAATCGGTCGCACTCTATTTATATTTTTTATATTTGTATTATGTCTTTTCAGTTTTTTTCAGTATGTGTAAACTTACGTGGCAATAAAAGCAAATCTGATTCTGATTCTAACATAGAGCCCCTTTCATGTTGGATTTGTTTTATTGTTAATGTTATTAAGTTGGAATGATCCCACGTTTCCAGGAAATTCTAACAAAAGAAACTATCTCATTATATTGGAGCAACTTCTCAGCTCTTTCAAGAGAAATAAGATTAAAGATTAAGATTAAGTCACCCGAGTTTTGTTCTGCTGTGTTGGTGATTTGAGTGTTTAATGTGAAAGATAAGCAGAACGAGGCAGTTTCTGGTCAACCAACTATAGAGAATCATGAAGGAGAAAGTGCTCAACAGCCAACTAGAAACTCTGGGCCTGAAATGTAGCAAACATTTTAAAGGTGCATTATGTTGTTGTTTTTTTCATTGACTGTTTTTTTTATGCGTTAACAAACTAAATAAACAAACTCTCTTTGTTTTCATGACTGAATAAACTCAATAAACAAACTGACCTTAAAAGACAACACAATCTCAAACTGTTTTACTTTGTTTATATCTGGCTGACCCTGCCACCTTTCTAGAGTCAAACAGTGTTCTGGGGACCTTATTTTCCTCTGAGAACAGCTTGTTTTTTCAGTTATGGAGAAAAATAAATAGTTCTGTGTTTATATTATTACCTCATTAATATTGTAGATATTTAAATATTTAATATTTAAAGTTCAAATTTCCTCTGCCAAAACTACGTATTGCCCCTTTAATGCCACAAACCCCCAGTCCTGAGCTGTAAGAGTTTATTACGTGGCAACAGTAACAGGTTGTGGGCTCTTAAGTCGGAATAGAAGTGGATGATTCTCTAAAAATACTTTCCTGTGATGAAGAAAAAGACAAACTAGTCTTCCTTTTTTTGCTGGAGGCACAATAAAAAACCCTGAATGTCCTCTGAGGCAGGCTTAGAAAACACTATTTTCCAGGCTGTATTCAATTCACAAATAATCTGTTATCTGTCAAGGTTCAAAACCATTTAGACATTGAGTCTCATTAAATTGGTTTAACAGGGATATTTTAAAAACAAGCAGCCAGTGTCCTGTTAAATTAACGTTCCCCGAAGGCCTCGGGAACAGAAGTTGGTGGGTTTAAGTCGCCACTTAAAGGGCACCATTCACGAGGTTGAATACTGTACATGATTGCCACATGAGCGGGTGCTGCTGCTGTTGCAACATTTGTTCTTGCTCAAAGAAAAGAAAAATGAATAATAGGTGATAAATGCTGTGCAGCCAGCTGACAATGATAGGCAAACAGAGCTGGCATTCCAAACTGAGCAGAAGCACTGGATATGATTAAAAGAGAAAATGTCAAAATTCAAGAACAAAAACATTTTCTAGGTAGCCGCTGAGGTCAATATCAGCACAGTGCTGAACCTGTTGCTGGGCCACAGTGTCTGAGTCATGAAAGCACGCTTTCATTTTTCTAATAAGCAATAGAAAATTATGCATTTATTTTCAATTCAGCACACCCATACATAATACAATGGTGCGACTGTCTCATCATGTTGCATTGTGGCTCAAACAGCAGTGACGTATTTGAAGAAAATAAAAGAAATGAAAAGCAAAAAAAAAAGCCCAGTATGGGTGAGAGATCTTTGTAATTTCTTTCCATTCATGTGTGTCCCTGCCCCCACTTCCTCATGCATACTAAATCACTGACTCCACAGTGAATTAATTTCCCCTTCCCCTTCATTCACAGACTTTGGTACTGGTGCGCCACGCTCTCAATGCACGCAGCTCGTCCCTGGAGACTCTGAGCTTCTTCCTCACTCTGCTCGCCCCTGCGGTCACGCCGTTGTTCGTGCTGTCTGAGCGCTGGATCCACATGCCATGTGGCTGCTTCATTAACTGCAAACGGGATCCAGCACAGGAAGCCTCAGGTATACATAACAAACCCCTGAATGAGTTGCCTTTGTTTGTTTGCTGGCAAGCTGTTGCACTCAAGTTATTCTTTTTGTTTCCCACAGTGATGAAAAGAAGATTTGAGTTCAACCTTTCCTTCCAACAAGGCTATGGAGTGTACAAGCTGTCACATGCCACCATGTCTCACAGCAATCCACACCTTGACAAGCCGGCCTATCACAGCCTCTTTAACTGTGACTTCCCCAACGCCCGCCTTGATGCACTAGAAAGTGGCGGGCTCTCCACCCTGGGCCCTGATTTTGATTTCAGCACCACCTGCCCTGTGGACAGCTCCTCTCACGCAGACCTTCTGTTGGAGGCTGTCGCCGGCGGAGGAGAGGGGCTGGCTGAGTGTCCTTCACTCCCTCACGAGAACAACGGAGATGATGGGGACTTCCGCTGTGTCACTTCGCTGCCCTCTCAGGATCACAATCTCACGGACGCGTCGTCTGTGTTCGAGGGCACGGAGAGGAGGCTGTCGCACGAGGAGTGTCGGAAAATCGAGCTGACAGACTGGGAGTGGTGCAGGAGTAAATCAGAGAGGACACCCAGACAGGTACGACAGAGTAGGCGCTTTATTGTCATCAAATTAAGTCGCTCGTGTCCGTCACTGTGTGGTTTATGGCTGGCGTTAATTGATTTTCCACAATCTCACTCTCTTTCTTCCCTAAACTAGTCAAACACCTGCTGCACTTGCATGCAACATATGGCGATGTATTCTAGAGACAATCACTTAGCAGTGTTTGGTGTCTCGGGACCATAAAATGGATGGATTTTCAATCTCCCTTTCGGTGTTTACATTGTGTTCAAAAGGAAATTAACTGCTGTCTTATTGCAGTGCACCTGTACAGAGACACAAAGACACACAGATGGTGGATTTGAACGCGGGCTAGAGAGGAGAGTGTGCATGTTTGTGTGTTTTTTTGGCTGTCTGACTTTCTGTTTGTTGGTCCGTGTCACTGTGGGTTTTCTTTACGCATCTGCGAATATGCCTCTTTTATAATCAAGCTGACAGACTGGGAGCTGCGTGTGTGATTCGGATAAAGTGTTTAAACTCTTAGCGTCCTCTCTCTTAGCCTCTATCCTCTCCTATCTTCTCTCCCCATATCTCTATTTGTGCTGAGCCTCAATGGATTCTGATCAACAGAGCGATTGATCAAGCCACTATCAGCAGCAGAGCGTTCGAGTAACAAATGTCAGGCTGTCTTTCAGAACCAAATATTCATTCATTCGACGCTGCTCCACACACCCTTGAAAATCAGAGCAGCTCTTCAGACTCAGCTCCATTCATTGATTTAGTCTGGTGGTCTTGGGGGATTTAAAGGTAGTTTTTACGCTTTCAAGATCAGTAGTGATGAGATTTATGAAGGTTAGCGCTTCTTTAAGTGTTTTGAGCAAAGCTGGGATTTGGTGTAATATGAAAAATTAAACAGGTTTTAGATCAAGTTCAATCAGACAAATGCTGTTTTTCTATGTGTACAGTACAGTATAGCGGAGTGTTGTCTGTCTCCCAAGACCCAAAGTTGTGCTCATAAATATATTATTCGCTCAGTCGGTCAATAGTTCCTCAGTGCAGTAGATGCAAATTCAAAGAGCGCAAAGTGTAAACAATCCAGCTCAAGACAGTTTGCTTCATACACACGAACCACTATCCTCTAATCCATTTTTAATCCATTTCTTTGCATGCCTCCTGACATCCTGTGCTCTTGTAATACCAGAAGCTTAAATCTCTCTGTGTTTTGTTGGACCCAATTGAATTGTTAAACAAGGACAAAACGGTGAAGGCTTAATGGTTAATGTATCCTGGCCTTAGAGATGCCAGACACAGATGAGAGAGAAGCTTCAGCACAGCAGCCACAGGCGCTACGTTTGAAACCGACAGCACCGGAGATGTGACTTTCACAGAGAAAGCACTATGAGCTTGTTTTAAACTCGCTTAACTGTCTGAGACGTGAGCAGATGCGGAAGCGTGTGCGCGCGCACTTCGTGTCTGTCTCTGCTCTACTTATAAGTCTGAAATGTTTTGGTTTGAAAATCACCAGAGGGTGGAAAATCCATGGAGCATGCATCTACAGCTTTGCTTTGGCACTCACTTTGCATCATGTGTAAGTCTGTGATGCTCACTGCTGGCTTGTGTGTGTGTGTGTGTGTGTGTGTGTGTGTGTGTGTGTGTGTGTGTGTGTGTGTGTGTGTGTGTGTGTGTGTTTGTCTGTGTCCTACTTCTCAGTTTCTTCGTGGCAAACTCTGTATATTGTGCTCCCTTGGGTTTTAATCATTGATTGGGGTCAGTATATACAAGTATAATTACAGTATATATGTGCAGTCATGCACTTCCTATCAAATCCAGCAACTTTCTCCCTTTGCAAACTCATTCATACCAAACAACACACAAAAACCCAGCCGAAATAATTTGTGATTTATAGCATTTCCTGCTCGTGTTTTGTTCCTCGTTAGCAGGCTAGATGTCATTACCCAGCGTCTGTCCTCCTTACTGTCAGCCCCTCTGGCCTTCAGCCTCCGCAGGGAGAGGTGGAATTAGAGCTTAAAGACATCTTTACCCTCCCTGTGACTTAATACTCTCTGTTAGCAAGCACAGAGCTTGGGGGCACATTCACAAAGCCCGCTCCCAGAGGGGAAATGGAGTGCTAATGTGCATTCAGATGTGTATGGCACAGAAACACGTTAACCCCTCAGAAAACACACCCAAAACTGAAAGTAAATGTCGTTCTTATAAATAAAGCTACAAGGCGGTGAATGAGAAAAACTATTGATTTTGACTGGATAGGGAAAAAAAACACAATCAGAATCAATATGCTGCAAACATGCCTGTATCTGGAGGCATCGATAACAGATACCTGACAGCACTGTTGCTTATATGAAAATATGTAGGATATGTAAACACTTTAATTCAGTTGTTAGAATAAGTACAAAAATCTGTGACATTGCAAAGCGGTGCTTTTAACTGAATGCTAAATGTAGCGTGCTAAAATGCTCACAATGGCATTACTCAGTGTTGCAGTTGTTACTTTTACCATGTTCATTCTTTGTTTAGCCTGATAGCATGCTAACATTTGACAATTAGGGCTGAGCAGAAAAAAATGATGAGGCTAATGGGAATGTTATTAGTTACCTCCAGCAAGGAGGTCTCTTTGTTTGTTGGTTTGTAAGCAGGATTACTCAAAAACTACTGAACAGATTTTTGCAATACTTAGATGGAGGATGGGTCTCAGCCTCAAATAGACCCCATCAACTTTTTGTATGGATCTGGATAAAGGGACGGATCCAGGAATTTATTCTCACTTTAACACGAGATAGTGTGTTTGTCCGCTCTCTCCGGAAATAATGAATGCATCTTGATGACACAAAATCTGTCGTATTAAGTTGGTTGGAATCTATGATCCTAGATCTAGTGAGCTTAAAGCATGCTAAACAGCTAGCCCTAGGCCATCCTGTCTCATAAAACCCATTTGTGCTGCGACATAAGAGGCGATAGTCCATCATAGTCTTGGTCAGAGCCGCTGTAAATCACCTCTGTACTGTATTCCCTGTTATCAAACTGACCTCAGTTGGTCTCAGAGGTTGGTCCGTGGTTACCTCCCCTGCAATCTAAAGGTCCTGGTCCAGACAAGTATAGGGCCGCTGGCTTCACGGCTAACTTAGTCATGAACTCATTTGCTAACGCTAGCTAGCTACAGCCAAGTATAGCTAGCAAAGAGCAGCAGTCGTTGGTAACTGGTGATATGCTGTCCCCTATGATGACACTAGATGAAGAGGGATCACTAAAGTAACCAAGTAAGATTTGTCCTTTGGGAAACACGAATATCTGTACAAAGTTTCATGGCAGTTCATTCAAACATTGTTGAGATGTTTCCAGTTGCCATCTATAAATGGTAATGTTAAAGCAATACTGTAAAAGCAATGCACAGTGGAAATGTTGACATGGTTTCATGTCTTGCAAGTTTATATACTGGAAATCAAAATAATTTAGAGAATTGCAACACTGAACGTAACAAAAGCCAGTAAGTTGTGTGAGTATACCACACACACACACACACACACACACACACACGCACACACACACATCCATCACTGTACAGTACTTCCCACACTGATGGGTTCAGAGCATGATTTGAATTACTTGTCAGTGTGTTTTCAGCTCAACATGATGCTCTCCCTCCCTTCCTCTGCGCCTCCCTTTATTCACAGTGATGCAAAGACAATAAGAAGAAAACAGACAGTGTCAGGGAGGACAAGAGATTGACGTCCTCTATTGTTTCTATTGTGCGTCTTAGTCACAATCAGATCATTGCATCGAACTAATCTAAATAATTTAGAAGGCTTAATGAGACCTGCCACAATCTCCCCACTGTTACGCCACAGGCAGGACGCTTCTCCTTCCCCCTGCCAGCAATATGCATCTTCTACAACACGTCATGTTGACAGAGGCTCACTTTGATATACTGTGTGGTGAATTCATCTCTGAAACGATTTAAGAATATGAGGGAAAAACGTGAAACACGGGAGTCATATGAATGAGCCCAGGAATTGAAAACAGATGGCAATCTGATGTGAAACGCAGAAGAAATTTATATTCAGATCGAATTAGTTCATTAAAAAATTCTGTTGAGGGCTAAATAGCTTACAGATCACGCTTCCATCTTTTTGCTGTTAACCTGACTGGTCTGATATCTCATTTGAACAGTAGAGTGCTGTTGACAGGGCTCTTACATGTAAGCCTCATTAACTCGGGATGGAAGTGGTTGGTCAACACATTCATCTCCCTGCCTCTGACATCATGGACACAATCGAAGCTCAATTAGTTTGAACAAAGGCAGCGAGATGCAAATGGGCCTTGTAAGCTTTGAACTTCTTGTCAATAACGAGACGAGCAGCTAAGATGGATTTTGGTACCGCTTATAATGACATTCTCTTATTTGTTTCTGCTCTTTCCTTTCATTTTTCCATGCAGAGGTCATCAGGTGGTCTGTCAATCCCCCTGTGTGCCTTTCAGGGCACCGTATCTCTGCAAGCACCCACAGGGAAGACCCTCTCGCTCTCCACCTATGAAGTCAGCAGTGATGGACTCAAAATCTCCCCCAATAACGCAAAGAAGGTAAAAGCCCTCAGAGCAGTCTCCTCTTAAGTCTTTGTGGTTCAATACCTATTCATTTTAGACAAATTAACAAAGGAATTGTTTCACATTTTCAAGCTAGTGTCAGGAGACAGTAACTGTAGCTTGGCTTTAAAAAACCTGGAAGTACGAGGAAACAATTAGTCTGGCTCAAGTGTACACAAAGAACTTGTTGCTTTTACATTTCAGTCTGCATATGGATTAAAGAAGTAAGATATATAATTACCAAGATTTAGAGATGCTGGTAGGTGGATTATTTAGCTTTGAATAGATTCAAGCTGTTTCTCCCTGCTTCCAGTCTTTCTGCTGAAATAAGCTAATCTCCTCCTGGCTCTCGCTTTGTCTTTAACACACAGATATGAAAGTCATATCCATCTTCTCATTTAACTCTCAGCTAAAATACAAATAAGAGTCCCTCAAACTATTCCTTTAACATCTGTCTGCAATTGTAACAATTACTATCAAGAACAACTCTTTAAATTTCCCATTGGCTGATGCCAAAACATTAATGAAAAAAATGAAGAAGCATAATAGGTTTTTAGAAAAAAATCTAACTAATGTTGACTCACATTTTGACCCCATATTGGTGATGAATAACTGACTAAATCTCCCTCTGCTTCAAAGGTTGAAGTGTATCGCTCCAAATCAGTCGGCCACGAGCCCAGCGCAGACGACCCAGCATCAGGAGGCCAGGCCGGAGACGTGAACGTCAGCAGCGTGGGAATGGGCATGGAGATAGGAATGGGGATGGGCATAGGAGCCGGTGTGGCGGACACCAACGTCAAGATCCACCTGGAGGTTCTGGAGATCTGTGACAACGAGGAGGCCATGGACAGTGTCTCCATCATCTCCAACATCAGCCAGTCCTCGACGCACGCCCGCTCACCGTCGCTGCGCTACTCTCGAAGGGAGAACCGCTTCGTCTCCTGCGACCTGGGCGAGACGGCCTCCTACTCCCTGCTCATCCCCAGCGGAGGCAACCCGGAGGCGGAGACCATCAATATCACTATACCTGACACTGTGGAGGCTCACAGGCAGAATAGCCGGCGGCAGACGCAGGAGAGCTCGGGGTATCGTGAGGAGATACAGCTGCTCAATGAGGCCTACAGAAAGCAAGCCGGGGAGAGGGAAGAGTGACATACACAACGAGAGAGTGTCTCTCAGGAGGAGATTCAGATCACACCTCTGAGAGCAAAGGATGAAAGACAAATTTCCAAATCATTCCACATTTACTTCTTTCTGATCACCGCTCTGATACAGCTGACAGGTGACCCAAATAGAGACTTAGCTGAAGACTGATATTATAGACTTGTGTACTTCCTCGCAAGATAGCATCATGAGAGCACGTGCATCACCTGTCTGCAGAGTACATAGAGATAGATTGGTCTCTAAAGGAAGAGGGATAGCAGAGAGAGAGGAAGGGGAGAGAAACAGTATTCTAGCAGGGCATCTGTATTCCTTGCGAGACTTTCACCATATGGCAGCCTGTCATCATAAAATAGACACGGCGAGAGAGAAATTCACTTAGACGTGGAAGAGGAGGGGTCTGATATGAAGCCGCTCCTGTGATGACGTCGCCGGTGACTCAGCTGTGAGGGGAGGGGTCACCTGACCCGTGTGTCTGACTCATCCCAGTGTGTGTTGTTGTGCATTTTTCATGTGTGAGAAGTAGCCATCCCATAAGGATGAGGGTGTGAGAGTAATGACGTCAGCCAGTATTCACATGTTTTCCCTCATAAGAAAGCATATATTACTTTTGATTACAGTGTTTTCCTTTGCATACAGCTGCTACGTCCATCATGCATCACACAATTCCTACTATCAAATGAGAGAAAGAGAGCGCTGTCCGTGCTTAAAATCTCAAACAGGTGGAGAGGAGAAGGACAGAAGAGGCGAGCGATCGAGGGAGAAGTCGAGGGGATACTTATGCAGAGCAGTCTTCTGCCTCGTGCACATTCAGTGCAATTTAAAAGAGTGACAGTGTGCATATTTTACTACACAACACTATAGGCAGCATATGAATGTACATTCCAGAGCCACTTTGGGGGATCATCTTCTCTGCCTGCTCAGTTCACTGCCCGTCCAATCAGCGAGCTACCGGGGCCTCTCACCTTCTATCGAACACATGCATAAATTCAACTGGAATCAAATTTACATAGATAGTATTGTGTTTCAGTACATGGGCTGTGATCAGAAGCATCTTTATTCTCTTTCGCAGATAATATCCTTATATGCACATTTACATGTACGTGTGTGTGTATGCAATTGCAGTAACATAGTAAAAAATATGTATTTCAGAGTAACTTTAGAATATGTATTTATTTAAAGGTGCACTGTGAAGTTTGGGGGAAGAAATTCAAATCTTCATTGGCTGATTTTTTTTATGCCTAAAAAAAAAAAAAAACACTGTCTTCATTTCATGACTGAATAAACTGAATAAAAGACAACGCAGTTAGTTACTGTTTTACTTGTGTTCTGGACCTTATTTTCCTCTGAGAACAGCTTGTTTATTCAGTTATGGAGAAAATATTTCTGAGTTTGTATTATTACCTCGTTAATATTGTAAATATTACAATTCTGAGTTTTGAATTTCTTCACCAAAATGACACAGTGCCCCTTCAAGTTTGTTTCATGATGGTGTCTTTTTATATGTAAGCTGCTTGATCTCCAACATCACATAGGCACTTTGTGGACTTCGTTTGCAGGCTTTTGAATTGTCCTTCAGCGAGCCCACTTCATCAGCTGTGACATGTTCCATCCCCCCTGAAGAATGTTGTCATTAAAGATTCATACCAGAAAATTGCCTCCAACAGGATTGCGATGCATTTCTATTCCGAGTGCTCCTGGGCACAAAAATGTAAAAGAAAAATAATGTACAGGCATATGAATCATAATGAATGTAAAGTTGCAGTCAATGTCAAGCTTTTCAGCTGTTAAATGTTGCCATAGGTTTTTTTTTTTTTCAGCTGGGCACAGCTTCATCTCTGCAGCTTAACAGAGTGGAAGTGATTTGATCATCTGCTTGTTCTCACTTTCAAACGGGACTAACGTTCAGCTTCTGGTCAAGCGTTCCCTTAAACCATTGTGATCAATAAACTGTCATTTGCCTCGTTTGTGAGAAAATGGGAATTGCACATCAGCTAGACAAGTGTTTGCATGTTTGCTCATTGACATCAACCACCTGGACTGATTGGGTAACACACAAACTGCTCAAAAGGGATTCTCTGTCACAGAATAAAAGCAAATGAAGCACAATAATGAACTACTTAAAGAGACTGACCTAGATAGTTGGCAGCCATCATTGCTTGTTGTGCCCCTAGGATGACAGTAATCTGACTAATCCACAACAGCTGTATAATATACTTCTTTTTTGTTCTGGTCTTATCAGTGTTTGAGCTGACATAAAATCAGAAGTAAAGATGTTTTCTCGTGCTTCAGGGAGCAATTTGTAAGATATGGACAGAATTTTACTTTACTTTAACAACATCAAAAACTAACTTTGTCAACAAAGAGTGAAATAACAACAGTGCTGATGTCATGTCAAAGACCTCTATGCACTGTGTTGCAGAGATGTCTACTGAAGTTAGCATGCTAACCAGCTAGCCGCAGCCCATCCTGTCTCCTAGTACCACTTTGTACCGGCAAGAGGCGATCATCCAATAGCCCCCATAGTTTCAGCTGGCTAGACACTGTTTACGCCAGCTGTTACGGTAGTAAATAGACAGAATACATCCACAAAATGCCAAGAAATGCAATATTCGCTGTCAATCGCCTCTGTACTTTATCCCCTCTTCTTCAAATTGACCTCAGTCAGTCTTTAAGGCTGTGTTCAGTCCCAGTTCGGTGTCAAGCCATTTCACTCAAGTCACATTTTGTTGAGCTGGACATCATCGCCTGTGAGAACTCTATGAGCTAATTATCTAACAGTAGCCAGCTACAACCAAAGATTGTGAGCAAAGAGCAGCAGTTGTCAGTTACTCTGGTGATGTCACTACCTTCAAATTCTGGCCATATTTCACAAATTATACCACCAGCAAATTATTTGATCTTTGCGCATATGCAGTAAATATATATATGCCTGTCGATGTTGTCTGCTGTGGAGGGCGAATGAAGGCAGAGAGATCCCCGAGTGCAGGAGAAAATGGTTTAAAGGGCAGCAAAAACTAAAAGTAGCTATTCCTACTGTTTTATCTTCTTGCTCTGGTCCAAGGACTTTCACCTCCCACTCGCAAACTCTGATTATGCTGAAGCAATAATGTGCAGGTGGGCCTGCATCACGATGCAGCATCAGTGGCACCGCTTGAGACCTCAGGTTCGACACATGCAACCATCAATGAGTACGGCATGCATTATTGAGACTGTGAGTCCGAAGAGGAGAAAACACAATCATGTTAAAACATTATGCTTTCATCAGAGGTTTTTCATCTTGCTTAAATGATTCATTAGGGTCAGAGATCATTTGTATGCATCACAGGTAACCCTGAGGGTATAAAAACAAGGTGTGCAGAAGAGTCACAGTGCAGTGCTGAGAGCAAAGAGCAGGGGGAGGGGGCTCAGAGCATACAAGCAGTCCTTTTTCCTCTCGTATCCTTTTGTTTTCACAAGCTTCCACTACTGAAAATGCTTTCTCCCTTTCCTCACACATCTCAGCTTCATTCTCAGCTTGTTTTCTGTATATGTTTCCTCCCCTTGTTTCTCGGACTCCAGCTCATTTTCAGTGCCTCACCTGTTCCCTGCAGAGCTGCCTGCTGAGATATTGATAGTGCTCATATCAAAATAATGATGGGTAAATGTATTGGCAGCTGAGGCGAAAGCCTGTGGGGCACTGCTAATTCAAACAAACAAGGTTTAGCTGATCATAGTTGATTTATTTTTTTATTTTTCAAGCTGAGCCTCGCTCGAAGACACGACTGAATACATTTCTGTCAAAGCTCATTATTGAAGTTTGCTGAAAAACAGAGCCAGAAATTGATTTCATGTGATGAAACCAAATTCCTCAACACACAGACTGAAACAGAAATGTCACATAAACCAAGCTTATCTTTCACACATTTCATCCAGATGGATGATTTTCCTTCCGTATCTGTGTGGTTGTGGACAGCTTGGATTTTCCTTGATTACAAAATGGTCGTCGACCAATGTTCATTTCACAGTTTATGAAATGAAACGTATCATATCCTCCAATGTATCATTGATGATGACAGAACAGGAGCGCGCGAGAGGAAGAAGTTCATCTAAAAGTGGTGATGCATGATATTCCATGACAGCGACACAGAGCCCGAGGGTGGGGATCTACTCGGCAGCCTCTCATGAGCATCGTGCACAAACCCCATGAATGACTCTCTCACACCTTTCATCCCTCTTTCTTTTCTCTCGCTGCTTCATGGCACTAATTGGGTGTTCACAATGCTTTTATTTTCTAAGACAGAGACAGAGAGAGAGGAGAGGAACAAACACATCCCTCGCTCACACAATAATCCAGCTAATTTAAAACAGGAGACTGTTGCGCACAATCCAATTGGACATTTGCTTTAAGTGTGAACACTCAAAAACAAACAGGATCAGTGGAGGGTGAAGAACAGAAATGAGAAAGCAGCGTAATTGCAAAGCGCCACATAATTCAGGAATATGAGCAAAGCAGAAGTAGATATTGATTGAAAACAGTCTGTTGCCTAATTATGTTTCACAGTGTTGCCATGTTGCTTTTTCAGACATGATTTATTAAAAACATTCAGCCTCGGGTGAAACAAATCATGCAGTGTCAAGGTTACAATAGAGAGAAGCAGTGTCTCACTAATTGCTAATGTTACTAATCCAGTGTATTTTCAGTCAGAGGGTGATAGACTGCTTTTGTTTATTAAACTTTACTCGAGTAGATGAATCACCATCATATTTTTGGAATAGAATGAAACAGAATTTAACTGAAAAGACGTTTTATGCATCTGAGGTCAACGCTTTGAATGTGCTGATAGACGATATTCACCACAACACCCACAATACAGCAGAGCCGGAGCCCTTAAGGTGAATCCGTCTATAGCAGTCATGGCAGATCTTTTTCATTTCGCTGTAACCTTTAAGGCCCAGACAACAGGTCATTCCCTGATGTTCAGCTGAGCTGGGAGCAGGATGAGACGCTTACAGCAGTTAAACTGACAGCACGGACTGGTTCTGTCGGTGAATACACTACAGCTTGAAGATGTTGTTTTTCGCCCAATCCTCGCTTCTTCAGGGACTCAAGATGGACTCAACGGCTAAATACTGGCCGTTCATATAAGCAGGATGAGGTCACAGGGGCAAACGGGAATGTGAGGGTCTGAGGAATGAATAGCCAGAGGTTCCTTACATTTTGTGCTTTATTTTGTTCTTTTTGGCATACAGAATGAACCAGAGAGGGTTGATTAAAAAAAAATGTTATAATGAGGAGAAAATGACGTATAAAAATAGTGTATAATAAATTGGGTACACCAGGAACTAATCAAAATGTCCAAGAAAAATCCTTTTTAATCATTTCAAAGAAAAAAAAATATTCCAGTAAATAATGTTTTGAGAGAAACACGTAATTGTTTACAAGATATTCAACCTATCTGTCCTGCATAAAGAATAAAGATTCCATAAAACAATATACTTCACGTATGACCATACTGTTGTGGGGGGACAACCCATTGAATGATATATCTTTGATTGACAGTATTTTATTTGCCTCTAATCTTAGCAGCTCTAATGATCTTACTGTATTAACTTGTCTGTTATCAAGGCTGCAGCAACATTTGTACAGTGTGACACAAAGAAGTTTGGATTATCGAGGGAAAACGTGAAAGCCACCACATCTATACTGATGATTGCAGTGAGAATTTTTAACCACATGAATTTCATGGTCAAACGTAACTAAGTACATTTACTCAAGTACTGTACCTAAATACACATTCCACGACTTTGAGTAGGCCTATTTATACTTCTATTCGACTACATCTGTATATAAAGTAGCCTGTATGAATTTGCCTCATCCATAGACATCTGCAGTGGTGAAATACAACATACACATTAGTGCAGAGGTAATATTAATCCAATAACATCATATATAATAGAAAAAACTCTGGCAGGGACCATTCTTCTGCATAAAGAGTACTTTTACTTTTAATGTTTTAAGTACATTCTGATGATACTTACACACTAGCTTACAGTAGTGGAGTATTTTCACAGCGCGGTATTCATACAGTAATTCTACATAAGTAAACTGCATGAATTCATCATTTGATGGTAAATAACTTCAGAGGTTTTTTGCTCCTTTCTTTATTAATAAAAGCAAAACAAACAGTCATTAATACATTAAAAGACAAGTTAAGAACAGAGCCAGGGGGAGTTCTCAAATAATACATTGAACAAGTACAAATAAAAAAGTCTTTGCAGCTTTCTTATTTTTTAAATCAGGAATAGTTTCAATGTACTGCTTGGTTTCTTTTTCAAAAGCTATAAAGAGAGTTTTTGAGTGGCTAAATTTGGCTTTACGGATGTGGTACTTTCCTAAAATGATCAACAAATTGATAATATATTATTCAGTATATAACAGTACATTTTTCCAACATAACCAGAATTCAACAATTTACCAGGATACATCTGTCCAGAATGTGCTTGTCAGAGCAGATGCAGCATTGATACATTTCACACAGTGAACAGTAAACACAGATGTCTTTCTTAAACTTGGTGGCATGAAGGTATAATATCTATGTATCATTTTGAAAGAAACTTCCCTTAATTTATCAGTAAGGAGATATTTGTATTTGTGTGAATATGTGCTGTGTGTGTGGGATAGAGTGAGAGGGCGAACAGCCAATCACAGAGCGCTGCGACGGTATCAGGACGCCGAAAATTCTGACGTCACTACGGTGCGACATGCCGGATGGAATGGACAGATTCACACAAACTGCTGCATTTTGACAGCAGCGTCTGCTTAATGTTGTATAATGAGCTAATTATTGCACCGACATTTAAGGTGTACATGTAGCTATCAATTAATGAACGGTCAGTAGCTACGTGGGTGTAGCTTCATATTTTTAACGTCAGTCTCTGGTCCACAAATCCATCCAACAGCTAGCTGAGCAACATTAGCGTTAGCGAGTAGCTAACGTTAACGGTTGAAGACAACGTTTTTACCGGTTAACAGTTATCTTGACAACGGTTTAGCAGTTGGTGCTACTACCGCTTGTTCCCGACGGCGGTATGAGTTATGGATATGGCGGTGGAGGAGGTGGGAGAAGAGGCAGAAGAGGAGGTAGAGGCTACAGAGATGGAAGCAGGGAGCGATGGGACAGAGGAGGTGGAGGAGGCGGAGGAGGGTCGAGGGGACACTGCTCCGACTTTGACCAGGATAGAGGAGGAGGAGGAGGTGGAGGTGGACAACGGGACCGTCCTCCTCCACACCTGAAGGGCCGCGAGATTGGTCTGTGGTACGCAAGATATGGAGCCGTGAGGAGGAAACAGGCTGACCGGAGATCGGTATGGACTGTGTTTGGTTGTTCTTGTACTGTACATTGTCGCTTGCACAGTGTCAGTGTATTAGAAACAGAGATCAGGACCTTCAACACAGATGTGAGAGACGTATAAGTAAATAGTTAGTACTTCTGAACTGAAGTGTCAACTGTAAAGTGTGGGGCACAGGCTGATTTAACGCATGCTGATCTGTGGGCAAAATCTTGCAAACATGAGCGAGGCCACCAAGATCTTGAAACACTGGGAAGACAATGACCTACTAGAGGTAAACCTTACCCGCATGTTAGTTTTTGATTCATTGAACTAGCCTATCTCCACAATAACACCATTGGAAAACCTACAGTTGTTTATTTCCTTTACTGGGTTTTGTATTGGCATCTTCAGTTTGAGGGTAGCAGAACTGGTTTCGATCCTCAAAGCGAATAAACGCCATTTATATAGCACAGATGTGCTAAAAGAGCAAGTCATCACCCAGCTGTTACTAAAATGAAAAAATGAACACGCATATTTAACATATCAGAAGCATTTCCTGTTACTGTTATATGGATTTCATAGTTTCAGAGGGATATGAGTGGGATTTGTCAGTGGGAAAACATTTGTAGTACGAAGTACAACATTTGGAAAGATTTATTCAAACCAAGCCATGGTTTCACATCTGGTTCGGCTAAATGCAAGGACCTTTCCCCTTTCCTTGTCTGTGTGCAGCGGGCCGTGGTCCAGATGGACGAGGCCAGAGAGCAGCACATCACCAAGCTGCTTAACTCAGTCCAGAGTGAACAGCCTGGTCCAGCGAGAGACGGCTGGGATACAAGAGCCTCTACGTCTGGCAACCGGCGGGAAGCTGCAAATAGCAGTGGTCACTGGTAAGAACAGTAGGAGTTTCTAGCTTACAATAATCCAAATGGGAAAGCTAGACAAAATCTTAAGTGTCTGGAGTGTAAGTACTCTAATTTACATGTTTATGACCTTTTTGTGTGCAGTTTCTTTGATGGGGATGAGCCAGAAGAGGAGAAAATAAAGATCGAGATCAAAAATGAGGAAGAGGAGGAAGAAAATAGTGCGGGCCAGAAAGCAGCTCACAAATCACAACGGTAACTTGAGAAACAAAATAAGAGTTTAAGAGTTTAATATTTTGATGGTGCTTCATGCCACAGTCACAACTCAACCAATATTGTCTGGTGATCTACTTTGTATATTGTGGATTTTTACATGCTTAAATGTTTTTGTTTAGTTATTTCACTCAGGCAGTCGTTAAAGATGAGGCTCCAGATCAGTGGGATGAAGAAGAGCAGCAGCAGCAGGAGCAGCAGCAGGAGGAGGACAAAGAGGAACTTAGAAAGAAAGACAAGGATCTGGAGTTTTT
The DNA here is from genome assembly GCF_965226575.1 of Pagrus pagrus. Classification (NCBI taxonomy): domain Eukaryota; kingdom Metazoa; phylum Chordata; class Actinopteri; order Spariformes; family Sparidae; genus Pagrus; species Pagrus pagrus. Next base: position 12,772,916 of record NC_140188.1, read on the forward strand.
ATTTCAGGAAGTACGCAGAGACAGTTCACTGGACGAGCGCTTACAGAGAGATCTGCAGAGCAAGAAATCAGATCCAAAGTACAAAGAGATGCTAGTGAGTATAATGATTAGTTCTGTGTATACAACAGCAAAAGTTAAGATAGGCCCTGTAGCCTTGCCTGCATTTATCTCACAATTAATTATGTTGAATTAATGATTTTATCATCTGCCTATACAGTGTCCACTGTGACAAACTTTTATGGCAAATTTGATGTCTAACCTGTTTGATATTTTTTTAGATTATATAACAAAGTCGCATGATGATTTCTGTCTGCAAATTAAGTCACTAAAGCAATGAACAGTGGAGTATAATTTACACGACAACAAAAGGATAATTGGTGATGATGCAGAGCGTCTGTGTCTCAGTAATGAATAACACATGCCAGTTGGTTTGTAAGAATCTGTTGCTGTGTTGGCTTCTCTGAGATTTACAGGTCAACAGATGTTTATGTTTACAGCTTTAGTCAGTCTAGTACAAGACCCTAACACAGACTAAACCTGAGCCATATGGTGAACTAACATCTCTGTAATCACAGAGATATTATCACAATATTCCTTTTATATATAGTGTTAAATATTTTAACCATTAATTTACAGAGCAGATGACTCACAGCATCACAGTATTGTAATGTCATATTATTCCACTCAGTGAATGGAGAGGAATTACTGAATTATTGCCAAACCGCTACACGGAATCTGTTTTTTTGTTCAGTTCAAGTTGTAAAGATAGATCATTTGCTTTTTGCTCATTTTTTGTCCTCAGAAATTCAGGGAAAAGCTACCATCCTACGGGAAAAAAGAGGTATGTTTTTGATTTCATGCACTCTTAAAGCTTCACGAATCACACCATTTCTGCCAAATCAGACTTTTTCCCTTTTCAAATTTGAAATCTTATTACCCTCCTTCTGATCTCATAATTTCACTTTCTCTCACCTGCTTCCATCTCTTCGTCCTCAGGAGCTGGTGGAGCTGATCAACTCGAACCGTGTCTTGGTGGTGAGTGGCGAAACAGGGTGTGGGAAGACCACTCAAGTCACCCAATTCATCCTAGATGACTACATCAATCGAGGCGTCGGCTCAATGTGTCGCGTGGTCTGCACGCAGCCTCGTCGCATCAGTGCCATCTCAGTAAGTACTCTATTGGATTGTATGTCGCTGTCAGTAATGTACATTTGATGAGTATTTTTCTCACAATGCTAATTGTAATATTTTTGTTTGTGTGTCCTTCTACACAGGTAGCAGAGCGTGTAGCAGCAGAGAGGGCAGAGAGTGTAGGGAATGGAAATTCTTGTGGTTATCAAATCCGCCTGCAGAGGTAAGGAAGTCTCTTCAGACATATGTTGTATAAAATGTAAGCACATTGTTGCTAAAATAGCTATTGGTTTAGTAATTAGGGAACCAAAAGAAATGGCCAGTGATGAGTTTCTAGAAGGATATCACCAGTTTACTATGGTCCCAGATCAGTGATTGGATGTGCCAAAATGTCAGCCAGTAAAGAAAGATACAACAAAACGTGTTTTGACCCACAGAATAACGATTCAGAGTCGGTGCTCGCCTCCAGTCGCTAATGTTGCAGACCACAAACCAGGCCAGAAATATTGGTGTAGTCAAGAGTCGAGAGTAAAGGACTTGTGTCTCAGGAGGATTTAGAAAAACATGTCCGTGTATTTATCTTCAGTAGGCTCGACTGCTGTAATGCTGTCTTTACAGGTGTCTCTAAAAAGTCGATCAGACAGCTGCAGCTGAGTCAGAGCACTGCTGCTAGAGTCCTGAGGGAGAGAATCACAACATTGATTTTAAAATACGACTGCTGGTTTATGAAGCACTGAACGGTTTAGAGGAGAAAATACAATTTCTGATCTGCTGCCCTGTTATGAACCGTACAGACATCTCAGATAGTCATGGGCCGGTCTGCTCACTGTCCCCAGAGTCAAAACTAAACCTAAAAACCTGAGATGAGCTCCAACTCTCAGATCTTTGCATCAGGACTTTATTTTTTTAAGTTCAAAGTGGGAGCATTTATTCATATCTTCCACTGCACTGCAACTGCACATCCATTTATGTGTGTCTTTTTATTGCCTTTCACTTTAAATTGCCTTGGTGTAGAAAAGTGCAGGTACATTTGCCATGTCTTGTTCTTGCCTAAGAAATTGTTTGGCATTGCTGATTGGCCTTTTATTTTGTTTTTGAAGGAATTTATTGCAGCACAAAGCCTGTTTCTGTTCCTTCCCTGGTGCTGTTTTTCTTAGAATTCTGTCTGGTTGTTTACTTTAGAAAAGCCTGCTGTTAGCTTTCCTGCAAGGTTGAAGAATAAAATGAAGCCAACAGCCTTTGTGCGTTTGACTAAAGCTTTCCTTGGTGCAGTTATCTTTACTGAGGATCATGTTTGATTCACAATCTTTCGAAAGAAGCAGATGTACCTCTAAATGTGATTTCTTTTTGGGTATTTATGCACATGAGATTTTACATGAACTGCATTTGCTTGATCCATGTATCACAAATGTGTTTCTTGATGTATGGGCTGAATTAAGATGGCTAATGGAAATACATGGGATGGATGAAGACTACAGGTGTCAAGTTTTTTTGAGGGGCAGAAGATATGAGAATTGCTAGATGGGAAAGGTACTTGAGCGGCATGAGACTGTGCAGCAATCTAAAGTGAATTACATACAATAGAGTATGGCGTAGGAGAGAGGATTAGATGGGTGCAGTAAGAGGGGAGGAAAGAGGCAACTCAGGTGTGATATGAAGGGAGACTGATAAAGGGAATGAGAAGTGAACAGATGGAGAAAAAATTATTACTGAATGTTAAAGAATGGGACATAAAAGAGGTGCCAGACTGTGAATTTAAGACCATTTTTAAATCATTTTATGCTTTTTTTCCCTTTAGTTTTATGAAGTTACCGTTGCTGTGATTCATAGCTCTCCTTAAAACAATGAAGAAAGAAGAAAAACAATAAAGTAGTGCTTTGTAACAAAGACCTTGAATAAGTTGACGGTTTAGAAAGGCATCTTTTTAAGCTTGCTGCTTTGCTGTCACTGCCCACTGAGAGAGCCCACAGGTGTCTCTCAGTGGGTATACGCAGAAGAAATTTGTTCTCTAAAATTTGTCTAACTTCTGTTGATTCACCAGCACCCCCACATAGCAAGTAATATAAAAAAGTACACTCTTCTTGTCTTAACTTTTCTTATGCCTCTCAGTTGGTCGTCCGCTTCTTTGAAAACTGAATACAAATTGGCCAAAACACATTTAATCTTTTTCTTTAGAAACTTCAGTTCCATCTGCAGGGAGGCAATGTAGTAGTCCTCATGACTCAGTCTCTGCAGACAGCCGCTGTATAAATAAATGTCCCATAAAGTAAGAAGCTGCCTAGGGTTAATAAAGTAAATGTGTTTCCTAATCTTTCTCCGCTATGAGATTTCAAAACAGCCATAGAGGGTAGAGAAGTTGTGTTTGTGTGTTTTGGGATGCTTGGAGAACATCACCTTTATACATGACAATAGCCCATTTGTTAGCTTCTCTGCTCTGGTAGAACTTTAATGTTTATGTAGTTTTACTAATCACTGAGTAAACTCATCTTTTAGGAGGTAACACAGCCAAAGATTCTCAGCCACAATCTAGATATTTATCTCATTATTCACTTGAAAATAAAAAGGTGACTGGACCTTCTCAGTATGTGCACAGTTGCAGTACCAAACAGACAAAGCATTAAGCTGTTCCAGGACCCTGAAAGTTCAATGCTTTCTGTTTTTTTTGCTTTTGATTTAATTGAAAAGATGTTTAAAATATGCACCAGTAACTGCTTGGTGCATTAAGGTTGGTGGTGCTTTATTACCGGACCTTGAGGTTGTGTGTGGAAGAGGGTCCCTGAATAAATTGTAATGTGAAGTTTGTGCTTACATGTAGCGTTTTACTAAACTAATTTGTGATTTAATCAAATAAATACACAGCAAACCTGTCTCCAGGTAGTATTGCAGTATAGAAAAAACTATACATATTGCACAGAGAGTGAGGACTGGGAGGTTCATAGAGGTCCAGAAGCACCTATTAGCCCTGAGGTTAATCTAGCCATGGCACCTGGCTCCCAGCAAGCTTCTCCTTCAGTAGTTTCTTTTCACTTCATAATGAACATGCTTGCTGTTTTAGTATCTATATATTGGAGCCAAAGCTGATGCCGACATATTGATATTTGGGAGGAAACATTCCAGTATCAATATATAGGCCAATATACACACATTTTTTGCAGTGATCCCTGAGATGTAGTTATCAAACACTGGACATTTTACAGTTTAACAATAAACGTTTCTGTCTAAAATGATATCAGTGCACTGAAACAGTTTGATTAGGATTTGAATTAGATCAGTTGAAAGAAAATTAAATGCCAACTATTCTGATAATGGATACATTTTTTTAAGCAAAATTTTAAATATTACGATTTGCACCTTTTTTGTCGTTTGGCAGTAGGTGAAGAGTCTTTGGATTTTGGACTTACAGCCCTAGTAAGGTTTTATCAGTCCCACTGTTTGTTTTTTTTGTTTCACTGCTTTGGTTGTGTCATTATTTACATTGGTGTGTTGATGGTTTGATGTGTTTTTATTCTCCTGTTGTTCGTCTTATTTCTCCTGAAATATCACAATTATTAAATATCACACTTGCATGAGTGAGGCATTAAAGCTTTTGTTGCGGCAGTTTCAACTTTGTTTGGGATCATAATAAATGAGAAGTCATTCCATAGTTGCTATCAATGGAGAAACCTTTCATCATTGACTATTGCTTATGTTAAGTCTGGTATAAAGATAATTAACACAAGTGGCTATTACAACCAGTTACATTAGTTATTAAATAGCCTTTTCTGTAACAACAACTTTTTATAGCAACATCGATCTCAGCTTTATGTGCACTTCTGTGTCCACGCTGAGCATCGATATATAGTGGCTTTGCATGATCTTTGAACAACCAACTGAAGAAAGAGAAATGTAGTCTTATAACAGCTGCATACACAAATGTAGGAAGATTAACAGAGAAACCCAGGATTCATTCTGGCAACCTTTGTCCTCACTGGACACTGTGCTGGTCTTAATCTGTGTCATTTGGGAAATGTAAAGTCTTTTTTTCTTTCCTCTCCTCCTCCCGTTTCTCAGCCGGTTACCACGGAGACAAGGTTCGGTCCTGTACTGTACAACAGGCATTATTCTTCAGTGGCTTCGCTCAGACCCGTGAGTACTCCACCACCTACATTTGTCCCTGCTTCCTCATCCTCATCATCATCACATCCTCTACCAGCTTTTCTTTTCTTCTCGACTTTTTGTCTGTGTCTCTGTTCCAGTTGTCCTTTCACCATTCTGTGTCACTCTGTTTTATCCCCAATGATTTGTGGTAGACTGTACTGTCTGTGGTAGAAGCATTAGTATGGGTCCCCACTCTCACAGGCAGAGAAATGAAGACACACACATGCACACACACACGCACGCAGGGCTTTTGTTGACTCATCCCTGCCTGCTCATCCTTGCATTCTGAGCATCTTCAGAGGAAACACAGAGACTTAGTGAGGGTGCCAGCACTTCTTGTTGTCTTGCTTCATGCTTCCTTCACAATTGGCACGACTCTTGTTAGAGTCATTTCAGGACTACAGCAGTTTGATAAAGTGCTGCAACTTTTTTAGGATTCAGGTAAATTCACACAGCAGCTGGCTCACAAGCTGGCAGTCTGCGTGGACCTCAGCTGTGTTTACCCCTGTCAGTCATGGTGTGACTATTTGATTCAAGCCATCACTTTAGTGACGCATTAACCTTTTCAGATGCTTCTGACTCGTCATTACGGACTACTGCTGTACTGATAAGCACAGAGTGCAACCCTTATCCCTAAAAGGTGGGAAATGTCAATGTAAATAAAAACAGAATGCAATCATTTGCAAATTAACTTTGTTTACCAACAACAGTTTTGTGTTCCTGAGCCTGTGTAGTAATATCCATGATACAATCGTGTGTTTCACGATGCCCTGTCCTTGCTTGTGACTAACTCAGCTTTCCCAGGATGCCTCTTTCATAACTGATTATAACCAACACATGCCAATGAACCTGTTTACCTGTGAAATGTTGAGCATTTCACAACTTTCCCAGTCTTTTGTTGCCCCTAAATGTATTGTATTTGTACTGTTCTCAATTAAGAATATGTCCAAAGGATTAGCAAATGATCACTTTCTGTTATATCTATGTTTTACAGTTATACACATTGTCCCAACTTTTTGGAATCTGTGTTAATCTGTGTTTATGAATAAGACAATATGTTTTACTGGACCAGCTTGATATGTAAAATTAAGATTAGATGACATCTTTTAAAATGTGGGGGATAAAGTTTTTTTATTGATTGATTTATTTTGATACAGGCGATTACAAATAAACACATGACTAAATGACACAAAAGGACAAGTAGACAATTGGACACAAAAAATTAAGAATAATATATTTTTTTTTTTTAAATAAAAATAAAATACAGTAAAATTTAATTATATGAACTGCTGATTGGATTCAGCGATTTATTATATATATATTTTTTCCCATTTATTAACAAAGAAAGCAAAAATTTTAAAAAATATGCATCAAAGTGTCATGGTTCAACAATTATGCAGCAAAGTATGAAAAGAAAAACACTTTGATAAACAAAACTAAAAATATGATCTTTATTGCCATACTTCAAGTGAGGACATACAGCCGCACATGTAAACCATTAAAACCCTGTTTTTTGTTTGTTTTTGTTGCATGTCAGATTATTGTCCAGTGTCAGCCACTTGGTGTTGGACGAGATCCACGAGAGAAACCTGCAGTCTGACGTTTTGCTCATCATCGTGAAGGACCTGCTCAGCATCCGCGACGACCTCAAGGTCATCCTCATGAGTGCCACGCTCAACGCAGAGAAATTTTCCAGATATTTTGGTATGCAACCCGCCAAATCACACACTCAACCTCGTTCCACAATAATCTTGCAATTTAATTGGTTTCTTCTTCTTATCTACCCCTTTCCCTGTGTCACACTCCCTTAGGCAACTGTCCAATGATCCACATCCCTGGTTTGACATTCCCAGTGGAAGAGTTCCTACTTGAGGACATTGTGGAAATGACCAGGTAAAACACATGCACAGACACAAATACAAAAAATACAAATGGTACCACTACATCCCTTTTTATTAGGGTCTTATGTAAACTGGTTGGTGTGTGTTTGCCAGGCATCGACCCAAGAATAAGGACCGTCGCCCCGCATGGAAGAGAAACTTTTGGCACGGACGCAACGCCAGATCCGAGAAGGAGGAGAAAGAGACTGAATACAAGGAGAGCTGGCCTTGTTATGCTCGCACGCTGCAGGGCAGGTGAGTTAGTGAGAACAGAAGGGTAGATAAATTGGCAGAGCAGCTGCCAGGTTGATAGATGTGTTGCTCAGGTGGGAGGATTTGGCTGTGTGACATTCACAGTTTAGAATAAATAACTCACTTCTCTTTGTGAATTTGAACCTCAAGTTGACACTCGAGTGTGTAAAAGCCGAATACAGAGCCGGCTGAGTGCTTTCGGAAAACTTGACCCCAAGAGAGATTTGTCAAGTTAACGCTGATTTATACATCTGCAAGTGTTGAAGCTTCGCCATATGTGGCTGCCGTCTCTCCTAAAGTATGAAAAACGGAAATGTTGTAGCTTATTTGCTTCTCTTCAAAAATAGAACTGCTTTTAGATAAAGTGGCCTATATAAACACTGCAACTGCCACTTTGCACTTTTCCTTCCGGCAACTGCCTCAACATTTCACTTAAGATTTCGTCCTCTTCTCAATAACAGTCAGAAAACATTCGTCTTCATTTTTCACAGCTGTTTGCTGTAAGAGAATGTCAACATAAACTCTGTAGAAAGTGTATTCAAGTGTCTGACCACAAACAGCGCCATGATCATGTTATGACAGCGCTGCAACGGTCGATGGGCAGAGAGCTCCAGGCAGAATTATAGATCATTCCTACACTGCACCTACACTGCCTTCCTACACTCTATGCAAGTACAGTAAGTCCTTGATGCCCAAGTGTATTTCAGGCTCAAGTGGCAAATGTAAGGCTAGGGGCTATTTAGCACTCCATGGCTTTATGAAGATTGAAACAGGGTTTTCTGCCTGTGATCATTCCTTCTGTTCATACTGACGTTTTAACATCAGCCTCAGTTAAACAATTAAAATGGGTATCTTCCAAAGTGACAGTACTTAGTGACAAATGCATTCTTTGTGTTTCCTTCCTTACTGAGCTGCAGTAGAGGCATAGTAGCAAAAAGAGGGAATTTTGAATAAAAAGACTGTAGGCCGGGGGGCTGTATGCACTGTCATTTGTCTAACTTGGACATGTGAAGCCTCATATTAGCTCCAGATTCATTTTTGAATACATTTTTGCACAGATTTTTTCCCCCATCACTGACATTAAAAGCCTATTATGAAAGATCTTCATGGCCTCTGTGAACAGAAGGAATGATTACAGCAAGCCAAAGCTGTTTCATGTTCACATGGGCACCTGAGCATTGTTAATGGGACACTTAAAAAAATATTAACCTATCCTTTAAACTATAGGTTTTTGCTGTCCGTGCTAGGTGCAATGCATTTTGATATTGGTGCTGCATGTTTTGCTATCTTTCCATTTATTTGAAAACATACTAAAATATGCTATGAAAAAGAAATAGTCATTCTGACAGAATTCTGATAGTTTGATACGCTCAACCCAGCATGTAACCAAATAGAAAACATTTTGTGCTCAACACTGGCTGGGTATTATTACACCTGAAAAATTACACCAGCTTAAGGTTCAAACCAAAATAAATCCACAGAAAACCCCGATTTATGTTTTGTGTTGAATCCTGGCTGAATAGCAGAATGTCTTTTTTGTCACTCTTTGGAATAAGTTCCCAATTGTTTTGGTGAACAACTCCAGGGCCATAAAAATACCTGTGTTGTTTAACACCACACAGACATCGACAAGGAGCCATTCTCAAAACTCTAATGAGCTGATTAATGACCTTTCACTTTCACATCAACGGCACTGCTTCCATATTTGCAAACTTTCATGTATCTGACCAAGTAATTTGCAAAGGTTCAAACCCAGCATATACCCAGAATATTTATGTATTCTTCTGTGTCCCATGTTTTACAGATACTCTGACAGCACCATTGAAGCACTGGAGATGTTGGACAACGATGACAAGATTGACCTGGAGCTGATCCTGGCACTGATTCGCCATATTGTGCTCAATGACGAGGTGGGTTCAGCTTCGTGTGTCTGGTGTCAGGGCAGCTGTCTGCAAGTGGCAACAATTTTTGGTGTCTCAAATTAGATTTCTAATCCTCGGCCATGAAATTACCCGCACCCACAAACATTAGTGACTCAGGAAGCTTTGCGGTGTTTAAAACCAGCCTTAAGATTTGGCTAAATATCAGCCCAAAAGTATCACCACCAATGACTCTATTTATTGTTATCTCACACCAATGCATTTGTATGTTTAACGCTGTTTTTATATAGTGTGTTTTTTGTTCTGTGTTTTTTTTCTACCTGCCCGGAGACAACAGATGTAAGTTAGCTGCTTGATGTTGATGAAGGTTCTCAGTCATCCAGGTCTTGGTTATTATAAGTGCTGTACTGTAGGCAACTGGACGTGTTTCAGTATCTTGAAGACGTTTCACCTCTCATCCAAGAGGCTTCTTCAGTTCTAACTAACTGGAGGAGAGTTGCAGGCTTTTAAACTCGGTGTGGGAGTGTCCTTACAGAGTCGTTAAGGACACGTGTGAGCTCTGAGTTTCATAGTCATTAGGGCCACTTGTGGGTGAGCCCCAGACAGCTGAACAACCATTCACACCTGAGCTCACCTAGCCCTAGCAACCCACATGAAGGCCAGTTAAGTCAACAACCCGCAAGTGGCCCTAATGACTATGAAACTCAGAGCTCACGCGTGTCCTTAACGACTCTGTAAGGACACTCCCACACCGAGTTTAAAAGCCTGCAAATTCCTCTCCAGTTAGTTAGAACTGAAGAAGCCTCCTGGATGAGAAGTGAAATGTCTTCAAGAAACTGAAATTAGTCCAGTTGCCTACGATACAACATTTAGAATCAGCTGCTTGCTAACTCTTCTGCAGATACTTTTAATAATGTGAGCTGTCCCTGCAGAAATAAACAATAAAATAAAAAATGAATGGGATTCCAGGGAACCTGTTCTATGAGCCGGAGTAGTCCAAAGGCCCTTAGTGCTTGTTTGACTAAAACTTTTCTTGCATACTTTAAGATTTACGTCGTTGGACTTTTATATCTCCCGATAGAGCAGTGGTCCACGTGGAAGATGGTTTCAGATCAGATAAAGTTGATAGTTGACACAGACGTAGAAACTTAAAAAAGGAGAGGAGTGTTGTAGACTCTTAGGTAGAGCAGATGGAAGGAACAGGAGGGCTATCTTCCAAACGCAGAGCAATATATTAGATCAGAGGAAATAACACAGATCCTGGCAGCTGATCTGTGCTAATGAGTGATCGAACAGATGCTCTCCCAACACGCGTCTATTTCCTTTTTTCTCATTCCAGTTCTTGTTACATTTCCTCGCTTATATTTCCTTTGTTTCAGTGCTCAGTTTCGGTGATATAAAATATAATGTCCACTAAGTGAGATCAAGCTTCTCTTTTCTGTGAATGTTTTACTTTTTCAGTAAATCCAGTGACACATAACTGAACTGTTCCCATATCAGGAGATATTAGTGTGGTTTAATGACAGCAGAGCAAATATGTTGCAATGTAGTCACTATTTCAGTAACTTCACCATTCAAATATATATTTGCAGCATGTTTTTTGTGTTTTTCCATCAGTTTCTTTTCACAGAGTCACGTAGACCAATGCCAGCATGTGTGAAACAGAGCTGCACAGTGGAAAAGAATATCACAATCAATACTGTTCAGTGTAGCCTATTGTCACTATTAAAAGGAGAAAAATGGAGGGTGAAGACAACCTGAGAAAAACAGTGCTAGAACTGAAGGTAGAAGAAAAAGGGACTCACCCACTTCTCCAAGTAAAGTGGAACTATTTCCCATTTTTCTTAGTTTGTGGCCGTTTGTAAAAAACATTTACGAGAGAGGAACTGAAGAAAGAGACAGGCCCAGAATGAGGAGTGACTAACGCAGATAGACAGAATAATTATCCCTTCCCTCGTGAAGCCGTATCTCTATCAGTCACGGCCACCCTGAGCCAGTCGACCAGCTGATTCGGCGTGGCATTGTCAAACGGCCGAGAGGGGAACTTGCTGATTCGCCGTGACGGCGTTCTGAACTGAGGATACAGACCGTCTGCCAGGCCTTCGACTGTGATGATTGGTTAATTATGTCGCAGGGGTCTGTGATTAGACACCTAGGGGGTTGACATGCAGGCATTAATGAACGCCTGCTGGGTGCAACTCTGTGTGTGTGTATGTGTGTGTGTGTGTGTGTGTGTGTGTGCGCGCGCGCGCGCACACGCATACGTGGGTGGCTTGGTGTGTGCGCCTACTAAATAGTAGGCCAACACTAGAGAGCTCAGTGTGCTGGTAGATGATTTGTAGTTTGAATTAATCAGAGCCTTTTTCTACACCTCATGTGTGTGAACATGTGTGTTAGACAGGTTGTAAGTAGGCACATTGCCTCTTTCACACACACACACACACACAAACACATATGCAGAGATATTAACACACACATACAGTCCCATGTGGGTGCCGGTGGTTAGGTACTGGTAATAATAATTAGCTTTAATTAAAAGGCAGGGGTGCTCAGAGCCCAGAAGCTACTTCTTATGTCTGTTCTTTATCTCCCTTCCTTCTCAGGAAATGAATAGCTTGCAGTCCTTTTTAGTTTATACTAGCTTAATATTATCCTGAGAATATTTTTGTACATACGTCTTTGATGTGGTGAAATAGCATTTTCCAGAAACGTTTCCCCATTGATCATAGCATACAGTAAAAGTTGGATTTTGTTCAGGTTTCTGAAGTTTAGAGCTTCTTAAATCCCTTCTTCTTTCTTTGATATCTAAGCTGAATTATCTCTGACCATTTCAGCATGGTGCGTAATGCTGCTCTGGTCTGCTTTGCACAATCTGATCTGCAGGCGTATGTTGTTAATTGCAGCCTTCATATTTGTGTCAAGGATTAGTCACACACTTCTTAACACCTTTGAAGTCATCCTGTTTCTTTTGTCTCTAACTCTTGACTATGTGAGTATTTAAACATTACAGAGCTGGGTGTCAATCCTCACTACTTTCTGAGTACTGACTGAAATGTGTTTGCAGTAGTGGGTGTTGAGCAACTGCCAAATTTGGCATCAAAATCCTTTGATCAGATATTCTGTCGCTAAATCAGTAGACAAGAAAACATAGCTGTTTTTGACAGTATTTTATTTTTTGGAAAGTTATTGAATGGCAATTTATGTTAAGACAACACACATTGAACACTGATACACTGAGCAGTTTGGCATTTTATCAAAGTAAAAAAACAATCTGTACCTTTGTATTGGTAACCTATGATGGAGTATTAGGGCCATGTTAGGTTGAAATAAAAATAAAATACAGGGCCAGTGGAGGGATGAAATATTCATAGGTAAAAGTTGTAAATATACAAGAAAAAAACAACAAATGTATGTAAGAAAAACAACTTGAACCTTCTCTGAGATTATGAAGTTATAAACATGCATGGTTACATGCAGTTTCCTTTGGATATATAACACATAATCTGGGTTAAAGTCGTGAATCACAAGTCATATGTCCTTATTGCTAAATCAAATTGCAACGTACATACTGTATATATATATCTTAGTTACACCCCACATAAAAATAAAAATCAAAAAGAAGACAGCACCTCAAAAAACACAATCAAAAGAGTTTTTCTTGCCAATTGATCTCCCCCGGCTTTTATATTAAATTATTTATTTAGTTATTTAATCATTTATTTATCCCTACAATGGTCCTGATAGGCCATTGACGTAAAAGTGAAAACCTTCAAATAGTACCCAACCCTAAATAATTAACATGTGTAAATCTGTTGTGTATGAGTGTTGTCCTCCCCTCCTCTTTGTAAGCGTCTTCCTACCTAAATTCAAGAAACTAGCTCATTCGACTCTTTCAAAATTAAAGTCAAAACACATCTTCTTGCTTGAGCCCTCAGCTTCACTTAGTCTGCCCTAAATAATTCAGACATCCAACTTGTACACAGTCTGTGTGTGTAATGGGCATGGTTAGGTAGCCTACTTTGCATGTTACACCGTCTTTTTTGTATAAATATGTGTCTCTCTTCTGTACGTTGTATATTTTGCCAATGCTGCTGCTAGTTTTTGTCTTTTCTGTTTATGCCTGTTTTGATAATGTTGCTGCTTGCTGTTTTTATTCTACCAAAGCCCTTTGAGGCATCATTTGTGATATTGTGCTGTAATAAACATGACTGACTTGACTGCAAGCATCTGTTGTTCCCAGTAAATCTTTTAAATATTCTGTCTTACAATCTAGTGAAATTCGCTGTTTGACTCTCTGTGTCTTGTTCTTTGCTGCTACAGTAAGAGAGTCGCTCCTCATTAATCATTAAAGGCTTCTTTATCTTATTTTAGCATTATGTGATATTGTTTGTACGGCTGAGTGGCTGACACCTCCTTGTACTGTACGTTAAGTGGTCACCCATTCACAATCGCTGTCAGACGGCTCATTTGCCCTCACTGGAATACCTCCAGCTCCATTAGTCACCATCACCTGTTATCCTGCTGATGTTTTTTCAGCTTGCACTCGTGTGTCTCTATATTTTCCAGGTGACTAATTGGTTTTGTTTTTCGCTTGCTTTGTGAAAATCGAGACTTTCTCTGTGTTAATGTGCAGCGGAGGCTGTCCTTTAGGGGTGAGCTGTTGTTGTCATAATGATGTTGGCAGGCAGTGTCGGGGCCTATTGTGTGGCTGGATGTGGAGGTTGGAAGCTCGGGGCAAGTCGTCTCTGTCTGGCTTGGCTCGGCTCCTCTGAGGACACAGGCACCCCGTCCACTTGGCTCAGTTGTTGCTGAGACTCAGCCTAATGGCTGTTTATCTCCCTTGGCAGTTTGTTTTGTGTGTTTGTGTCTCTCAGCTGCTAAGTGTTGTGTCATGTCTTTGTCTGACAGGAAGGAGCAATCTTGGTCTTCCTGCCTGGCTGGGACAACATCAGCACTCTCAATGACCTGCTCATGGCTCAGCAGATGTTCCGATCAGGTAAACACACTTGCCAGTAACATGCAGCTTGATATGCTGTAGAATAAATCATTAAAAAAACATGTTTTTTTGCCAGCAAAAATACGACGTGATGTGAAATGTCTCATCTGTCATCCATATTGTTTCTGTACTGTGAAAACAGAGCCAGAAAACACTCACATGTTGTAAAACAAGGCAGCACTGATCAAATATGAATGACAATCCTGTTCATTGTGTATTTATTGCCTGAAATGTTTCCAACAGCATATTTTAGTTTATTGTTTAGCTGTGACAAGACAGTGTTTGTTCTGGGCTGGCCCGACTTGCTGTTTCCTTTTTAAAAACGGACTCTGGGCCAAAAATAAAACCAGCACCCTACAACTTGCAGTACATCACCGATGTATTGGTCCGGTGCAGCATTCTGGTTGTTGGTGGTTTTCGACCTTTCGAGCAAAAGGCAATACCACAGCTGTTTTTCTCTGTTTGCTCTCATCATGTACCACCACTTTCAAAAATGTGTATGCCTTTCTTCTGCATAGACTGCCCAGTTTTATCCAAATGCCATCTTTCCAGTGGTGAAATACTTCTTAAATCGAAAAACAGTACAGGAGCAACCGGAGACAAAGTTGTGGAATAATCCAAAGACACCTGTTTGGAACATTCCACAGGTGAACAGGTTCATTGGTAGCAGGTGATAGTGTAGGTGATAGTAGGTTCACCACTTTGTGAAATACATGATGGTACAGAGGAGACGAGGAGCTCAGGAACAGTTTGTACAACCGTTGTCGGTAAACACAGTTTGTTTACAAATGATCACGTTCTGATTTTATTCATGTTTTACACAGCGTCACAACTTTTTTGTAATCAGGGCTGTAGTTGATGTGAACTGAAAAGGTCTGATGGACATCATCACGTTTTAGATAACTGTGATGGACAATTTCACCAGTGTGGGACATTTTAAAGACGAGTAAATACTTAAAAAAGCTACAATTAATTACTAAATATTTTATGGGCCTAGAACTTTGATGTGAACACTTAGAAACCCTCAGTGCACCAACGCTGAGAGTTGACTGAAAGTACAGTCATCTTTTATTTAGAAATGAATCAAAATGAACAATACTTCCATATTCATAGATTCTGGGTTTTTCCAGACGCTTCAGTGGAAAATCATATCAAACTGAAATGATTATTCTAGCAGAGTGTTTTTATAAAGCCATAAAACATGACTGGCGGGGATCTTTCAATCTGTCGGATTTCCTAAAACTGAACTGTTCTTCTAGTGTTAATGAAATACTATGTCAGAGCGAAGTCGGTATTCCTACATATAACAAAATAACAAGATGAATAATACATTAAGTAAATAAATTCGCAGGGATATTTAAAGTAATAGTTTTAGACATAATTGCGCAGCCTCGAGCGCTCGCAGTAGTCTCTTGTGTTTGCAAATGGTGCTTTGTTTGAGTTTCTCTTTTGTGTCCTGTTGTGTTTCAGACCGGTTCGTTATCATCCCTTTGCACTCCCTCATGCCTACCGTTAATCAGACGCAGGTCAGCATTCTTCTGTTCCTCTCTTTGTCCGTCCCTCTGGCTGTGTCTGTCTGTCTTTATTCCCTTTCCAATATCAGAAAAGACCAATCTAATCTTTCCCTCTCACTCATCTCAGGTGTTCAAAAGGCCTCCTCCTGGAGTTAGAAAGATTGTGATTGCTACCAATATAGCAGAGACCAGGTATTTGTATGCGTGTGTACTTGTTTGTGTTGTCCAGCCTTTGTAGTTTTACTCCCTTTGAAAATGTGTTGTTGGTTGTTACTTTCTAGTGAGAGTGTAAAAAAAGAAAAAAGAAAAATCTCTCTCTATCGAGTGTTTTTGTGCATAAGTGTAGTGCAGCCGGTCCCCGTCATTAATACAAACAGCGGATTTGAGGCCCATTAGCATACATTTCTAGGATTGATCGTGAACACTGTCACATTGGCTCCGATGGAACAGACTGAGACTCTGACAGGCAATTTGTTAATGCATCTCACACACACTAACCGAGCAAATTAAGAAGCTGCCAGCACTCCCCTCACATCACTCCACTAAATATAGACTCCAAACCTACTGAAGGGCTACATTTTATTTTTACTTCTGAATGATTGCGTGTGTGTGAGTCTTAGCCAGGCGTTCTTGACAGACTGCTTTGAAGTGTTTTTTTTTTTTTTCCTTTTTGATTTGGTCTTTATTCAAGCCCCTTTTTTTCATATCTTTCCCTCTTTTCTCTGTCTGCCTCTTTTTTTCTCTCTCCTCTCTTCCTCACAGCATCACCATCGATGACGTCATTTATGTGATAGACGGAGGCAAGATTAAGGAGACCAACTTCGACACCACCAACAACATCAGCACTATGACGGCAGAGTGGGTTAGCCTGGCCAACGCCAAACAAAGAAAAGGACGTGCCGGCAGGTGTGTGTGTCGTTGTGTGTGTTTGTCTGCACGCTAGGGTATTTCTTGATATTTTTGATAATGAGGGCAGGCTGTATGTTGGCGCCTCTGGGTATGTGATGCTAATCTGGGAGGATTATTTTTTCCTTCTACTCGCCATCTCATCTTTCTGTCAGTCTTCTCCTTCTTCTCCTTCCTGCCTTCCCATCTGTTAACACTGAGAAAGGCAAAGTGCAGCAACTCCCATGTTGTCTCCAGTCTGTGACCTCAAGCTCTGACATCAAAGTGGAGCAGGGCCCAATTAGCAGGAGCCGCTTACTGAGTGCAGTTTCATCCCATCGATTTTAGATTAAGCACCTGTCACAGCACTGATGAAACACATAACCCTTTTTTTTTTTGCTTCCTCTCTCCTTCTGTGCATATGTCTAGAGTGTGTCCAGGGAAGTGCTATCATCTGTACAACGGTCTCAGGGCCAGCCTGCTGGATGCCTATCAATTACCGGAAATCATGAGGACGCCGCTGGAGGAGCTGTGCCTGCAGATCAAGGTTGTGTGTGTGCAGATAGAGAGGGAGACAGACTGACGGAGAGAGACAAATAGATGTTTGGTTGGGAGTTGAGATGAGGACGAGATTGCTGTGAATGAGTTCTGTGAGTGCAGGAGGAGGGGAGGATCAGGACAGTGCTTCTGTTTTAGGTCTTTGGAGTTCAGTTACAGCTTCTCCTGCCTAATGAGAAAGATGAACACTGAGGGCTGACTCATGCCCCCGTGCTCTCCAGCTCCTGTTCTCTCTTTCAGCCGAACATCATAATCGCTTCTCTTTTGAGCGTTGTACTATCTCTTCTTTGCTTGCTTACTATTTTTTTCCCACCTCTTTTTTTTTTTTACGTTCTCTTTATAAATCCTCAAACTCCACTCAGACATATTTCAACCAATGCTAATGGAACATTAAGCCAAAGTTCACTCTGATCTAGTGTTTGTGGTGATTGTTCACACCGGTGGCTTTACTGGATATGCTTTTGAGTGTGTCTTCCACGGGTTCAGCTGGATCTAGTTGAGTATGTGTGTGTAATGTGGTTTTTGTGAAGCTAGTGGGTGAGAGGCGGACTAATGCATCAGCCTGTCCTTAAAGTGAGAGAAACACTGTCAACATGCTAGCCCTCAGCACACTCTGCTAATGCACAAACACTCCAACACCAGCCTATTAGTCAGACATAGAAATGCTTCCTTACTTTGTCACAGAGAGATGTTTGGTACATTTAGAAATCTCTTTTTGATGTGGAGGTGAATACACATTTAGGGAATGTGGATATTCTTAGTCTCATCTTTTATCATCACATTAATTCTGTGCTAAGCCCAGCCACTTAGAGAAGAATGTTAATGTGGTTAACTCTGCACGGTGTTCTGTTGTCACAGACAGCTTGTAAACAGCAATTTGAGTAAACAAGAAGAGGGTTTGCCCACAATTCAGTATTTGTCACAAATGACAAGAGATAGTTTTGCTGATAAATGTGTGATGTAATGTGATGTGTGCTGCCTAGATATTGAAGCTCGGGTCTATAGCTCGATTCCTGGAGAAAGCCTTGGACCCTCCCACTGAAAAGGCCGTCAACCTGGCAATCAAGAACCTGACAGACCTGGTAAGAAAGAGTAAAGAGCATTTTAATGATATGTTAAAAAGAAACCAGGAGCAACAGTTCACTTTAGGGTAAGGGTTATTGTTAGCTCTATAAAATGTCAGAAAATGGTAAGAAATGCTCATTGCAATTTGTTAAAATGAAAAAGAATGTTTTCAGGGAGCTCGTTCATACAATCGAACCTCAAAATGATCCATTCACATAAGAAGAAAAACGGTAAATAGTCACTGCTCAGAAGCTGGAATTTTGCATTGTTGGTATCTTTGGCTGAAAGATGACTGTTGACTGAATGATTATCAAAATAGTTGAATATTCATTTTCTGCCTATCAACCAATTATTTAATCGACTCATTGTTTCAGCTTTAAAGCTGCAATATGTAAGAACTGACCACCTGTTAAAGGTAACTCCAAAAAGTAGGAGGCAGCACCATAGTAACCGCTAACTGCTGCTAATTATAGCTGCCATTAGCTAGTTAGCTCAGTTAGCCATGCAGCTACCAGTCCAGACTGGGATCTTAGAGTGGTTATATATGACAGGATGGGCCATGACTAGCTGGTTAGCATGCTTACTTCAGTAGTTATCTCAGCAACACAATACGAAGACGTCTTTCACATAAAATTTTGAAGTATTAAGAACATGAACAATGTTTCATGCTAACAAGGCTAAGACAGTGAAAATCATTGGTGGAAACCGTGTTCTACCAGACAGTAATAATAACTCACCTAAAAACTAAATCAAACTTTATTAATGTGGCAACGTGATTAAAGGCATGACCGACCTAATAGTTCTTGAAAAACCTTGTCTGTATTAACCGGTTGCCATGTATATAAAGACATTCAATTTACACTTTAATGAAGCCAGGAGCCTTGAAATCTGTGGAAATATGTTCCCTTTCATGTGAATATATCAATTATAATATATTTATAACATTCTTTCATATACAACACAGAATAAAAGTGCAAGAAAGAGCAAGAAAAGAAAAAATAACAGTGGGCATTATATCCGGCTCCAACCCTCTCCACCCTCTTTAACAGAAAAAGGCAAAAGTCAATAAATATTTAAACACATAGCAATGTTACAGGAAAACTGGTTTTGCTGACGGGGAGGTACAGAGACAGGGGTCAGTTTAGGAAAGCCTTGTAAAATGGAACATAAAAGCACAGGTCCAACATGTTGTAAGTGCTGGTCCCAAACTTTATAGAAATTGTCCACTGAGGAGTGAAGCATGTATTAGGATTTATTTATTTGGCATACACTCCATTATAAGACTGTGCCACTTTCTGCTGGAACAACTTAATCCAACTCTTGATCCAAAACAGCAAAGATATTTTTCCTTGCCACAGAAGTCAATAGAATGAATAATGTTTTGTATTTTTAATACGACCATCTGGTAAACAAAGAAGGAGGCATATGGAGTCTAACTCTATTGGAACACTCAAAAAAAAAAACCCCACACAGTTCATTTACAGTACTATTATGTGGCTATTTAAAAAAAAACAGCCTATTTTGAGCTCAGATGATTAAGTTTGTGTGCATGTTGTGTGTTAGAACGCCCTGGACCGTTCAGAGAACCTGACAGCTCTGGGTTTCCACCTGGCCCGTCTCCCCGTGGAGCCTCACATCGGGAAACTCATCCTGTTCGGGGCTCTGTTGGGCTGCCTCGACCCCGTGCTCACCATCGCCGCTTCACTCAGCTTCAAAGACCCTTTCTTCATACCCCTGGTAGGGCACTCGGTTCACTGACATGAAAGCTTACGTCTGCAGCGACACATGCACACTTCAACATGTTGCTGCACTCTATCTTCACTGCAAAGTCTTTCTTAAAGAAATGTTCGTAAAAACATGCGTCTCTTTCAGGGTAAAGAGAAGATGGCAGACATGAGGAGAAAGGTCCTGTCCAAAAACTCCAAGAGTGACCACCTCACTATTGTCAATGCCTTCCAGGTACAACACCCCACATCCGTTGGTTTTCTTTCATCTCTGTCTGCTGTATGAATTGATCCTGGCTTAATTTATCTTCCATTGATTGGCTAGGGTTGGGAGGAAGCGAAGCAGCGTGGTGCCAGGTATGAGAGGGAGTACTGCTGGGACAACTTCCTGTCTGCCAATACGCTCCAGGTGAGACGGGCTGATTGTGAGCGCTGTGCCGAGCTCTTCACTGAAGTGCTTTGAAAATAAAGTCACGGGTCCTCAGTGATTAAGTTTTCAGGTCCGGGCAGATAAGGACACGCAGCCAGTTTAGAAGTAATTCGTTCTTTTATCATTCAGATGCTGCACAACATGAAGGGCCAGTTTGCTGAGCATCTAATGAACACAGGCTTCGTCAGCAGCAAGGACCCCAAAGACCCCAATTCTAACATCAACTCAGGTAAGTAAGAAGAGTGTTTGGGCTGCGATGAAGCTGTCAGAAAATGTTCAGTAATGTCAGTAATGTTTAATATATTGATGTTATTGTCATAACCAGTGAATGACTAATGGTCTAATGATTATTTTGAGACTATGGTTTTGCTCTTTTTATAACTGAGGGGGATGTAAACCATCTGACACACCATTGTTTTCAGTGAAATGAGACAAAAATATTTTTTTTAAATGAAAGACTAAAACTGTACCCCCTCAAAACAAGTCAGACTAAAATATACCTTAATATAAGACTATCCGATGAAGACACAGTGGTGTCGATGTGTTGGCTCGTCTGCACCATTGAAGGCTGCAAATTTATCAGTGTGTGCTCCAGTCCCCCTCCTTTCTTTGAAAGTTTGCTGTCCGCGTGGAGAATCCTGTTTTTGATAAGATTATCCCAATTAGTTGTAAATATAGTGCTTGAAATGAGATGTTTTTGTACTGACACACTCGTGCTTAAAATAAGTCCTCTAGCCTTAAAGTGGAACTTTTTTCCTCAGACGTCTCTTGTATCCAGTTAAAAATAACTCAAAGACAAAATTGGTTATCAGGGCGAGGGAAGTGACATTTACTTGAATTAAGTAATTAAGGAACTTCCTTTGAAAGCACTAAATAATCTATTAACAAGAGCAACTTGATTTTAATCTAAATTTAAGATTCTTTCACTTGGCCCTTTCAAGATAAAATAGATCTGGATATAACATTGTTAAACTAGAGACTACAAAACTCCTAAAGATTTTTGCTTTATACCATTAATGTCATCCTCTTCAATTCATGACACATCACTCCCTTAATACAAATACTTGTGTCTGAATGCAGTGTACTATTTTTTCTGATGTATGAGTTGGGCAATGACTTTTGACTTCAAGGTTTTCCAATAAAAACAGATTTATCTTCTTGAATCAAGTCTTTTTCTTGAAACAAGATGATCCATCTTTTACAAAAAGCACAGCAGCTTAAAAACCGTGACATATCAAAAAAGCTTATTTCGTCCATGAAAACAAAATGAAAAATGAAAATCAAACCAGATGTTTTTAAAACTTTCATTTAACAAGATATTCAAGACGTACCGTCTAAACAAACCTGTTTTCTCACTGACTCATTGGTTACTTGTTAGGTGACTGTGTCTTGTGTTAATCTTAATGAGGTATTTTGACGATACATTAGACAAAGATACTGTCAGATTTTGAGTCGTTGCAGTTTAAAGGCTTAAAAGCAGGCTGTGGAGCGGTAGTAGAAGATTTTATGTGATATGTAAATGTGCAAGTGCTCATTTGTTCCTTCCTCACTTTCTTCCCCAGACAACGAGAAGTTAATCAAGGCTGTGATTGTAGCCGGTCTGTACCCAAAGGTGGCCATGATCAGACCATCTCACAGCAAAAAGAGGCCGGGGTGAGTGTGCCTATCAGAGAGGGAGATGAACAGAGACGTGCAGCACAAGATGGAGAAGCACACAATCATTCTTATTGATCCTAAAACAGAAAAAATGGCCTTCATGCTGCAATACCTTGTCAGTCCTCTTAGGTAAGAGTTCTCTAAGGGTCCAGGGACAATTACCTGAGGCTGTGCACGGACTGTGTTAGGAAAATCGTCAAAAACAGAGGTGCTTTTGCAGCTGAGGATCAATGCAGTCATCATAAAGCCGCCCTCGGGCAGCTGTCATAGGCAGCGGCTGTGACTTGCGTGCAAAAGACAGACGCACACTCTCACAGCAGGGCTGTCACTTTTGTTTGTCTGTCTCACTGACAGCTTTAGACCCAGTCGCACAGTGGAACTGCCGTGGTCATTTCCCCTGCATAGGTAATTCTTTACAGCTTTGATGGTGAGCCAGTTGTAAGTTTTCACATGTCTGCACTACAGCTCCACAGTATTTATTGAAAGCATCGCTCCATGAAGCAGTTTTTGTTTGTTTTGCTGCGAAATTGGACTGTTGTCTGGTACAAGCAGCTTGTTCCCGCAGTCGAGCAGTCGGTTTTGTCTGGCTGATGTGCAGGAGTTTGGAACACGGTGTTACTTTCATGTTCAGAGAGGGTTTGCCAACTGCATCAGAAGATCTCTTTGGTACCCTACGTGCCAAAATGGCAGGAAGTATTCTTTATGCATGGATTAACAAGCCAAGAGCACCTGATGGGTTTTTCCCAGAACTACTTTATGATTCATTTTAATAAAATTTATTCAGGTGATGATAAATTATCAGACTACCTGGGCAATAGCTGGTGCACAAGTAGTGGGTAGATGTGAAAATTGTATAATTTTGACCACAATAATATCTCTGAACAGCTTTGAAGCGTACTAAAGAGTTCACACTCATGATGGACATTTCCAAAAAAGTATTTTTTTCTGCTTTCCAAAGCAGTTGGGAAACTTTATCCATGCCTTTGTGTCCTCCCGCTCAGACTACTGTTGTGCTCTTTGTTCCTTCTTCAGCCAAAATGCCATTACCAGATTACTATTAGTCCAAAACTCTGAAGCAGCACTTACTCACTTTCACCTCAGTTTTGATGTCACTTCACCAACTTCCCATAAAATTCAGGATTCTGTTCAAGATCCGTCTCCTTATCTATTTGATTGTTTTTGATTATAATGTTTGTGCGGCATTTATCTCTTGACCTAAAATCTTACTAACTTCACTGACTATTTATCTTTCTCAGGGCAAATGTGTACACCCAGGCGGATGGAAAGGTGAACATCCACCCAAAGTCGGTCAACGCTGAAGAGAACGAGTTCAACTACGCGTGGCTCATCTACCACCTCAAGATGAGAACGAGCAGCGTGAGTAGGAATGACGTCGTTTGATTGCGTGTTTGTTGTATACGAGTGGAGAGAGAGAGAGACCAGTGGTTAAAGGTTGGCCGTGGTGCCACGCCAGCTTTACACTGAATGAATATTTGATTAAAACACTGCCTTTCAACTCCCTCTCAAAGGCTCTTGTGCTTCAAAGCTTCCAGACACAATGTAAGAGGTGGTGGTGGTTGGGGAGGGGGGTGCAAAACGGTCAATGCGGCTCCGTGACTGCCGCCCTCTCTCTCTCCTCTCCCTCTTTCTACCTTTTTTTCTTTCTCTCCCATTTCCTCTCCCTCCCTTCCATCTGTCTTTGTTCTTTCCGTGCTGTCTCTTTGCGAACGTTACCATCCTGCAGAAAAACACCTTTCATGTTCTCTCTGATTGCCGCCTGTGCCATTGTCTCTCACTTTGCTGCCTTCGTCGTTATGAAGAAAAGTGCATTGCTGGATTTCTCCGTCATTATTCCCACCATTAAATGTTTTTTTTTCTTTGCAGCGCTTAAGTGGTTTTGCGCACGGTGCTGTGCAGCTTTGTCCGTGATATAGAAAGGTATTCTGAGAACGTGAGATCGTCAAGGTCATTTGTTTACTGAGAGAGAGAGAGACGAAAGGAGAAGTCCAGGGACGGAGAAAGAAAAGAAAAAAAAAGAAAGTGAGGGATGACGTTAAACTTTATCTCTTCTGACGCACTTGCCCCTGGTGGTCCATTACATTACATATTCATGGGGCAAAACCAGTCGTCCCTGCTGTCTCCTTGCTTTTTTTATTTCTCTTGTCTCCTTCCCGCTTCCTCCACCTTTCTCTACCGAACACTTGCGTCTGTTACCTTCGAAGCTGAAACACCTTTTGTTGGCCGCAGTCTGCTGCTTATGTAGTCTCGGTGGCTTTTGACCTCAGACGTAGGCAGTTTATGTGAGCATGTGCATACAGTCTTTCTCGCTATTTCTCATTTTGGATATTAGTAGGCAAGCTACTTTACATAAGCAGCTGTCAGTGTAGCAATGGGAGGAAAATGGATGGTAAACAGTGTGACACATTTAGGAGATTCACAGTCAGGGCATGATGACATTTCTCCTCACACTACAGGCACTGAAACACATTTCAAACTCTCCTCACTAATGGGACACTTTCAGCCCACACCACAGAGTAACTGTCGGGCGCGGTGTGTCATAATGATGCCGCTCCCTGTCACCGAGCGCGTTAGGGTGTTAGTTGTAATCCTCCCGTCGGCCTGCGTTATCGACATCTCTCCGTGTGTCCTCAGATCTTCCTGTACGACTGCACCGAGGTGTCCCCGTTCTCGCTGCTGTTCTTCGGAGGAGACATCACAATCCAGAAAGACGGGGACCAGGAGACTGTCGCCGTCGACCAGTGGATCGTCTTCAGATCCCCGGCTCGCATCGCTCACCTTGTCAAGGTAAGCGAAGGACACATCGACAGTACTCCAGTCAAGGCAGGTAATTTTGCTGACCTCCCTTTCTTGTCTTTTTTCGACAGAGTTTAAAGAAAGAGCTGGACTCTCTGCTGGAGGAGAAGATTCGCAACCCCGCTCCGGTGGACTGGCAAAACCGTCAGTCCAAAGACTGCGCGGTCATCACAGCCATCGTAGACCTCATCACCACCCAGGAGAAGCCTGCAGGCGGCAATCGGGGCTATGACCGAGCGTGGGCTTCGAAAGGACAACACATTCATTTCGATGACGACGATGATGACGATGATTAGAAGAGGCCATGTGTTCGGCCTGGGAAATGACTTGAGTGCATCCTTGGACACAGAGGTTAGTTAGGATTATTTATGACAAGCAGCTGGCCTCCTTCATGATGCTTCTTGGTGGAAATCTTAGTGCTCCCTGGGTGCAAACCCCAGAGCACTGGAAAAAGTTACGCACTTGAATGACTCCCTTCATTATAATTTTTTGCGGTCATTATTTTGCAAGGACCAATCCATGTTCAAAAACAACGAGTAGCTGTTTTGTTTGTTTAGTTTGTACATTTCTGGTCGTGCTTGTTTTTGAGAAATGTCACCTAATGAACTGCGCAATAAAGAAAGGATGAATCACCAAACGCCTTGCTTCATCTGCCTTGCTGAGGCTGAGATTTTAAATGCTACTGGATGAATAAAAGTAAAATTTTCTTTAGCAGTGGTCCTCAGGAAGAAGAGATGACATCTTGACCATTGAGAATACATGGCAGGCACCAAGCAATTCAGTTTTATTTAGAGTGGCTGATTAAAGTTGATATAAAGTTTGACTTAATAAGCAAGTTTCTGCAATATAAATCTGTATTTTGGAAAACATACATGGTACAATTCAGGCTGTTTTACATATTTACATGTACACAGAAGATTTACAATAGTTACAAGTACAGGAAGTGATTGGAATAAAGGTGAGTTCATGCTTAGATGTGTAGAATTTTCCCTGAGTGCAAATGCAAAGCTTGGAGAGTCCAGATACTCATGTCCTTCTCTGCCCGCCGCCGTCATACCTCGCCTCCTGTAGCTCACCGGTCGTGGTCATCATTTGGACCGGGGCCAGAGCAGTGGGCTTGATAGATTGTGTTATCACCACACTCTGACCAAGCCATTTATTTCTTTTGGCCAGGCATGGCAACACTGAGAAGATGACTCACAGTGGACAATCACATTAAAAGCAGGGCTGCTCTTCCCTTCCGGTCTCCCCATCAGCAGCTCACACAAATTAATTTCAGCTTGCCTCTGTAGCATCACAGATATAAATCCTGAGGGTGGGGTATTTATATATACACCTCTGGTTGGCATCAAGTGTGTGTGATATTTCAGGCTGTCCAAATCATTGAGTGGATCGAGAGAAAAATGGCGTTTGTGACACAAATGTGGAGTCTGATTCATGGCGCTGACATTAACTGGTGACAAACGGCAAGGTGGAGAACCGACACTTGGCCCTTCTGCTGAGCTCATGATGACATATGAGATTATGTCTCCCAGGTGACTGTAATATTTTATATTATCCAATTAATTAAGTTTTATTCTATTTACACAAAGTGCCCAGAGCAAAGTAGCTTTCATTTTTCTTTTACGACTCAGCCATATTGTATTTTCTTGCCAATGTCATTGTTATGGTTTCAGTTCCTACATTAAAGGGTAGGTCCACCAATTTCACACATTAATGGGGGAGTACTCCTGCGTATGTGAAAAGAAAAGAAGAACAAAGCCTTTTGTGGCTCCAGAGGAAGCTGCATGTAATCTGATACATTTCTTGCAGTGATGTCACTGTTGCATTATGGTTAATGTAGGCACCAGGTTTTAGAAAAGAAGGAACTATGCGTGGAAAATTGTTTTGTTTTAATCATTTTTTTTAAACTGTGCATAATAAGTCCAACACTGTTATAGGAGCGCAACACTGGACCAGTGGATAGCCGTTCAGAACTGGCGCCTACATTACCCACAATGCAACTTAGCTACTGAGTGATATCACCAGCGGCAATTTAATCAGATTAAGGGAAGCAGATTTTATCGGTTAACTATTAAAAATGTATGAAATATATTGGATATTTTCTCCGCTCTAAAAGAGTTTTAACCGCTGACATGAACCGTGTTTGATGCAAAGTCAGAGTATGCTACATTAGGAGTTTAAAATGAAGATAAAAAACAGAGTAAACACAAAGTTACTTGAATGATAAAATAAATAAAACAATACAGTTGCTTCATTTTCATTGTGGTGCCCCCATTAACATCTGGCACAACAAAATCCAAACAACATTAAGGCTTAAATGGCTAAAATGTGAAATGTATGTAATATGAGTTTGTACAGTATTTTTTTAAATTACAAATGACTTCAGTTAGATGCATGTTCTCATACCAGTATTTTGTGTTTTGTTATGTTTGACAAGCAAGTATTTGTAATTTCTAACAAGACACTTTTTGATGCATTTGTGCCCATCTCTGATTGTCAGTTAAAACATTTTGCATCGGTTAAATTCTTCGAGGCGATTCATCGATTAATCATTTACATCGCTAATCAGATTACATGCATCTTGTGCAGTAGTACTCTCCAAGACCTGTAAACACACTTCAATGTGTAAAAAATGATGGAGTTACCCTTTAAAGCACACACTGTAAAGAAGCTGCCAATCCAACCCTCTTATTAAAGTTTTTACAATCAGCATCTTCATAGCTAAACAACAGCACACATCAGGCTATAGCGGTACTGTAGTCTCACTTATTACATTGTACACTCAAAAAATATGTTTGGAAAAATAACAAAAATGCACAAAATTTCACACCAACAGTTGATATCTAAGCAGGGTGTTGAAAGCAGTGACTCTGGCGGTGACTGTGAAGTTTTCTAACCATCCAGGGAATTAATGAATGTGACAGATTCCACTGCTGAGCCATCCCACCCACGCAAGGACAGATCTGTGATTAAGGAAATCTCTGTTCAATCGCTGTGTTTGTTCTGCACGGTCTTTGCTTTGAAACTCAGGCAGCATGCCCTATTATTTACTGGACGCTGAGCAGAAGTCTTCATCTTTATATCCAGAGTCCAGCAGCCGCCAAAGCTCCCGGACTGGTCCCACGTGGTCCCTCAAGGGCAGGTCACTGATGCTGTTACTGAACTCATTTGTCTGGGTCACTGCTGTGTCAAAGGGTCTCTTTAACAGCTGAGGAAAAAGCCCTCCCTGGTCCCGCTCATACATTAGTCTCCAATCCCTGCAGGCGGTCCATCCTCTGCATGTTGCGTTCGATGGTGGCCTGGCACGTGATTGGTTCGGCACACTCGGCGAGGAACCACCCCCTCTCTCCGTCGCGCAGTCGCTCGCCTTCATACCAGCCTGAGAGGAGAGATTGTATGAATACGGGAAAAACTGAGGAATGCGTTGTGTTTACTGTCCTTCTGTTCTTTAATATGAAAGCCGGTTGCCATGGTCACCGAAAGGGAAATGACCTTTAGCCTTTGTGCAGATTTAAAAGCACATCTTCAAACATCTGTGAAGTCTATTGTACGTGAGGCAGGCAGGTATTGAAACGGAGAGTGTATAAAAGTGCATGATGAAAGGACGCGGTTAAAGTAGGAAGCTGGGGAATGAGAGGAATACTAAAGAAGGTGAGTGAAAAGGAAGCGGAGGCATCGAGCGCTGACGTACCGTCTTCTACAGCCTGCGAGACAAGCACCACATCAGCCACCTGCAGGGACAACTCGTCTGGCTGCTTGGCTGTGTAAGTTCTGATTACCTCCACCTGCATGACGTCTGAAACACAAACACAGGTCACATAAATCACTTCAAAGTTGCACTGGGTTTGTTTGAAAATATGGAAACCAACCCGTGATTGAATTATGTAGTAGTAAGTACATTTAATCAAGTAGTTTCCGGTATTTCTATTTTGTACTTGTGCTACTTCATACTTCCACGACACTACATCTTGGAGGCAAGTATTGTACTTTTTACTTTACTTGCACAAATTAAAGATGTTTACATGTCTTGGTGAGTGCCACTACATACATACATACATACATTCCTCTAGAGGAAGCTGCATGCAATCTGATAAGTTGCCACCAATGATGTCACTCAGTGGCTAAGTTGCACTGTGGGTAATGTAGGCGCCATGTTTTAAAAGAATGCGTGAAATTTAAAAAAAGGCTACCTCTGGTTCTGCTTTGTACATTTTCATCATTCGTTTTTAAACTGTCCATGAGTCCAACAGTGTTTTAGGACTGCAATGCTGGACCAGTGGACCACTTTTCAAAATCTGTTGCCTACATTACCCACAATGCAGCTTAGAAACTTATCAGACTGCACGCAGCTTCCTCTTGCTGGGCTTTTTACAATTTTTTTAACATACGCAGTAGTACTCCCCAAGACCTGTACACATACTTTCAAATGTAAAATCGGTGGGGTTTCCCTTTAAATGTGTTTTTTATTGATTTTATTTTCATTGTGCATCTAAATATAGGAGTATTGACTGAATTCTTTAATCTTTCTTCAATCGATCCCTTGATCTAACTGCACTGGTTTACTTTTAAATGATGTGTCTCTGTATTGCTCGCCTGTACTTCTGCAAGTTTAAATTGTGAATCTGTTTGCTGTGACTTGCCTCAATGTTTTCACGAGACAAATGTTGAATATCAGATCTTTCACTTTTAACAAAGTAAGCTTTAACACAATAACTACTTTTACTCTCACTGGAATTGTTTTGAACAAGAGAATTGTTTTGAAATCAATGTTAGAAAAACAGTTTCCACAAACAACCACACGGTGGTGCAATAGGCTAAAAGTAGAGGTCAGTGGAGCAGAGCCTGTATGTGATACGTGTGTGGGAACTCACTGGTTCTGTCCTGACACTTCTTGTTGTTGACATTGTGGCCCAAAGCAGTGATCCATCGAGCACGCTCGTTCCTGAAGGCAAACATAACAGCAGACAAACAGGTTATTAAAATGATCAATATGAACACAATGGAAAGTTTTACCACTCCTTTACAACTCCTAAAACTCAACAGTGATGTCGGAGTTGCTCCCCTCCTGAACCCTGGTTAAAGTAGTTTAATTGTTATGATGTTGTATTACAGATGTGGTTCACACCCTGTCACACGCAGCTACAACAGACCGTCAGGATTCATTTAAACCGACTAACATCAAATCTGGCTGGCCCGCACACAAGCTAACAGGCTGTTGAGGCAAATGCATTATTTGGTTGCCCAGCCAGTGTTGCCTCCCCCCCCCCCCTCCTCTCTGTCCCCCGTCAATGAGAGAACAGAGGTGAGTTTTCAGTGGGAGAGAACAAGCACAAAGGCCGATTCTCAGGAGGGGACAGACCTGCTTTTGCTCTCTTTCTCTCTCTTGTGTGCGTTTCATGGGAAAAAAAAAACAGTGGGTGGAGTCGCACAGGTCAGATTCCAAGAAACTCTACCTCTGATATCACCTGTTCTCATCCCCTACTGATGGAAGGATTTAGAAAGAGCCGGAGTGGGGGAGATAAAGGGGGGGGTTCAGGAAATGAACCAGAGGGGGGTTATACACTGAGGCCCTCTGTGACTCAGCGGCGCTGGCCCTCATCATGCAGATGGGTACAACATGCACAGACAATCACGGACTGAGCGAGGCATTTGTGTGGACGCTCTTCACATGGGCCTCAAATGGACCTCAAACTGGCAAGTCCCATGAGTCAGACCTCATTATTGTGTTCCCGTCGTACACATGCCGTTTCCAACCCCTTTCAGGACACACAGGCTGTAAAACACCAGGTCGCCTCATCCCTCAACAGCTAATTGGACTGTGTGAAATCACCATAAATCTTTATAACCATTACTGTGGATCAAAATCAGTGGCTTAGAGGTTGTCAGTGTGCACCCACAATGCAGTATTACGACTGTTAAAGTGCAACCTTTGGAGCTGAACCGCACATTTTTATAGTCTCAATTGACAGCTATCAGGTCAATCACCTCTTTTGGTACCTTTCAGTATTTACTACTGACATTTTAACCAGGCCATCTCTTGGGCTCATAGTCCAGGTAGGAATAAATCATTAGTCGACAAAAGTGACGTCAATTCATCTATTAATAGTTGGTGTTTGTTTAGATCTGTTTCCTGCTCTCGAGCTGACTCGAGAGGTTAACTCAGCTTTCATTTTGGCCTCTCTTGATACTGGCGATGCTAATGTTTAGATGTTTGACAGGTTGATGTTGATGTCGACAGATTAATCAATAATTAATTAAATAGTTAGTTAGCCTTATTGTACGAAAAAAGATATTTCAATCTGGACTAAAGTCGTGGACCGACTGACGGACACGGCCATCCAGTTGACCGTGCTGCTAGCATGGCTGAAAAAGAGAGAACGACATTGCTGCCGGGCACCATCACGTCCACGTTAGCCACTGATGACTAGGCGCAGCACATATTTATGCAGATCTACTTATTAAGCTTTCAACAGCCCGTGAATGGCAAAGCATTCAACAGAAGAAAGTGGTGAAGGCAAAAATGGAAGAGGCAATACCAGCTGCCAATTACATTCCTGAAACACACACCATATCATTTTTTTGCACCCAACAGTGACAGTCACTGATACATTTGGGATCCATCTGCCGCGGTGACCTCTGCAGTGTCTCCTGCCTGCTTTACAGGCCGACAGTCTGGTAACCAACAGACTGGACATCCCACGGGAACACACATACAAGAGATAAGCGAACTTCTTCTAGCGTCCGAGCTGCTCCGTGGGAAGGGCAGCTGCGAGTCGCCGCTTCTGACAGCTGGACACACATGCCGACGGTCAGATACTGTACATGTGCACATACATGACCACGCCATCGTGACAGGTCGCTTTCTCATGCTCAAACAGCTGAAATACTTTATCAGAGCTACGAACGTACACGTAGTCAGTATATGTCCGGCAAACAGGCGACAGGCACTTCATGGTTATCTGTGGAATGTGTGGCACATACCGAGAGGTTCAGGTAAAAAAAAAAGCAGCCTGTGAGAGTGTTTGTTCACAAGCTGCATATGCAACAGCAGGTGTTCGCCCTCTTCCCCTCTGGGTGGCTACAGGCCCGTGCAGGATCGGTCTATTCATGGTGGTAAAGCTCCCTCTGCTTTTAACCATTCATCCCAATGTGCACGAGAATGCCAGGAATCATAAATCTATTGTCAGAGGTTTTTGTTTCACCTCTGAAAAGCGGAGATGCCTGGCCGCTGCACTGTGGAAGCTCCTTCGCACAGGCAGATAAAGAGCGACGACAGCCCGTTCCTAACCTTCCCTCCTCTGCCAACTTCAAATCAACAGCAGACTTCTGTTTTTCATCTCTTCCTCTCCTCCTCATCCCTTTCTGTTCTCTCCTATCAACTTGTTTACTCTCAACCAAATCCCTCCCTTGTTTCCACTTAACCACAGGTCAGAACAGCATTCGGGTACAATTATTACTCATCCGACAAAAACATGAAGTCTCTCCGCCCGGAGCTGTCCAGCCAGGGAAACTCCCCCGGCAGACGGAACGATTCCCATCGGCTTCTCGTTATCATATAAATGAAAGCAGACTTAGAGAGAAAGTCAAAAACAATAACAGAAATGAAATCAGAAACAATGCCAAAGTGTGCAGCTGAAGTACAGACTCCCTCCTCTGGCCGGGGATGTTACATAACCGGCGCTGCTTTGTGTTATAGCCGCATATCTGCTGCAGACTTCTGTAGCTGCTCTGTTCCACTAAAAGAGAAGCACTATTCACTGACTCTGGACAGGACACGACATCAGGGTCATGGGGAAGGCTCGCTGGCATGAACACAACCAAACAAAAAGGATACAGAGAAAAGGAAGAAGACACAGACAGAAAAAAAAGAAGAGAATCACAAACGATTGCTAGAGAGACTGTCAACAGACGAGCCACAGAGACGTCCTTGTGCCATCTCCGATCCAGCTGTCTGTCTGAATTCCTGATGTATTATGTAACCGCTGCGGTTAGAGATTGATCTCTTGTATGTGTGCTACTTAAGACCTCACACGTCGATGTAAAAACACAGGTAAGGCATCGGCTTAAAGGGCTGAGCAGGTGGAGAACAAATGAAAAATGAAAGCAGAAACAGACGCCCACGCTGACCAACGCGAGAAAAAGTCCAATCCTACAGTTTTCATTTCCACAAAGCAACAACACAGACCCGCCTTCAGCCAGAATGTGTGGAATTTCACATCGGAGTCCGAGTTTAGCTGCACTTAAATTCAGTGGTGAGGTGAGCAATAAAGGCAAGTGTATGCAAAACATCTGCTGGCTTCTCAGTATCCTTTTCTGTCGTATACGATACACCTGCTCCAACACTCATTAACAGGTATATCTTGCACAGAGCAGGTTTGATGGTTTTTCCCTTTTGAACTGTGACAGCAAGAAGAAATCAGCCGACCGTCCTGTTCCATCCAATCAGCAGCGTCCTTCCCACACTTTGCTTACCACTCAGTGAGGACGGAAACACACAGTTTGGGTACTTTCAAGTTAAAATTGTAAACTCAGTTAATTAGCTTTATTTTTATTAAATTTATACATAACTTTTCATTTAAATGCACTTTTTAAAAAAGGTGCCATATGTAAGAATTGGCCACCTGTCAAATTCATACTCAAAACAAACAGGGGGCAGCACATCACCAGGCTAACCGCTAACTGCTGCTAACTGTAGCTGCTGCTAGATAGTCAGCTCGATTGGCCGTGCAGCTAGTGGTTCAGACCGAGAGCTCGGAGCACCGCAGGGGTGTTGGTGTTTACACTGCTAGCACAAGAATGTTGACCAGAACGGACTCTCTAATAACTAATATCTCTAAGGTCTATATCTATAATGTCAAAGTTTTTTATTTCTTCACACTCTGTTGATAATTTTGGTTAATATTTCCAACTAAAATTGTTACATATTGCACCTTTAAACAAATATATTATTTAAGCAAGTCACAGTATCTTGAAACGATAAGACTACTTACGTATAATGACAGAAACAAGAGTACTTAACCTGATTGATAAATTGAGCAAAGCAGAAAATCAATATTGCAATTTTAATAATTAATTAATCATTTATCAAGCAAAAAGACTGATTAGACCTGTGCTCATTCGCCCAGCTTCTGAAAAGTGAGTATTTGCTGCTTTTCCACTTCCCATCATTAAATTGAATATTTTAAACGTTGTGCTGTAATGATTTGTCAATTTTTATTGATTAGTAGATCGATTGAAAAAAACGTTTCTATTATTGCAAATTGAATCCATTTGGGTTTGCGTTAGTCGAACAACAACGAACGATTTAACACCTACAGCTCCGAAAACTAGAGATTTGTCATAGTTTGCTGGCATTTTATTGACGACGCAATCCTTTAATGTAAAAATAATCAACATCATTGATTCAATAATGAAAATAAGAGATAGTTGCAGCCTATTAAAACAAGAAATTTGGAGACATCACGCTGGGCTCTAGAAACTATGCATTTATTTTTCTATTTTCTGATTTTTAAAGATTTAACAAATAATCAAAAAATGGTTTAATCAATAAAGGAAATAACCATCAGTTCCAGCCCTACTCTCCACTCTAACAGCATTTTCTAAGCCTGACACTTATCATTGTCCTCTCTACTTGATTTAAATCTGATAAAAGACCAAAATAGGCTGACTAATGTAACACCACTTCCATGTGTCATGTTGGCTTAGATCACTAAATTGGGATGAATGGCCGCAGGAAGAGGAAGTTATTCTCTGCTCGTCAGCAACAAAGAGCAGACACTGGCTGCTGTCTAAAAGATGAGACACGGGACTGAAGAAGAGTCGGGTAGAGTGAAAATAACAGGCGGGAGGGGGGAGATAGTCGTGGGAAACAGCCCACTTAACAATGAGCCGCTGCTAGGCAACAGCTTAAACAATGGATAGCTGTGCCAGGGTCTCCTCGTCCTCGGCTCGTTCAGGGCTACAGTGAGAGTGAGTGCAGCACACACACACACATCATTACAACTAAGCCGAGGGCCCCAAACGCCGGCTATCAAAAGAGGGAGTCTGGGGGCTTTCCACAGCGACACACACTAGACACAGGGGCACTTAGTCGAGGAGACCCCCTCATGTATACATGGGCAGCGTATAAAGCTCAGCGGGCAGCGTATTTAAGTCACATCACCAAGATTCCCTCCCACACAGTCCACAGCCGCCACACTTAACACTATTACTGCAGTCGCTTTGTCAGTGTTTCTCTTAGTAACAGCACGGGGGCTAATATCAGCGCTCCACACTGCTACACAGCAATAAAACTAGCTTTAACTTTCAGCAGCAGCAGCAGGCAGTGGAGATGTACAGGGGCTCAGTGGTTCCCCTCGGAGGACCACACGTAGCAGCTCCTGTTTGTCAACCGGTTCCGTTCCAAAATTCGTGGAACAAACAATTATTTTCATTATCAATTTAATTGTTGATCATTTTCTCAATTGATCGATTAGGTGTTTGGTCCATAAAATGTCTGAAAAAGTCCAAGATGACGTCCTTAAATGTTTTGTTTTGGTCGTAATGCTCCGATAAAATTGCACTTCTGCCATATACATAATTTGTTTCTTAGTTTTTTTTTATCTTTCCTTTTTTTCTAGTAAAATTCTTGATTCATTCAAGTCACTTCATGAGCGGTCATAAGAAGACATGGCAGCAGGTGGTGTCACCATATATGCACCTGCACCATCTCCCAAGCTGTGGTTTAAGGCTTTTATTACAGCCTTAAAAATAATTTACATTTTAAAACCGTAGTAAAAACTTAAACTCTCCTGGATAATAACTTTACACCCGTAGCCGCAGAATAATGGCAGTGTTTTGTACAGTGGAGCTGAAAACCACACCTTCTGTAATGAGAATACAGAGGGAGGCTCTCTAACCTCGCAGGAATGAAGAGGAACGGGCCCTGTGCGTCTGAAAACACTCCTTAACAAAGCCGTGAACCACAGCAAATAATTACAGTGAAAACCGAGTGTGTGTGTGTCTACGTGCACATGAACTGCGAATCCTCCCGCTAGCTAGAACAAATAAACGCTGTATGAAGCCCAATATACGACAGATCCCCTTTTGTTTGTACGGGTTATATAATCTATCTAAACAACCTCACTTTACTGTACAAAGACAGCCAATCAGAGGAGGGTTTAGCTCCGAGCTTCACCAGCACCAGCACAGCTACGGGCATTAATTTCAAGGAACCTCAAAAACTTCTATTTCTAGGTCAGATGTGTGAGTAATCACTCACGCTGCACATGCAACACATTTCAGCTACAACCAGCAGACTCTAAACAAAGAGAGCGGCCCTGCTCAGAATAGATGGTTGGGTTAAAAACAAAACAATTATCTAGTACAGCCGGTCTGCGTTAGAGTACGACTGCAGACAGTATGACTGTATAGCGGACTAATAAACTTCAGTTCCTAGGTCACGTAAACAACAAGCAGGAAGGCTCAGGCTTTGTCTCGAGACTAGATGTAACAGAATATCCCTGTGAGCTGTAATGGGCCAAAGAGAGGCTCAGTAATAAGAGCTCAGGAGAGAGGGGTGATGGGATTTTCTTACCTTGAGTTAAAAAGCATTTTAGAGCACATAAAGGGGAGATAAGGGAGTTTGTTTCAGGGAAAAGAGAATAAACTAAGCTATTTCTTATGGAAAAACAATAATGAATTGAGACTCTCTGCTTTCTTGACTTGTATATAAATATCAAACCTTATGTCTATCCTGACCTACTATGACGCATCTAAAAATGTCCGGGGTTAACGTTATGTCACCGGAAAGCATGAATCACCAGCATGATCTTGTAAATCTGTAACTGAAACGCAAGTGAAACAAAAAAAACGGCACAATTAAGAGGGACAAAGGTTACAAAAAGAATAAAAAAATTGCACTCACAGCAACTCCGTCCCCAGGATCATGGGCACCTTTTCGCCAGAGTGGTTGCTACGGAAACGCAGACGGAAAAGATGGTTGGCGCCAGCTTGTCGTGAGCTCAGCATGCTGGCGGTGCTTCTGACCGGCGACAGGTTGAGATCCTCCAGCTGGCAGGAGCCCACGGAGATCTGGTCCCTGAGAGCGTAGTCGATCACAGTGTAGCTCTCCTCACTGGAAGAGGCAGAAAGATTCAACATGAGTTCACATTCAAGAAACCACGATAAGTTTAACTAAAGTTTCCAAGCTAAGTTCCAGATTTACACTGGATCATCGTTTTTTCCCTTCCCTCCAGTGTTTTATGTACTGTATGTTCTGCTGGTAAAAGACCTCGAGAGTTAAAAAGGTCAAAGTCCAACAGAAGCTCCCCTCTCGCACAGAAAACACTGCTCCTGAAACGCCTCGTCAGTACTCCCGCCGCCTTTATCTCCGTGACTTTGTGACATCACACATATGCAAATTATTGACTAACGGCTAGTTTGAAGAATTGAATTAGCGCGGCTGCTCTGTTCTTGTTGGTGGTGCTGAGTCAGGCGTGTGTGAGCTGACCAATCAGATGAGACTGGGTTTTCGGGAGGAGGAGCCTTAAAGAGACAGGAGCTAAAACAGAGCGTTTCAGACAGAGGATGTGTTTTTGAGCATTAAAGCATGTAAACCTATTCTAGTAGAACCTCAAAATAAAATTATGAACCTAAAAATGAGCACAATGCTTCCTTTAATTGAATAAACTGCAACATACATAGAGAAAAGATAAGTTACATCCCTGTACGCGTTAAAAAAAACACACACTTTGTAACATCTTAAAAACACTAAAACATACTGGCACACATCGCTTCAGTGGGAAAATGATAGAAAGTGAGTTTGACATTCAAATGTAGTCACTTAAAAACATTTTTCTTGGAACTGTCACAGCCACAAAAGACAAAACTGAAATGTTATTTCAAGATTAAACTGTAACTGGGTTCACTTGGATTGCTTCAAATATCCCGATATTAAGAAACACTTTTGGCGAATATAAATGTGGATTCATTTTCTTACAAACATTTAGACAGACGTAAGTATGGTTATTCCACATTTTGAATTTTTCAAGATGACTTATTTGTGCTTCTCTGATCCCAAACGGTTTCTGTGGTCGTCTGTTAAAAAACCCCAATCATGGGGGCTGGGGTTTTCAACATTGGGGTTTTCAACAGACGACCACAGGAACCATGTTGTGTGTGTGTTGTGCGACGTGCCCTTCAGCCCCAAATTCAGCCGTCTGCTTTCCAGTTTCTGCCCCGACATGGACATGGTGCACCAGTCACCAAACTATACCATGTTGCTGCTACTTTGTTTTTCCAGTACAGATCATTATTTTCTAATTGGCTAATTAATTTGGATTTAAAAATAATAAAAATATAATGAATGCTTGAAAAAAACAAAACATGTATCTTGTCCTAAGTGCAACATTACTTTTGAAATACATAATATTTGCTGATTATGTTCCCACAACACCATCAGCCCTCCTCCCCTGACACATTAAATCTGAGCTCATTGTTTTCAGTGGAGATCTGGTTTCATTATCCCTCAGCAGTTCAGATCCTGAGAGGCTAAACACGGTGTAGTTAATCAAATTCACCTGGATTAATAAATCAGCTGTCACATTAGTATGCCAGTCAGAGGTCCAAACATTCATCTCTTTACATATCATTACACAGAATTAGCTGCCAACTGGTTTCTTTAGCACACAGCGTGCCAACATTTCCCATGAGTACCCTTTACCTGAGCGTGACCCCGTGTCTAGCAGTACACGGAGTGAGTTAGAAACATCTGGAGCTGATTGTGAAACATGGTACCTCAAATGCAGCACGGAACGTGGAGAAAAATGTGTGCGTGTATTTTTTTTTTTCATCGAGCTCTGAAGGACGAGAGCTTAAGTCCAGCCCACATGTGTTTTATCAGCCTGAGAGTGAGCCAAGCTGAGAAGCTACTGGACAGGAACCAGCTTCTTGTAAGCCAGCATGTCCATTAGTGTTCACATTCATGCTGAACACACACACACAAGAGCAGGGACAAAGGTAGCAGTTCAACAAACAGTAGTGACAGTGCATCTGTCCATGTCCGACTGTCTCACTCTTTCATTTACACACATGTGGACTCGGGTCATGACTCACTGGAGAATCCACGGTCACGGCTGGGAAGCTCTCAACAAGGTTCAACTGTTACCCATCAGCCCCTACTGTCCACCAATCAATCAAGTTGAAACATGTCGGCCACAACCACAGACCTCTTGGAAGAGGAGAGCGTACAGAGAGAAGATGGGCTGGGTTTAATAATGAGGACGGACATAGAAAATGCAAGAAAGAAGAGTATTTGCGCTAAAGTTGGAGCTAACTTCAACCGAAAGCTGCTCTCTGTGTCATCCTAATGACCGAGCTGGAATAGAAAAAGGTCGACATTTTCAATACACTTGCTAGCTGTGACTAGCTGTGATGCTAAGAGTAAGTTAGCATGGCCTAGCAAAAAGATTAGCAATAGGAGGACAGCTAGCCAGCTAGCTAGTTCCTCCCAGTAAGGCCATATTGTCGTTTTAAAGGAAGGGGATAGTAAATTTTAAAAAAATAATTGAAAATAATTTATATTAGGTATTTCTATTGGACTAAATACACCGTTTAAGGGAGTTTTAAAAAGATAAAAATGCTTTAAAATTGACCAAAAACCATGAAAACATCCCCTCACTTCATGCCTTAAAATGGCTAGCTAAAACAACAACAACGCTAACAGCAGCTTTAAGGTGAAATTCACAGATGGTTGGAAACAATTATTGTTATAACTTATGGGGGGTTTATACACCTTAAGATCCTCTTAATCTATTAAAAACACCTTAAAATATTATGATTGATCAATTTAGCTACAAATTTGGTGTGAACCTCTGTATTTGCACCTGAATTGATTAAACAAATCAAGAGAAACATATAATGTTATTTTGTTTTTAATCCCTGAAATAACTCCAACCAAGCCTTTCTTGGGAGGCCGGATTTTACAGTCGTCATCATCTCGGTTCCTGACAGCCCGGCAGCTAAAATGCCTGGAATGCCATTTACATGACAGTGGGAAATGGGATGGTCAGGTAATCTGCATGTTTGTCAGGTGAGTTTTCTCATGTGAGCGGGGAGGGGGGCAGGTATACAGCGTTGAGATTATTGCAAAATAGAGGAATGAAGCTGGGTAATAGTTAGAGATACACTTGGTTGAACGGTGCGTTCAAAACTGAAACATTATGAGAAAGAAAAACAGTCTCACAAGCTTCTTCCACAGACACGAACACACACAACCTCGCTGGAATGAGGATCTATCTGCCGGTAGAGATAACACAGGCATCCACCACATCACAACTGTGACAGCTTCCATCTAACCTGTGTACAACCAGTTCTTCAACACACACATCAGATGTACTGCAAATCCTCAAAGAGATTTTGGAGATAAGACGCGGTAAGTAGAGCACGAAGACAAACATGCACACACACACATACAAAGTAAGAGCATGATGTGCTGGTGCAAAGTAGGAGTGTTGAGACTATCGCGAAGTCAAACAAACGGAGGGAGGGAAACAAAAAAAAAAGTAAAACAGAAAGTGTTGGGATTATAGACTTGCACGCACACATAAAGAGAGGTCGTGACTACCAAAAAGAAAGTAAAAAGGACGGAGAGAAGAAAAACGAGAGAAGAGAGAGAGATGGAAATCTGAAGCGCAACAATACCAAATGTTTAGATGATGCCCAACATCACACAGGAAAAATGGGGGAAGATGAGAGAGGAGCCAGCTGGTGTGGACTCAGTGTTATGTAAGTGTTCCTGTGAGCCAGAGAGCAGCAGATCAACACTTTCCCCCGCTGCGTGACAAAAGCCCAGTCTGACATGGGCTTGGTTTCTAATAACCAATTCCATTTAATCCAGTTTGGTAAGAAAAAAAAAAAAAAAAAAAGCACATTTGTTTATTGACACTTCATCTTCTCTCCTTTTCTAGAGGCCAATGTACAAAACAATACCAAAGAAGTGAACTAATCTTGGACTGGTGAACTTTGATTTTCTGTTTTCTGTAAAGTCATAATTATATTCTCAAGAAATCGTTAGTAAGTAATTATTTGGTCCATTAGACATCAGAAAGTTGTTAAAAATGTTTTCCAGAGTGTAAGTCCAACAACCAACGACATTTGATTTACAGCAACAGAAAGACAGAGAACAGCAGTTAATCCTCACTTTGGAGAAACTGGAACAATATTTGGCATTTGTGCCTAAAAATGTTCCTAAAAGGCTCAATATGTAAGAATTAGCTGACTTGAATTCAACCAAACAAATAGGAGCAGCATAACACCAGAGCAACTGCTAACTGCTGCTAACTGTATTCTTTTTATCCATGACTGTAACTAGTTAGCTTGTTAGCTCAGTGAGCCGTGCAGCTAGCCAGACTACCAGGGGATTGTGGTGTTGACAGCATCACTGTAGCACAGGAGCTTTGGACCACTGGGAGAAAAAAGTTTAGTTGAGCCATTTAGTTGATTTTAGGGGTGTCACAATTTTGATTTTAAATCATTTTTGACAATTGAATAAAAAAAAAACACTATAAACACTTCAGAGGACACAGCTAGCTTACTGGTAGCCTACAGCTGCACTTTCAGAACAAAGATCCTTGATTTATTTACTTGAGACAATGGTTAACTCTGGACAGGTTTGAGAAAGTGAAACTTGTAACAAACTGCACTTATATCTTTTGTTATTGTTGAATCACTGAAGGCTGGCATTTTTGTTGAACTCAGTCAGGGCATAAAAGTCAAAGTCAACTTTTTTTTTTAAATCGAAAGTCAAAACGAAACATGGATTTGGAGTATCGTGACACCCCTACTACAGACAGACTTGACAAGAGGATTAGATCTGATACACAGACACAATACTAGATTTATTAACAGCTACATGCTTTTGAACTGCAGCCACAGACCAGCTGACTAACCTTTTAGGATTCCCAATCAACTAACGCAGGATGACAAGTTTGCACTCCCCTTCTCCTGAACGGTAAGAAATACTGGCCTTTAAAAACTCAAAAACATCCTCAGGTCACATGTATGTTTTCTTTCTACTGGGTAAGTGCTGCGACTTTGACCTTTCCACCCTTTCCTTCTGGTGTTCGTCACGGTGTTCCTAGAGATCTAAGCTCATGAAAAATGAGAGAAGAAGAACGATTCAAGCACACAGTGTTATTGCATTTGGCAAAGTGCAGTTAGCTGCTTGTAAGCTATCCCCCCACACACTGGGGAAACAGCTATTATGCCATTACGTCTGGGAGGGTTGGTGACCTGGTGCTGCCTGGCTAGCCTTGCGTACCTCTGGTGTGTTTTTGTTTTGATTACTGCAGATGGAGTGCAGTCGACTAACGTGCCACAGCAGGGCTCCAGCGCTCGCCACAGCACAAACCAATATTATAACAGCTTCTCCCATTCAAACGCGCACACCCTTTCCCAAATCCCTCTTCCAAAACTCAGGCCTGACACCAGGCCCTGCTGGAGTCTCCCGTCCCGGATCAGATTCCCAGAAAAATATCAAATGGTATGTTTCTCCTTTTTTTTATGATTCCTTGGATTCTGGAGTCAGAGCGAATGACGGTAAAATCAGTTCCAGACACACAGAGCGAGATGGACGGGAAGGGATTTTTCTGGCGCGAATAGACAGACACCCACGCTACACAAATGAAAACCACATCATTTCAAGGAAGCCCTCTTTATGGCTCGCTTCGTGAGTTTCTGCCTAACACTAGAGGAAACAGAGGAGGGGAAGCAGGCACACTCGCAACCAGTCTGACAATAAGCAGGTCCGCGAGCTCCAGATGATTCACGGCACCGCCGGGACATGTTGAGACCTCGACAACTTCCAGGAAAACAGGCTCCGGTTTGTGATGCCAAGTTGCAGCAGGTTCAGGTAACTGCACCTGTTCTGCTTAGTCAACACACCCATGAAGCAGAG
This sequence comes from Pagrus pagrus, assembly GCF_965226575.1. NCBI lineage: Eukaryota > Metazoa > Chordata > Actinopteri > Spariformes > Sparidae > Pagrus > Pagrus pagrus. The sequence goes on from NC_140188.1 coordinate 12,815,776, forward strand.
GGGCAGCATGGAAGAACAGTTAGGAGTCAATCCCTGTTAACTTTTCTAAATCCCCCTCCACCGTGCCAGTAATGACTTCACTCGGTCACAGTGAGGCTGTTGTTTTTTCCTGTATTTTAAATCACTGTATTCCAGCGTGGAGCTCATAGAACAGGCTCACTTCGCAGGACAAGTTAAAACATGAGGTTGGAGAAGACAATATCACACGCCCAGCACTCAGGTTCATGGTCATAGTCGGTTTAAACACTCGCTGTTGTCACTGGGAGGGATCTTGGTTACACTTTCACCCTCAACGTGTCAGAACAGGTGAGTTATGAGCAAAACCTGCCCGCCAAGGCCACACATCAACACCAGCTCAGCCAAACACAGAATCTCACCTCTTCTTCCTGGTGACGATGAAGACGTCGTTGAAGAGGAAGAAGTAGACCTGCTGCCGTGACGTCCGCCTGAGGAAGATGCCGTTTTCCTCCACGAACGCGGTCAGCTCTCCTCTCTTCACCATCCACCTGGAGGAGGAGACGAGCGGGAAAGGCTGGATGGAGGAAGATGAAAAAGATAATGTGAGACAGTAAATCGAACCGAATAAAGTATTTCAGAATGTCTGCAATGTTGGTGCTGTCAGGAAATGCTAAATCACAACGTGTGTGTGTGTGCGTGTGAACAGCTGGCTATGCAGACTGAGAATATGTTCGCGAGACATCTGTGGATCCCAAATGTGCCAACAGTTATTTCCCACAGTACTTAGGCACACTCGAGCCTGCCAAGCCTTGTGTCCATTATGTGTACAGCTACTCGCTAAGAGAGTGGCGATGGTGTACTTTGCACTGCTGTGTCTGCATGTGCGTACATGTCAGCGCATGACTGTAATGTAATGTCTTACATAAGAAACACACATTTAAAAAACAAAGTATTTCTGCCAATCAATACCACTCTGTTAATATGAAACTACAACCATTAGCACCTTGGCTTAGCTTCGCATAAAGATTAGAGGAAACAGCAACCATTGGCTGGAAAGCTGTTTTGCGTCACTTGTGTGTATCAGCACAAATCAGGGATTGACTCACAGAAAAACCTGCTTCATAGAACTACTCTCTCACGCCGTGTCCTTACCTTGATCTTGAACTCCAGCTGAGAGTTGATGGTATACATCATCTCTGTTCGCTCCATTGTGCGAGCTCCTTCATTACATTTTCTTACCACCTGCGCACACACATATACACACAGTGTCTGTTAATCACAATGTACGGATACCTTTTTGTTTTCACCATCCATCAATTCATTTTAAACTACCTGCATGCTCTGATGATTGAATACAGCTTAAATTAGGAAGCAATTGGCTCCAAGCCTAGTTCTAGTCTCCTGTGTCTGCGGCAAGTCTCCTAAGACATAGCGTGTATATACAGTACAAGCATGACAGTGAAACTTATGAAAACATAAAATCCAGAGTATGTGTCATTTCTGGTTGCACACACCTTGCTGACTCCTTGTAAAGCCCTCTTACAGTCTTCATATTGTGCCGAGTCTTTGGGTGTCTTCTGACAGATTGTCTGCAACAAAAGGGAGTCACGGCGATAATCAGTAATACATAACGTAAAAATCCCACATAAAACACATTTGCGTGCAAAACCCCAGAACAATTTACTGAGCCCATGTCCACTCGGAAGCGAGATAAAATATTGATGCCTTGAAGAAAGCTGTGGGAAGAAGTGATCTGAAACCAAACTTTCTCAGGATCCAGAAGCCTCTGAGTGTACAAGCATAAACCCCAGAGTCCCCGGGGAGACACTGACAGAAGACGGGAGAGGGGATGATGAAAGCAGAGCAAGGGAGAGGAAGAGAGGGAGAATAATGTGGGGCCAAAGGAAGCATGAAACCGAAGAAGAATAAAAACACTCGAAGGAAGACGGAGAAGTTAAATCAGTTAAGATAATTGAGGATTGATGTAAGGTCGCACAAACATCTCTGAGGTTAGAACGCGTCCCATGTAGGATGAGTCAGGGCAGCACGAACAAACAAACCGTTGCGCAAGAGTGAAAGTCTTGTGATTCCAGAGCTCACGCTACTGTACAGCTTCAATAATGCACTCACATCCATGAGCAGGGGCAGGCGGGTGATCCTCTGCATGGGCAGGATGAGGAAGGAGATCATGGGGAGGTTCCTGCAGTCTGGGTGGCCCTCTATCCTGGTCAGCACCTCCTTGAAAGCTGGATTCTTGGACCTGCAAGAGAGGGCGGAGGGAGATTGGGTGTTCAGAGAGGAAAGAGGGAAACTCCTCGTTGGATCATCTCCATGAAAGTTACAATATCTTTGTGTGCGTCTGCTCGGTCACTCACACCAGCCTCTGCAGGGTTCTCTGCTGGTAGACCTCGTTGGAGCAGTACGTGATGTAGGGATCGAAGTTAGACTGAGCGTGCTTGCAAACAATGTCGCTGATGTCATCGATCACTATGTTCTGTTGGTGCCTTTCCTCCAGTTCCTTAAAGAACCTGAACACAGGATGAAGAAGGGTTAGCATGTCAGGGATTCATACCGAACATGGCAACAGCTTGAGTCAGACACATCGAATTATGACTCATCCTGCAAACATGGGGGACAACGACAGATCTAAAGTCAGGAAGGCAGGAAGTAGCCCGAACACCTTACATCTAAACCCACTGGAAGATCACAAAAGAGGAACTCCGCGCCTCTTAAAATAGACATAGCCTACCATTAAGCATAACACAAAAGGCTTTTCCTCTTCCTGAGCACCACCAGATGGCCGCTTTAACAGCACGACACATGGCCTGCTTTAAGAGGAGAAGTGTTGCAGCATGGGCGATCCAAGGTGACAAACAGGACGCTGTTGCACAGACACAGGACGCTGGCCTTGACCGGTTGGACCGAGTTTGAGCTCATCTGCAAAAGCACCTCTGGTGCCCCTGCCCATCCCTACCTACTCCACACACACAGTGTTGTGACTATCTATGGGAAACAATGCTTCTTGCGGCCATCCCTGACCTCGTACTCTTTGAACTTTACCCTTTTTCTAATAAGGGCGCGAGCACACAGGATGACAGAAAGCACACACATGCTACCCTGATCTCTGGCCCGTGTCCTGAAGGTGTATTCATGGCTCTGGCAGGTCAAGGCTGCTCAAGTTCAGGCTGCGCTCCCTCCTGGGGCAAAACTCTCTGACCCCACTAACAGCATGTAGTCACGAGGGAAGAGGTCAAGGCAGTGAAGTTAAATCAGAGTGACAAAAACAAGGGGAAAGCCCAAAGTTAGGCTGATAACCAGGATTTATAAATGAAAATGAAAGAGTTCCACCAGCCTCCCTTTCATAGTTTGCCTCTGTATTACAGTATGTCGTTGCAATTATAAAATGTGCTGCGGTAAAGAAGGACACGTCATATCCCGAGGCTGCGAGTGAAATACTATCAGTAACACCTGTATTTAAACTTTCGCACACAGGCTGCTCAGGAGCCGACAGGTGGAGGGATGTTTCTGCTATTTGCTTTGAGAGACTAAACTCAAAGCCTGACTGTCTGTCCCGAGTAAAACATCTTGTTAAATCCATGCTACAGGCCAATCTTTTGCTTGTCCCAGCGTCTCTCTCTGCCCACTGGGGAGGTTAGAGGATAGCATTAATGTGTGTGGCCTGTGTGTGGGAATGAGAGAGAGGCGTGAGATGGGCTACAGCACGTCTGAACGCAGGAAGGAACTCTTGAGGAATTTACAGATACCCTGACATCATGAAAAGTGGGAATGAGGCGTAAATAAATGTGCAAACGCCGTTCACGAGAGGTGATAATCGTAGAAGCCTGTTTTCCTTTCTGATATCGGAGATAAGTCAAATGTACATGTGCCGTATGCTAAGAGGAAATCGTTCACTGTGTGAGGAGGCGGCTGCGATCCTGACATGGAATCCTTGAGCAAATGTCACGAACAGTTGCACAAGGGAGGCAGTGAATGCTCTGCACGTATGCACACACACACCAAAGACAGCCACAATAAAATAAAACTCAGTAGGCCACTTACATTTTTCAGCTGAGTAAATTTACAGCCGAGGCAGCAGAGAGATTAAGGCTAGCTTAACCTCAATTCACCCTTAGATTTATTTACACAGCTTCGAGCAAGCCCCTGGATGAGCGGTCACACTTGAAAATTGGAGCCCAGAGAAACTTTCCAGACTGCTCGTTGCATGTGACTTGGCTATGCTGCTGAACATCACAATAATCTGATTGGACATCAAAATGTTACACTGCACTGGTTGTAGCCGAGGTTTACAGTGTGATACTAACACAGTTTCTGACAGGTCCCGTATTGTTGAAAGTGAGATTGCCATGTAAATCAGGTCTAGGTGTGTAAATGCTGTGAAAATATCACAACTGTACGTAACGTTATGATGTCACAACTATACATCACTGCCCTTGGCCATGCTCCCAGCAAGGCCATCATTGCAAAAACACCAGCAGAGATGATGCCGAAACAAGGTGGGCGGTGCCTACTCAGGCCTGTGAAAGCTGACCAATCAGAGCAGACCAAGCTTTGTCAGGGATTCCCCCTTTAAAGAGACAGGCACTAAAACGCTGCGTCTAGGCAGGGTGTGAATAGAGGTGCTGCAGCAATGGACAGTGAGAGAGAAACATTGAAGCATGTGAACATTTTCCAGTAGACACTCAAAATAAAAGTAGAAACCTAAAAATGAGCAGAATATGGGACCTTTAAAGCCCAGTAACAACTCGTTGGCAGAGTAGCCTCAGTATACTTGTGTGAAAAGACTGTAAACTTTGGACTAATTGTGGAGTCTTTATTGCCTATAGCAGGCTCGTAAACTGACATCACCGCAGCAGTAACTTCACAGAAGGACAGCCACGGTGAACAGTCTCAGTCCGGCATCTGAGGCCGTTATCATAATGAAGACTGACCCGAGGATATTCACACACTGAGCAGTTATATCATAGCTGCACTTCAGGCCATGATCACACTGAATACTAATCATAAAAAAACATGAGAAATGATGCCGGAGTAAAAAAGCATCAAAAAACATAAACCTAATAAAATACACATTTCCAAAAAATCCATTTGTAGAAATAATGGAGCCTCGTGCAACACAGTAATTGCCGAGGTATTGCAGTTTCCATCGGTATCAACTTTCATGGCTTCTTATGCATGAGCGCTTCCATCAGTTTACGGGAAAATTCACGGTTACCTGGCCATGAATGAGACTTAACAGTCCGCACACATGCACTCTAAATCATGATGGACGGCTAAACTCAGAGGGCTCATAACAGAACATTTCAGCCATTGTATTTTCCTTACACTCACCTATAAAAACAGGCAAATAACCGACACATCCAGTCTGCTTTTGGGCTCTCTCGAGCAGCAACCGAATGCACATGTTGGTAATTCAAGTGTAATTATGCTAAATTGTTCTTTTGTTCTTTCACCCAATTTGCCCCTTGCCTCTCCCCAGGCTCTGTTTTTCTGTCTACCAGCACGTGACCTCACATACACACAGAAAACAGCTCAGCGCCGCCGAACCACAATCTCTTACACACTGAAAACAACTCTGACTGCAGCTAGAACATCAAAGAACGGATTTACCATACAGTAAATAGTGTTTACAGACACACCTCATATGGAAGGAGTGCCTTCTAGCAACCGTTAAGTGCTCTTAAATGAGAACATTATGCGACTCATTAGCCAAAAACACAAACCACAAACACTGATAGACTACTGGAACGTGTACGAGAAGGCTAAAAATACCAACCGCCATGTAAAAAAAAAAACAACACTAAGCAGAAAACACAACAATATTCAGCCGATAATAATCTGACAACATGACCACACACTTACTTTTTGCTTGCCTCGCAGACGTCTGCGATGTTGGAGAAGAGGTGGTGGTGCTCGGTCTTGGTCATGGCCTCGCTGAGCTCGGCGGAGTCCTTGAACATGCGGATCAGGACCTCCAGACTGTGAAGATAAGAGTGCTCCGACGAGATCACCTCAAAAATGGACTAAAGAAAGGCAAGAGAGAGGAACAGAAGAACATTCAGTTTATTACAGCCATTTGTGACTCGGTGACTTAAAAAAACAATACCATGCACATGCACATGCACCCATCTGTATCAATCTTAATCGTATGTGACACATTCAGGTAGATATTTATTGGAACATTTGTCCTTCTCGTCCCCTTTACATTGTATGAGCATTAAAGATATATAAGTCCATGATGCATGTTCCCAGCTGTACTCCTTTAATGGCTTTTTTATTGGTCTAGACCAGTAATGGACAGCAATACTCCCACAGTGCTTTGTAACTCTTAATATAGCATGCATGTAACCTAAAACGGGATCATTTCCTTTAGAGTAGAGCTGTGATGTTTAATCATTTCAGTCACTTTTCAAGCGAAAATGTCAAATATTTGCTGGTTACATCTTAAATGTAAAGATTTTTCTGCTTTTCTTTGTCGCTTCTGATTTTAAATCAAGAGTTTTGGGGTTACATTTTATAGACTAAATGATTAATCAACAATTCTTAAAATAATCAGCAGAATAATCCATAATGAAATGAAAAATAACAGGTTGCACCCCAACGCTGAAGTGATTCCCACCTCTTGTCTTTTGCGTTCCTCTTGACTCATCAGTTCGGACAGCCCACTTTTCTTCACCTAAAACCGAAAACACACATTGTGAAGAAAAAAAAAAAGATTTAAAAAGTCATGAAAAGATTTCAAGAACACACACAAAGTCACACTTTGTCTGGTTGGTCTACTCTGAGTTTTTTTTTTTTTTTTTATGTCGAGGCTCTTTGCATTTAAAGCATGGGTGTGTGTTTGTGAGCGACTGTTGTCCTCACACACAAAGAAAGGAGCACTTTGCATACCACACTGGATAGAAAGCCAATGAGGTTGTTGTAGAAAATGGAAAAAGAAAGATCTTCAAGGGCACAGAGTGAATGTAGAAACAGGGAATTTGTTGCATCTTTCAAGTTTAAATTGGCCGTTCAGTGTAATTTGGCCGATAGGTAAGCGGTTAAAAGTAAAGTGTAGTGCGTGTTGGTATGTGGCTGGTGAGATTTGGTCCAAAAGCTATTTGAATACGATCGAAACAAAGCAATCTGGAATGGACTGGGTGTGGAGTGCTATTGAATTAATCAGCCTGTGGCTTTGTCAAACTGAGGGTAAGGCTGAATAAAAATAACATGCCTCCATCTCGTGTTTCACCAAACCAATATGACCCTGGGCACATTCACATCATAGTCTACTAGATCACAGAGATCCTGAGAGGCCAGCTTTCCTTACTTCCACTGGCTTCTCATCCTGTTTTGGTGTGAGGGAACAAGGAAGTGATACTGCTCCTGGAGGAGCCTTCCTTCTCTCTGCCTTCAACAAACACCGAGAGCAAACAAAGCAGCAGCAGACCAAACATCTCTTGTGATTCTTTCTATTACTTTCACACCGACATCCGCTTTATTATTTCTCTCGCTTACTTTACCTTCTGCCAAACGTTCAACACTCAGAAACACCAGCTATCTATGTAAAGCTGTGAGGTTTCAGTGTGCTCATGCCAACTGAACTTTATCCCCTTCTGTAGTTTCGCTGGGTGTAACCGCCTTATCAGTTAGGTATCATTATTCAGTAGCAAGGTTTGTTTGAAACTTGAATCCATGGTTTCCTCGCTTGAATCAAAACGAAACCGACAAAAACTTCAGGCGACGGGAGGAGGCAGCTCCAGGACATCTCCACCTCCTGAAAGCACAGGTGGGGATTCCTGGAAATCTGAAATTTGGGTTTTGACATGTCATCAAACCCTTCATGACAAGAGGTGCCACAGTGACAGCGACTGAAGGGAGGAGCTCGGCTGAAGACAAGACAAGACAACTCGTCTATCCGGTTCTTGGCTCCTACTTGAACTTGCTAATTTCCCATCACACCAGTCTCACGCAGGCACTTCCGACGAAATCTGAAAGCTAATGAAGAATGCTGCAGGGTTACATCTGGCCAAACACATTCACGCTCGCAGATCCACAGCTGTAAGGCAGCTGTGATGGAAGAGGAACTGACTCTGAGAAAGTCAGCGTGTAAATTGTCCGAATCAGCCCAGTTACGAAACGACCTGAGAAGCATACTCAATGTTCTCTACTTACTTTGAATCCAATTTCACTTTATTAGAGTCTGTGTGTGTATCATTGTCTGCACGGCAATTTCAGAGCTAATTGTCTCTATCTGTACCCTCGCCTGTTTTTGCTCCCACACATTCCCCTCTCAACGAGTAAACAAACAGATGGGAATGCCTGAGTAGCAAACTAAATTAGCTCATTCCCTTCCTATGTACGCCTCTCTCCCTCCATTCCAATCCCTAACTATATTATGTAATGCACAGCCACCGCACTTCTCCGTCGAGGCAACATTTTAAGCATATTTGCAGTCTGACGAGTGCGTGGAGTTTGCCAACACGCTGGCATTCGGCCCAGCAGTGCTTCCAAGACTTCCTGTGGGTCTGGCTGACTGTCTGCCTCCCTGCCCACCCGAGTCTTAGACGAAATGCTCCTGTGCTCCCTGATAAACAGAGCGAGGGGTAGAAACAGTGGGAGGATGGGTATGGACTGGGGCCAAACTGGATATGACAGCATTCTTCAGAGCACTAGCATTCCAAGACTGCACAGGCACAGCACTGAGTGTATACAGTATGTAGAGAGGGCGAGAGGGATGTAAGATCTATGTCTGACCACGCTGAGCTGGCTCCAGGAGGTGCGAATGGGTCTGTACTGCACCACGATGCCGTTATCGGGTTTGGGTTCTCTGGAATCGGCATCCTCGTCTGAGTCATTATGCAAGGCCTTCTCCTGGTAGTTCTGGTACAGCTCCTCCTCTGTGAACAGGAGGGCAGAAAGTTTCACTTGAGAGAGACGGAGAGTCAAAAGGAACAGATGTAGAGTAAAATGAAGGGAGAAGTGTGGTGAAGGCAGAACAGATGGGTTAGAGTTAGTTTCTCACCTTCACTGTCAAACGTCGGCTGAGAGGTCAAAACTTTCCTCTTATCCGGACTCTGAAACAGAGACACAACACAAATGTGACGACTTGGACAAACTCAGAGTGAAACACACTAACTTTAAATTAAATGCACCTTTGTCACCTGTCCATGACCCATCTGTGACCTCCTTCGTTGACCCCTGTCTAATTACAGAGCCACTGTGTGTATAAGTGTGTATGTGTGGGGCATGGTGTCACATTACGTCACGACTCCCAACAAGCACATTAATTGTGTCCTTGTATGGCCCCGTCCGAGCTGCTGCTGCTGCTAAGTTTGTTCCACAATACTCAGCCTGTGTTGTGATTTTACAATTTAGACTTTGGACCACCCCCCCCAATAGTGGAAAGTCAAAGCAATCTTTGTGCACAATCGAATATAAACCCATCAAAGGGATTATGATTAACTGAGTTGAGAAATCTCAATCTGCCACAGCAAAGGAAGAAAATTAGAACACAAAGCCAAAGTTCATGTGCGCCGATTGTCGAGTTCAGCAACAGGCTTTGCAAATAAAAACTAAAATTGATTTAATTTAGCATTCATTTCTCTAAAGCTTGCTTAATAGTGCTGGTCCAACAGGAAGTTCAGCCCATAATGTACAAAACAGCAAAATTCAGACCTTAAACACTCAAGTTAAAAGTCCAGACTGGATGGTTTTTAATTTAAAGAAAATCTGTTTAGATTTCAACCCTTTTTTCTTCGAGAACACCGTTTTTTGTTGCCTGATCCTAACACTCACCCTTTGAACTCACCTCTATCTTTTGAGGACAAAACAGTTTACCCACCTTGATTTTCCCATTACTGATCAGCTTTTCGGTCACAGGGCTAGTCGGCTTTGAAATCCTTGGGCTGCCTGATTTGGGTGTCCCGGGGCTCGCAGGCTTAGCTGTTCCAGGGCTCGTGAGGCTTGTGCTGCCCCGGCTTGCTGGGCTGACTGGTGAGTCTGGAGTATCCCCGTCTAGCACTTTGAGGACAATCTGGGGCAATTCAAGGGTCTTTGGATCGATCGCTGGGACCTCCATGTCTCCACTCACAACAGCCCTCCTGTAGGACGTACTCCTCAGGCCTCTTCTTAGTGTCCCCGGGCTCTCATTATCTCCATCCTTCCCCTCACCGAGGCGCCCTCCCGTAGAAAAGTAGGTCCCAGTTTCCACCATGCTGAGCGCTTTAAACGCTCTCTTTGAATGATCGACCCCCAGCAGCCCTGCCATACCTTGGCCTTGTGGCACAGGGGCAGGCGCCTTGTTCTGCCGAACACCAGAGGCTAAACCCTTGGGAATGAGCTGCTGGGTGCCCATTTTCCGGGCAGCGGGGCTGTTGGTGCTGAGAATGATGGAAGGAGGGGGTGAGAGAGCTGGGGAAAGTAAAGGAGAGGGGGAGGTGGAGGAGAGGGAAGAGGAAGAAGAGGCATGACTGGTGTCCTGAGAGGAGGCAGGCGAGGATGAGGACTGTCTGAGGAGCGCCTGTCCTCTGTCCGCTGGCGAGGGAGAGCGTGGGGTCGGGGGGTCTGAGGAGGTGAGGGAAGACAGGGAGGGGATGCTGGAGGTGGAGCTGTGGGATGGGGTGGGGGTACGGCAGGCTGGAGGAGAGGGGCTGGAGGCGGATGAATTGAAGGACAGTTCATGGTGGTTATAGTTGTTGTTGTTAGGAGTGCGTGGAGGCAGGACAGGAGAGGATCGGTTAATAGCCTCGGACGACGGTGAACTCGTCCCAAACGCTATCTGGTCTTTCTGCGAGTTCAGACTGAACGGACTGGACATGCGTTTCTGCTGGTCCTGGAGACGCTTTTCAGCCCACACCGTCCCCCCATTACTGGTTTTCTCCCTGTCGCAGTGTCCATTATACACTCTATTGTCCAGAGAAGCGGATTTGCTGTCCTCAGATCTAAATCTGGACAGTGAGAAGAGTCCGCTGGAGAACTGCCCGATGCTGATGCTTCGAACAACTCTGGATTTCTTGGAGGGTTTGTGCAAAACATGCTTCAGCACCACGGTGTTCTTGCCCGAGACCACCAGTCTCTCAGCAGGTTGGCTCAAGGTGAAGGAGGACTTGTTGTCCTCCGCAGGAAAGTCCGTCGTCGTGACCCCATTCGTGTGATAACTGACGGGTCGCAGTTTGGGTGTGTGAGAGTCCTGGGTTTTTTTATGATTGTCTGTGCGGCGTCTCCACAACGGTGTGATGTTTTTGTTGGAGAGATCCACATCGTTACCAAGATCCATGGCGCTAACGTGTCTGTGTCCTCTTCGCTATCTGTGTCCAAGCCTACAGGTGACAGTGCAAACACTGCAGCCCTGCAGAAGACTTATCTCACCCCTGAAGGGTAAACAGAGGAGAGGAATACCAATCAGTGTCGAAGAGCTCAGAGCAGTGTCCAAATTCCCAAAGTTTACTCATTAACAGGGACTCAGTGCAGATACTGGCAGCTAAATCTGAGAAGCACATGAGTGAAAAAGTTGATGAACTGCACAAAACAGAAGCCAAGCCAGCAGAGACAAGTGACACGCCTTTTGTGTATGTTCACTGAGGTGAAATGGCCTTATTACAGAGACAAAGCTGGCAAGATATTGTTAGCTGTGAGCAATCACTGTAATATCCCAACAGGGGAGACAATGGTGCTCAGCAACAGAGAGTTTAGAGACCAAAGTTTGTTTTTATCTCCTTTGTTACTCCATCCGTACAAACATCACAACAACACAAACAGGCACAACACCAGCAAAGGAATTGAAATAAAACAGAGTTTCCGATTCAGTTGCGGATGGAAAAAGTTTCTCAATCCAAAGTGATCAAACTTTTGGGGTCCAACTTACCTCTAATCAGTCGCTCTGCTGCAGAATGCGGTCATTGTACCTGCGCCTGTCGTGAAACAATCCTTTTTTGTGATGGGATTAATCCAGCATGGTATCGAGACCGAGAAGAAGTTTGAGAAACCAAAGCTTGAGCCGCAGAGTAATTGACTGTGAAGTATGTGGAAGCGCGGCGGTGAGCGCGTCTGAAGCGCTGCGGAGTGAGTGAGGAGTTTCTATGAGGGGGAGGAGGAAGAGGAGGAGGAGGAAGCTCACTGAAAGTCACCTCCTGTAGTACTTCTGTATTTAATGCCGTGTTGTCAAAGTGGAGGGACGCGTTTTCATTTTCTATTAGTGTTTAATAAAGTTGGAAGATGAAATAAATAAAAAATAATCAGTCTCAGTGTACTTAATTGTCCTAAATTATCATGTTATGTCATGTAGCTCCCACAGGAAGTCCATACAGTCCAGCTAGGTCTAAAAAATAAAAAAAGTCAGTTTTTAAAAGTTGAGTAAGTTTTAGTGGACAAACACAACATTGATACTGAGCTGCTAGATTGACCCATTGCTTTTGAGCGCCATCTCGTGGTTTGTGGTGTAATTGCAACAGGCCTACACAACACTGAGAAATAGTGATTTAAAAAATTTTTAAAATGTAAATTTTTCAGAATAACATGTAATTGTTTTAAACAATAATTTATAACAATTTGCGCTGCAGCAGACGGCAAACTTCAGCACCGACATACTACAGGTCAAAGCAGCTGCATCAGCCAAAGTCAACAACAGCAAAGAGATGAAGAGGGAGAGACGATTCCCCAGACTCCCTTAAAAAATCACTCAATTTTCTGAGTTGTTGAGTTAAGAGGGTCTTTATAGACTTTATGAAGCTCTGTTTCTGACAGATTCTTAATTATTTGGGCCTTCTTGTAAATTCGGCATATGTTATAGCCTCGTTTTGGGGGTTTCTGCAGCCCACTTAGCACCCAAAGTAGCCCATTTTAAGTGAAATGTGTATTGGTGGGAGTGAATGCAGAAGCAGGTAATCAGAGCTCTTTTGTGGACCCTAAATAACAAAAAGAAAATCTTTCAACACATACTTGCTATGTCTAGTCAGTCTTTATAATAACCCCCCTGCTGTCTGATCCTTTAAGCTCCTCACATATAGCTCCCATAGCATATCCCCTTTGTTTCACATGTTTGTTCTGCTTTGTCACTTGCAGATGCTTCCAAAAACTTTGCAGCAAATAGATGATCTGGAAGGATTTATAGTTGTCCCTCCCGCTCCAATAAACTCTGTTGTTGTGCAACACGAGGCTGTGGTGGATTCAGGCTTCATTGGAAATTGGAGATTGCGAAATAATGTGTGACTAAAACATTTTCTCATTAAATCCACACGACCTCTAAATCATAACACATGACTAATCACTCACACGCGAGCTCCTGAGTTGATGCCAACTTTTATGATGGGTGGAACCGGTTGGCCTGCTCATTGGGAATAACCTGTCCCACTGTCGTGTGGGTTGTGCCCCACCTCCTGGCTCTTGTGCGCCAGTATTTCACATATTTGACCGCTAAGGGGCGCAATTGTAATGTTTACCAATCAGCCCCACTCACATCATTCTACAAAGTAATGCACTACTAAAAAGTAGTTAGGGCTATAGGGATATGAGTGCATATATGCATGTGCATGGATATGCAATAAAAGTCAAATGAAATGTGTTGCATTATTTCTGGGGACCAGAAAGATTCAGATAATGTCTAAGCGAACATCAGGCAGGCATGGTGTTGCCAAAATAACTGTTATATACAGTGGTGTGAAAGTACTAAAACCATACTGTGAAAATACTAACTACTTTATATACTGTTGTATAGTTTGATCTAAACTGTAACATCTGACAAAGTGACTTTATGTAAAAAAAAAATGCTGAAATCAATTACCTTAAAATGAGTAAAGTAGACTAATAATTTTAAGTTGTTCAAACTTTTGAGCTCGTACAGCTTAAATTGAATTGTCTACTTTACTTAGTATTTCTGAGGTAATCAGTTTTCCTGACTTTAAAGTCTACTTTACTAAATTCACAGTGTACAGTAATGCATCATATTCTATAAGATCATCAATTGTTGCGTCTCTCCCCTGTGAGAGCCACATATCTTTAAAAGGTCAACTTTTCATGAGCTCAGTAATGAATTTTCTTGCTTATCCAGGAGGGTTTTTAAATAGTTTATTTGACTTAAGAAGTAAGAGAGTTAGACACACAGACACAATATGTATAAAATCAAACAACAACATAGAAGAAGTATAAAGTTGTATAAAATTTATATCATATACAGTATATACAGTGTTAAAATACAGATGTGATTTACAGAGACCAAGATAGAGATCACACAAATCGTCACATAGTGGTCAGCTGATCAATGTGGAAATAGTTTTAGAAGTATAGTGGAAGAAGAGTTAAAATAAAAGTTAAAAAAAACAGGCAGGAACACATTATTTCATGTGTGTCATCATTGCTTTATTCTTTGAATTTTTAAAAAACATATACAATCACTGTACACACCACCTTCTTCCTGTTTGGTGTTTATCACCTGCAGCGTTGTCAGATAACTCCCATGAATCCACAGCAACATGAATGTAATCAACAGAAACATTACGCAACCAACTCACTTATTCAGAAAATTCAAAATAACATAATTATCATCATTCGCCACCACAACGAAATTTTCCTCCTCGTATTTGTCGGACGGACCTCATGTGACTGCTGGTGTTGTGCGACAATCCTCATTATGTTCTATAGAGGAAGTGCAGCAGCCTATCCTGTTGTATTGTTTAAAGGAGCTATACGTTTCCTTGTGTTGTTTGGTTAAAAAAAAAAAAAATAGATACTTCCTCCTCCATCAGACAAGACACTCACCTCCGACTGGAAGGCCAAAATGTGAGCCCCCTGAGCCAATGAACATCCGCCCTGACGAAGAGTTGTTGAACGAGGAGGTGAACCTCCACCACGTTCTGACCCTGAATCTTTATGAACCTGTGTCTTTGTGAATCAGTGGAATGGAAACAATGAAAAAAAGCAAGGCGGGGGAAAATGTTACAAATTCTAAAGAGCAATAATTGGTATCTTCTCAACTGGATCATTAAAGCAAAATAAAAGTCACAGCCACAGAGCGAGCATCCTGAGCGCCTACATGCAGTTTCTCCAGATGTCTGCCTTTCTTCTTCCACACATCAAACACTGATAAGCCATTATCTTTGTCTGTCTGTCTGTCTGTCTGTCTGTCTGTCTGTCCGTCTGTGCGGGCATTTGTTTGTCTGAACAAGTCTGCCTCAAAACAATTTGAAGCGGCAAGTTAGGTTGAATTAAACTAAGTCGAAAGCAGAGAAAGCAATAGGACAACCTCAGAGGGAACGCAAAACTGATGTGATTAATATGACCAGAACAGAGAGGATGCTAGAAAAGCCATTAATATCAACAGGGAAGATCAGATTGCTCTGAAATTTATGCAGATTTTGTGTTTTGCTGGAGTTCGCAGCCCATCACTAAGAAATAAAAAGTAGATTTCTCATAAAACAGGTAACAGAGGCGGTGTTGTTTGTTGACATATGGGCTTCATTGCATCGTTTACTCCACAGCCACGGATTAGATTTGAATTGTAGCAGACATTTGCTGAAGAGATGAGCTGCTCTGAAAGCAGAATTAAGCATACGGAGTTAAACCCCAGTGTTTAAGGCGGATGAACCAGTTTTTCCAGTCGAGTTATGTTTCTGAAGAAAAAGACAATGAGAAGAGAGGAAAATGATACCATAGCGAAACTTTACATCCCTCCTACTAACTCAAAAACACACTTCAGTCACACAAAGGTATCTGATCTACACATCTAAGTCGTCTTGCTTATTTTTTAATGAGTCATCCCAGCTGTCTATAGCAGTTATAAACCAGCTACCCCACTGACCCGCCATGAATAGATCCTAAATGAAAATGCAGTCAAGCGTTCCCCGCAGACTGGTTTCCTCTTTAAGAAGCTCTGCTCCACTGATAACAGTCACCAAGTTCATTAGGTTCATCCTAAAGAGAATGCTAAGAAAAGGTCTGAGCGGTTGGGAATGTATTTCTTGAACAGTGCAAAGTCAAACAGGGGATCCAGATCCTTGCTGTAAGTGAAAAAACAATAACATTGAAAGAAAAACTCACGCAGTTTGCTTTTTTTATGGATCATAGCTTAAATATAGTGTACGTTTCAGGAAGAAAAGAATATCTTGTTATATCAAGTGCCAAGGATCACTGCCTTTGTCTCCATTCTTTTGTATTTAAGTAGCCTAACCTGCGGAGGTTTAACCCAAAGTGTTCACTGGTGTTTTGTGTGCATTCGCATTAAACTGTGTCAGACCTCACTGGAAAGACGTCTCCACAGCACTGTGCTGCAGGTGTGACGTTTGGAAAGCTTATTTTAGATATCAGGTTTCAAAATCCTCTTTGGATCTTTGTGCCGCCTGTTCTCTTCCAGGTCACCTGAGAGGAGGTCGTGTGGCTCGGGCAACACTCGGTTCACATATACAGTATTTCATAATCTACTCGTATCAGCTATTTTGTCATTGTTATCTGTATATTCCGTGTTTTTTTGGTTTTATTCTGTTCACGGGATAAGTATTGCATGTCTGTCCATCCTGCTGTGGCTCTTCCTGAGGGTTCTTACATGTTTTGCCCTGGTAAACAGGTTTATGTCCTTCATTGAATCAAAGGTTTAGTGTAGTTTAGTGCAGTCCTAGATGCACTGCATTGAGTGTTTATAGCAAGATGTTAATTTACAACACCTTCCCACGGGAGGCTTTTTAAACGTCTAAACCAGAAAGAAGAAAAGACAAGAAATGAAAAGAAAAGGACAGAGTGTCACCCCCTGTGGCAATGTGACTTGTGATTTGGGGATGTATCTGTAAATAAAATTGACCTGAATTGTTTTAAAACCAAGTATTGCAAGATTTTTCTAGCACAGTCATTTAATTTGAATATTTCCAGCCATTTTATTGTATTATGGATCGGATTGTCCATACAGCAGAACCAGAGATATCACCTGTTTTACTCCACATATTCCTTCCTTTCTTCCTTTTTAAAACCTACCACCTACATTACCCACAATGCAGCTTAGCCACTGAGTGACATCACTGGAGATAATTTATCAGATTACATGCAGCTTCCACTGGAGCCACAAAAGACTTTACACTACTTTTTTCACATACGCAGTACTAATCCCCAAGACCTGTAAACAACCTCTTTACTGTTTAAAATTGGTGGAGTTACCCTTTTAGAGTTATTTTCCAGTGCTGTGAATGCTACAAATGAAATCCCATTCATCTCAACTGTATTGGACTGGTAGTAGAAATCTCAGAGTTGGATATCTCAAACATTTGGAAAAATGAGAACACAGCTCTCTGCATGGTTACGTACCCAGAGCCGTGTGTATGAATAGCCTGGATGACTGTGGTGTCTGTTTTGCTGGTGGGTGTGCAAAGTAGCGTAGCATATAATTCAGACAATTCACTCACACAATGGGGATAACAACTGTGTGTGTAGTCTCGGGAGTCAGGAATGCAGGGGTCAAGTGATTCCTCATCACGATGATGGCTATGACGAGGGAGGCAGGAGAGGTAAGAGGTGAAACAGTTTTGTTGGAGCAGACTTTGCATTAAAATGTCAATTACCTGTCAAACACAGGCAGAGAAATTCATAGTTGTACGCCGTTTAAGGGTGAGCAGCCCCCACCTTCTCTCCTCTTTGCATCATGAGTCACCTGTTCCAGTCCTACCTCGCCATATACGAACATTAACTCCAATAAAACGGAGAGATAACATAAGTGCAGCATCCCTCAGCTCTCTCAATCCTCTGGCATTTTTTTTTTTTTTTTTAAAAAGACCTCCATACACTGACCTTTTCCTCAGCATACCTATCTCTTTCTCTCGCTCCTCTCTCCTCTTTTTTTCCCTCTGACTCACAGCCCATTGTACTTCTCCTACTCAGCTGTGCTGTTTGCTCGCTGTCCTTGCACCCCCCCCCACCCTCCTCTCCCTCCCCTCCCCTCACCCTTCTCTCACCACCCACACGTCTCCTCATCCATCCTCTCTGAGAACAATACAGAGGAGAGCTAACGACTGTAATTACCATCGCTCTGAGTTACGACGGCTGAAAAAGGAGTGTGTAGCAAACAGGAAACACAACGCAGGGGCTGCAGGAGAAGCACGTCGGATACATGTATGACTCTCATTGTGAATGCATGAGCCATATGTTAGGAAAAGTGGGACAACAAGCTCTGCATTGCACGTGTGGTGGTGTGAGTGTGTTCACCTCGGTGTCCCATGCTGATGACAGCTCTGTGCCCCTTCATGCATGTACCCACAGACAGTGTAGGATTAATGCAGCGGGGCCCATCTATGCACACAAGTGCATATGGAGCCAACACAGGGGGCATCTGCCACACTTGCACGTATTTGAACCCAGGCTAATCACCATGGTTACGGCCCTTTTCTGGCTCGTGCCGATTGGCCGACGTTATTGTGATGACCCGTGATTGACTCCCCCCTCGTGGATTATCATTGGCTGTTTGCCCCAGGATGATGATGTCACCGTGTGTGGCAGTAGATGTGGCATTGAGACACGCACTAATGGGCATTAGATCAAAGCTGGAGGTGATGTGTGATGTATGTCTTATTTACAGTGCTGGGGTTTTAGCTTCCTGAGGGCAGAAGTTCAAGGTGCATTATTCTCACACACCTGTCATGGTCGCCTTTTTGTTCTAGTTCAGATTTATTGATAGATTAGCAGGATTGTTTAGAATTACAGTATTAACCCAACTAACTGATAATAATGACAATTATAACCAGTAGAGGGCACATTTAGAGAGCAAAAACAGACAGACTGTAGTGAGAGAAACATGCAAATGCTTGAATTTACACTATATGGTGTTTCAGAGGTGTCATTTTCCCCTTCAGATTGAGCAATCTCCATGAAGCCTATATATACCTGTCAGATTCAATCACAAATGCAAGTTTGATCAATTATTAATACTTACAATATTTTGTATGTTTTAGCCCATCTGCTCCGTAAATAATTAAGTACACGAAGACAAACAAGGTGTTATGCATTTAGTTCACACACAGATCAATGCTGCAGCTTCACTGGTGTATTTAACCGCCTCTAAAGTCAATAAACTGTACCCACTGATCCGCTCTGCTCCTGTGAACAACAGAAGAAACCGTGCATTTGCTCCGAAGCTGTACGATATAGAAACACAAGTACAGCCCATTAACTGTATTTTATGAATGGTTGAATTAAGAATCTGAGGGTGGTATCACTACAAGCCCCTGTGGAGCTTATTATGTTGCTGTGGATCTTGCAATCTGGAGTACAGCGGGGTTTTGACAGTCAATGTGATAATGGGACTCAGTGGAATCTAAAGAAAATATCTCCATAACTCAAGAGGCCATGCTTGAAGATCAGTACCTACGCCCCAAAAACAGTTGACACACATTTCTGAACGATGAAAATGATTTTCTACTCTGATAAAATCACAGATGTTGCTATTTTCAGACTTACTTAAAGGTCCAGTGTGAAGGATTTTGTGGATTCTAGGGGTGCAGTTGCAACGTGCAACCAACTGAATTGGTTTGTCCATTCTGGGCTGCTGTACACTCCATGGAGACGGACCCACTCCCTCTGTAGACGTAAAAGGCTCAGTTTAAGCTAATGAAAACACATCTTCTTAGATTGAGATGATTTGACACTAATGAAAGCATAATTATCAATATTATATTCAAATTAAATCCCCCTGAATCCTTCACACTGCACCTTTAAATTGGATTCTTAAGTATAAAAATAATTAAAAAAAATATATTTAGAAATAACATGCTGACTGTGTAATGCTAAGCAGTGTAATGTTCACCATGCTCACCATCGTAGTTTAGCTTTTTAGCACGCTAACATTGTCTAATTAGCAATGAATGTAGCTGAGGTTGATGGGAATTATGTTAGATTTGCAGATATTTGGTCAGAAATGAACATAAAGTACAAATTTAAATGTTGACCTGATGATGGCGCAAGATGAAGTGTGTGTTTTGCAGCCTCTTTGTTCTGAGCTCTATTTTTTACTGCTTTTATGACCAGGAGACTCGTGTACAGTAGTATTCGTAGATGGCGCTCTTTCATGGTTAGATAAAGTTATAAATACTAAGTTTTATCTGTTTGTGGGTTAAAAAAAGAAACAAAAACAAACAGAGGTGTAAAGTCGACTCATATCCTCATATTCTTCTCTGTCGACGGACAGGTCGATGCACAATAAAGAGAACTTCATTCAAATGTCATTCTGAGACATTCGCATATAAACACATTAGCACACATGCATACATACTCTACATTCACAAACCAGGAGGATCAACAAAGCCAAACGGCAACAGGAAGAGGTGATAGCATCACTTCCTCCTTGATAACTGTGGAGTGAGTGTGTGACTATGGGAAAGAAACTGTGAACGTGTGTGTGACAACCCCATTCACTTTCCCACTGTAGTTTCCCTCACACTGCTGGAGGGACTGAACGTAATATTGAGCTTCAACCCAAAGTGCAAACTGAATATTATTTTATTGGTTCGGCATGAAAATGGATTAACTGATGAATCCCGGTATCTCTGCAATGTTCGGCCAGTGGAGTTTCCATGCAGCTGATGATTCATTATTGCATCTTAGGCAAATAGCCGCAACAACTGAGACCCATTAGCATGATGTTGGTTGCAATTAGGGATAATTGCTTACCTTTGGGATTTGCTTCAGCCAAGACACAAGTCCCAACGTTAGCACCTCCCTGTCTTTACACACACACACACACACACATAATGCAACAACAGACTTACCATTTGCCCTGCAGCGTCAGTTTGAGTCATCTGGTGGCAGAGAGTCTCACGCAGGAACAGAGGCAAAGGGAAAAGGACAGACGTTGACATGTAAGGAGGAAGAAGGAGACGCTTTTGCGGTGCTAATCACTTCGGACATTTTTTTTTATTATTTGTGGAAGACAAAGTGTGAAAAGAGACAGAGGAAGCAGGAATGTATGTGTACTGTAAAGGGATTGTGGTAGTGTGTTTACAAGGGAGGTCGCCAAACAGCAATTCACCTGAAGAGGATACAAACAAACAGAAAAAACGTTTGGTTTTCTCGCATTGTGCAAACAGACACCACACACACACACACACACACACACACACACACACACACACACACACACACGCACACACATAAACACACACAAGCTCAAAACCAGCTGACAGGTAAATCGGGGAAGACACAATCATGAAACTAATTTTCTCTCAAATGCATGATGAGCAGTATTGTATTGAAGATAAACAAGGAAACAGCTACATATTGCACACAAGCAAACACACATGCACAAACACGCACACATGCACGCACACACACACACACACACACACACACAATAGAGGGCCACATCTCTGTCCCTCTGCAATTAAAGTCTTAGTCATACTGCGCCAAAGGCTATTTCAGTCCTCTTCCAGCCCAGTTTCCTCAGCCATCTCCATAGCATGTTTTCTCCCTTTTCCATATTTCTCTTTTTCCTTCTGTCTGTCTCTTTTGCTTGGTGACAAGGTTGCTAGTCTAAGGCCCTGTCCCAATACACTTACTTGCCCCTACAAATTAGCCATACCCCTCCATCACAATTCTCGTTGGGATAGAGGAGTCAGGCGAAGTGTTACACCCATATTCCAAAGGACATGTCAGCGTCGCTTTCCATCGTAAGGATTCCAGACAATGTTTGTGGTTTTCCCCAGTGGTGCCACGGTGTGTTTCAGAAGCATCCCAGAAGCTTCTCTCCGCTCTGCTCCGTGGAGATTTCACGCAGAGTCTATTTTTGATGGAAGTGGATAGAAGCCATGTCAGGCTGTACAGAGCAGGTCGAGCCAGGAAGGGAAGACAGGCACACGCACGGCGTAGAGCATCGGGTCAATTTTCAAAATAAAACACCCTGTGCAACAAAGTTGGAAATAAACACATATAAAACAGACAAAGAAAGAAAACATCTGACTACGTAGCCTACTCACCCATTGTATAAGCATATAGTCAAGGAAAAAAGTGACAAAACAAACACTTACGGGCAAGTTACCAATATCATCATAACGATGGAAGAAGATGGCGTTGCAAGTCCAGCAGTGGACTTAAGACATTGTGAATGAATCATGAGCGTCCATACTTTTCTATCTCCATCAGATAAATGGCAAATGGCATTGTGATAATACCTGGATTGCCACAGTACGGCTGAAGATGTCATATTGGAAATCACATTGAATCTGTTTACGTAAACACCATTGATGACAACTGATGATGTATGAGGACGTTGAAGGGTTGTCCCATTTCACAGGAGAAGATTTCAACCACTACCCCTTTTAAATCTGCTCTGAGGGGCAAGGGAGCACTACGAGGGGTAGGGGTAAGAACTGGAAAGTCTATCGATGCTGATCCCATTAGACCGATCTGAATTCACACTGGCAGCAGTTGAAGGAGCTGTGAATATATTTTGAGAGACAGGCAAAACCTGTTCTTTTCATTCCTTCCACACGCATTCACACCGAGAGGGAAAAAAGAAAATCATCCAGTTTGACAACTCTCATCCGCCTGACATGAGCACACAACATGCTCAACACTACCGTCCTTCTAAATCACTTGAATATACAGCCATCTCACACACCTCACTGTCCTGTCACTCAGTCGCAACACTTTGAGGCTCTCTGAATAGATCCCTCCTCTCCGTTTCTTGTCAGTCTTCCCTCCCACACTCCTCAGCTTGCCGTGGATCCACTGTTCCTGAGCGGCCCGGAATACCGCTGAATGACAGTTCTGCCTAACATGCCACGTCTGACGCTGACAAATCTGGCAGCATCCCTTTTCTCTCTCATCTGTTCACGTCGTGCTCCACACGGCTGGCTTGCATTCCTCAGACCTGTAAGCTTTCTCTCTTTCTTTACATTGAAGTTGATGTCATTATAAGGTTTTGGTTTTTTTTCTGTGAGGGTCGATGTTTTCCTGGGTCAAAGTTGCAAAAGCACACGTTTTGTCACATAAACCTTGTGAGAGAAAAAAAAGCACAGCAAACAACAGCTGGAGGAGAGACATGACACTCACCACCGCATCAACGCTTCCCAGCACTTGTGACACATTATGAAAGCAGCGCGGCGGAAATGTTCTCTGTCCTTCTCCAAACGTGATTCTCTAGAAATGCCCTGCGGGATGTATTGACCCAGCGCACGCTCTGAGACCGAGGCAGTGGTATGAAGTCATTGTCACATAATCAAAGTCTGCAGGGTGCTGAACACATGAACAATAAATGATTTAAGACGGCTTGCCCCCACAAACACAGTGATATCATCGGGGTATACGGACTGACATCACTGACGAGTTTACGCCTTGTGCCGCAGCATGACTAAAACGATCAAGGGATATCGGTGAGGGCGAATGGTTGAAATTTTAAGTCAGCACAATGGGGTTCAGGTAAAGAAGCAATCATGAATGAGCAAAGACACTGCAGCATGAGCTCATCAGTGAAAGAAGTGAGCTCATGTCTTAGCCATTAAAGCGGTAGACCAAAGGATCCGAATTTTGTTTCTGCAACTTCACGGTCAAAGCGGAGCTTTGCCTGAAATCACTCCCTTGTTCGCTCATTCGCTATTTCCTACATTATAAACCCTAATTGAGATTTTTTTGGCCATTTTTTGCACCATCGTTGATGGATTCAGTGTCACACTAGCAAAGCTGTGAGATATTTCTGCCTCTCGAGGACTCTCCAACACTCCCTTTAGGTTCTCAGATAAAGAGGATTTTGCTCAATACATGAATATGAGCCCCTGAAAATGGCTTTAAAATTTAGTTTTACACATTATAAAATAGACATTTTAAAGGGCGCTTTCAACAGTGTTTTGAGTCCCTGAGAGGCAGAAATCACAGACAGTGTTTGACTAGAAAGATGTGTTTGTGTGCTTTGCACAAAAGTCATGGACCCTGTCATCGTACATGTATATTGTATGTTCCATTATAGAGTGTGGAAAACTTACATGGGAAATTTGTGCACAAAAATAAAAATGGTGGAATCAAAATATAGTGAATTATAGCTAGTCTGACTCACCGGATGTGGACTGTGGGTGGTATAAGTCGCCACTGGCCGACTATTTTGTTAGGCATTCTCCTCCCCTTCCTTTATCTGCGTGTTAACATTTTGAAAACCCCAGTCGCTACAAGAAACAACAACAAACCCTGAGCTAGCAATCTATTGTACATAATGAAGATGGCTAGATACCCTAACCTGGTCGCTAACAGTATGAATGTGGGCAAGCTAGCAGTTGCTACCTTTTTTGTGTGGAGTTCCCACAAGTTCCCCTTAGACTCTTTTGCAAGGGCACCATTGCTGCATCCTGGGCTTTGCACCACCCAAGACAACTGTGATTGGTTTAGGAAATACATACAAGCCAGAGCTATTTCACCCTCAGGGTATGCGAGATGACACTATAGCAAACAAGAGGTGATTTTGCTATAGTGTTTTTGCACTGCATCACCAAGTAATCTCTTTGTAAACACGATATGCTACGAGCACAGATGCTTTCAATTTCCGAAGCATTATTTCCTTGTCATAGTGTTTTCCTCTTGGTTTGTTCTGCCAAGGTCGCTATCACCTTACATGCTAACTTGATTCTTCCACTACTTGTTCCAAACAAAAGGTAGGAATACAAAAACAGCTGTATGATGTCCTCTGTGGCTCTGGAGGAGTTTGTCAAGCCTGAGAAAGTAATCTGAGAGATGTCGTCAGGGTTATCTCCAACGAGACTTGAGACTTGAAATATTTGACGGAAAACATGTGTTATTAACTGGGGGCATGACATTTGAAAGATTACAGCATTGAAACTGGCAATGAAAGATGTTATTGTGTAGTAAAATTCAGGATGTCTTTATCAGCTTTACAGAAGTACAGCACTTATTTAAATGATTTCTTTTAATTGATGCAGTGAAAGCCAAAACATCATGATTACTTACTCGTCACTTATATACAACTCAATGGCGTCGCTGTTTTTTTCCTCAAAATTCCAACTTTCTGATTTAAATCAGAATTCTGAAGGAAAAAAAGTCAGTTTAAAGTCTTTAATTTAAGTCTTTATTTGAATTTAATTTGGACTTTACTTTCAGAATTTGAAGGTTAAAGTCCAAATTCTGAGAAAAAAAGTTGGATTTCTGAGAAATAACTCAATTTGTTTTTCGAACAGTAGCTCTAATCCTCTTCCATAAATTTGAATCGTAGGCTTTTTGACCAAATAAACAAACCTCCGAGCCTAGAGATATGTAGTCATCAGTGATGTCAGCACAGTCATTCTTTCCTCCTCAACTGAACCCCCTGTGTAGTACTCGCGTCTTGTAGATTGACTTTGACGCCTAAACTTGGTTGAGTGGCCCTTTGATACAACCATTATTTGTCTGACAGCAACAGCAACAGCAACATAACCTTGATTTATTTATATAACTGACATCAAAATGTATTTTATGTCAGTCATATCATGAGCGCTGCCAGAATGCAGATGCCTGCTCTTCATCTCAGCGCAATGTAAACGCTGCGCTGACTGACACTTTACACTCCCACACAGCGGGAGAGCGACAGACGGAGGGATGAAGAGAACAACTATGTAGTCTAGATAGATAGATAGATAGATAGATAGATAGATAGATAGATAGATAGAT
Source organism: Pagrus pagrus (assembly GCF_965226575.1). Lineage (NCBI taxonomy): Eukaryota > Metazoa > Chordata > Actinopteri > Spariformes > Sparidae > Pagrus > Pagrus pagrus. The sequence goes on from NC_140188.1 coordinate 12,841,339, forward strand.
ATGGCTTTTAGCTGCAGCGTTGCTCTGAGCAAGTCTTTCTCATCTTTATTTTTGTATCCGTCTTTCACTCTTTCGCAATACTAGATACAATAAAAAGCCTGAGGGTCCAGAGAACTCTAATCTATTTTTCCTGCACCTACACACTGTGAGTCATCTCTCCACACTCAGCTAACCTCTCCTTTATCTGCCTCTCCGTGAGGATGGCACAGTGGAAGAGAGCCTCCTCTCCCAGACGAGCTGTTTGACAGTGACCCCCCACAGACTAATGGAGCACTTCACCACGACACCCTTTCACACCTGAAACTGAATTAGAAAGCCGCATGTAAAACAGGTCGAAGGGTGCATTTTGCCTGGAATGCAGGTAGTAATGGATTAAATGTAGTCAGTACTCAGTGTTTCAGGTTTGCACTTGAAGAGAAAGACTTGGAAGCTTATAGTTGTCGACAAACGCACCAGATCTAATGTCTCCCACTTGGTTTGTCTGAATTTGGTTAGTGACTCATAGGTGAGGCTCATTTTCTCAGTGTAACTGGGAGTCATAATAATTGCGGTCTGATGTTTTGCAATAAATTCAGTGGCTATTCAATGGGATATTTGGAGCAACACCTGATCTTTTATCCTGTGGGGATATTTCCCACAGCTTTCCCTCAGTCTGACATCGTATAGGCTTACTATACAAGCGGTTATTTGAGAAACCTCCTGTAACGATGCAAAACAATTTGTCCATCCCCTCTTGAGCAACATACAACATGGAAGCGTTTTCTGACTGCATGTCCCCTATTGGAAGGACAATATAATAACAGATGCTGACGTTCTGTCTCTGCGATATACAACACTGCAGCACACTAATGCACCAAAACAAATTGGAATTTGTCATTTTTTTTAATATAGATTAAAGAGGCAATATGTAAGAAGTTTAATTTCATTTAAAACATTCAAGAATATGCTAAAATTACCATCAGAATGTGAAAAAATAGCATTTTTGACATTTTGATATCTATGTATTGTGTTGCAAAGATATCAACTAATGTTAGCATGCTAACCAGCATTGCCCCAGCCCGTCCAAGTCTAAAGCTCCAGTGCTAGCGGTGTAAACACTAACACTCACCTAATCCCCATGCTCCCAGTCTGAACCGCTAGCTGCAGGGCTAATTGAGCTAACTAGCATAAATGGTCGCTAGTCTAGACTGTACAATTTTAGCCGTTTTTTTGACAAGATTATTGATTGACTGATATTTTAGAGGTTTGGGCAGGCAGGATTGCACAGATTATCAAGAAAGCGAGCTTCTGGCTTGTTAGCATTGTTGCTCATACCTGCCTTGGAGCTTTCAAAGTGATCTTTATTGACAATTGTCAATAGCCAGGATGGTCTGCAAGGGCTGATGGGCCATTTTTACACGTACAATGTGAGCTCCCAGGTCGTGGCTTGATGATCGGACCGTACAGTGTGAGCACAGTAATTGTGAGCTTTGGCTTCACATCACAGACAATTTACCCGTACAGTATGAGTTGGAATTAACAACAACATTTCTAAAATCGAACAGGGTATGCACAGCTTTTGAGGTGCTGGTATGTGAATTTTTGTACCTTTGTACAGAGCCAGGCTAGCTGTTTCCCCATTAGTCTTTATGCTAAGCTAAGCTCACTCGCTACTGGCTGAAGCTTCATGTTAAACGGACGGACACATTTAAGAGTGGTATATCAATCTTCTTATCAATCTCTCCACCTATGAGTAAAGTGTATTGATGTCATTTTATTGATTCATATCTAAATAATAAAATGCTGCTGTAAATCATCTCTATACTGTGCCCCCTGCTGTTAAACTGACCACAGTTGGTTCAGTTCCAGTCCCAGTTTGGTGTCCAGGCATGTTCACTCTCATGTCAGGCTGAGCTGGGCCCCATCCTACATGGTGACTCCCCCCTGTGAGGTAATTAGCTAACGGTAGCTAGCTACAACCAAGATTACCTAGCGAAGTGCAGCAGCTGTCGTGTTATACTGCCCCCTATTGGAGCTACCTTCATAATCTGGCCTACACCTAGCTGACCCATTTGTATTATTGAGAGTAATTATAGTACACACAAAAAACTGCCTCCAAAATGAACATTAGGTTGAATCAACACCTCTGAAACAGTTTCAACAATAACTGTACAACAGTGAAACACCTTCTCAAATATTTCACACGTAATAGAAGGAGTGAAGTTTTTGTTTTCACATGTGAGTTCTTCCAGTTTACAAGTGAAATATGTGAAAACCACGTGCCTATATCATTAATAATACACAACACAGCACTTGAACCCAGTGACTTGGACAGAAAACAGAGCTGGGTCAGTGTGTTTGTGGGTCTGCGACAGGGCCTTCATTCAGCAGAATACAATAGTGCCAGCTAGTACAGTCGCCCCACTGTCCCGTCTGGTGGCCAAATGGCAGAATGCAGACTGACCTACAGTATGGCTCCTCTTTCTTTACCCTCTTTTTTGGGGCAGAGACACTCATTCACACGGAGCACAAGAGGCCACTCAGTCCACGAGTGAGAAGGAGCATTCATTGAGGCAAAACAGTGAATTTGGGGAAAACCGTTTGGCTGGCGTTTGACAGGAGGGGAGAGGGCAAACGTTCAAACAAGCAGCGCACACACACGGACACAAACAGGCATGTAGATCTGGAGCCGCACCATCCCACCCTGTTTCAGCTTCCTGTCAACGGTCACAATAGTATCTGCCTGCAAGCTGTGCAACCCAACACTATCTTATCAACTGCAGGCTCAGACACAGCCACAATACTCCACAGTGTGTGAGTGAGTGTGTGTGGGAGAGAGAGAAAGAGAGAGAGAGAGAGAGAGAGAGAGAATGTGTGTGTGTGTGAGTAATTGTGTTGGTGTGTGTGCCCCAGGAGGCATGGGGAATGAATTCACTTCACAGGAATGCACAGCTGAGTCTGGGTGTTTTTACATCAAAACACCTACTGTATGTTTGTGATAAATGGTCGCTACTTTCTCCTCATTTTTCTATTAACTCATGTCTTTTGTTGACTTTACTTCCCTGTTGTTTGGGATCCTACACACCCCGGAGTTGCATGTGTAAAATTGTGATAGTAACTGCAAAATCGACCTTGCTATTTTCTTCTAACCTTATTTCAACCCAATATGTAGAATATATTTTAAATTTGTCCCTGGGCTTACACATTTGGATAAAGTGACAAAATAATGAAATGAATATAATAAACCATAAAGAATGGTTTCTCATTCTACAGCCTCGCTCGAACAAATGTGATCTTACCTCTGTTTGACGTCAGTTAAAACCCAAAGAGGTCTCAGTGCCTGTTGGGAGTCAGACCTGTGAGGAGCGTGTTGAAAATGTTTCAACAAAAATTTGCATCCATCCTGGAGATAAATGACTTTGCTTCAAAAGCATACAGACAAAAGGAGATGAGTAAAATAACAGTAATTTTCTTGCAAGTTTGCAGGCTAGCTAACAGCTAGTCTGACTCCTACAATACAGGTTGTGGTTATAAGCCTGCCATTGGCCGCGCTACATCCCCGTCAACATCGACAACAACCTCCGAACTTGCTACCTGCATGCTGAAAAGTTACCCTAACCCTGGCAAGTTACCCTAACCCTGGCTGCTAACAGTATGAATCCAAACAAGTTAGCTGTTGTAACTTTTTCTTTTGCAGGGGTTAGCCATTTTAATCCCAGGGCTCATCTCTCCATGTGAATAACATGTTCCCCTGACACTATTTTTCGCTATTTTGCTGCTGTATCCTGGATTGTGATTGGTTTAAAGAAATACAAAGAAGCCAGAGCATGTACCCCCTCCCCATAGCAGAATGATAATTGGTGCAACCCATGCCTCTTTCACAATGTAAGCTTACGGGGAAAAGTGTTTTTAGACCCCAGCGCATTATGTGACGTTGTAATTACATGGTTCGGCCACTACGAAGATTGGGTTCAAAGCCTGCCGCTGTTTTTCTCAGGGCTTGGGGCAGCCAGACCTTTCTCCAGCATTAGCACGGCACAGTGGAAATAGGTCTGACTATGTAAGACTAGCTAACAGCTAACATGCCATCAATACATGGCTGTTTGGGACGAATAAACACAAATGGTCCAACTGTGAAATCTGTGCAAATGACACGAGGTGAGAATTTAAATCATGTTTATAAGCAGTTCCCCTGAAATTAGAAAGGTCATTGACACATGGAGGTGATAAAAAAAACAAACCAATACAGGCTTACAGTTTTGTCTTCTTTTTAACGGTAAGATACAAGAATGGCCTTCGGCATTGTTTGCTGTTTGTATATTTTTACACAGAGTCTACCTTTACACTATAAATCCACTCAAACTGCTCATTGTGCTCTCCCCGTGCATGTACTTCTCTGTCACTGCAGCTGTTACATTCTTACATCTCCATCGTGTCCTGGCTTGAATACTTGCTCTTTACCGCCTACAGTTCTCTGAAAATAGACAAATAACCCGTGGGGAGCCTGAGAGACACATTCAGAGCTCTGCACCTTGAGAAACAGCAAATTGCCGTTTTGCGACCGCAGAACCATCGCCTCGTCGTGCTTTTAATTCTCCTTCTCACTGTTCCCAAATGATTTGGATAGTGCACGCTTTTTAACAGTTGGTTACGCCAAATACTGACACTGACAGGACAGAGGCTGAGGCTGAGGCTGATTAGACGTACAAAACAAAAACACCCTTTTCTTTAAAGCATTTTGCGCACAAGCCTGGAGCCAGACCTGCGCGTCACGTCGCCTAATCGACAAGCAAGTCACAACCTGAAAAACTACATTAGAAAATGTGTCTGATTGCTTGGATCTTAATGGCTTTTTACACAAGTATATGCAAGTTTTATGTATGTGACGGCAGAGAGAGAAAAGGTTGCCTGCAGGCCAAACATCCAAACAGAGCACTGCACTTAAAGGTGCACTATGTCGTGCACTATACTGTTTACCTTACTACATACCTTATTTTCCTCTGAGAACAGCTTGTTTATTCAGTTATGGCAAAAGTAAATATTTCTGAGTTTGTATTTTTGAATTTCTTCTTCAAAACTACAGAGTACTCCTATACATTTGCTGGAAGATGGGCAGATAGTGAGTCATGTCCAGTATCAGCAGTGCTTAAGTACGATGTGAGATAAACAGGAGACACTCATTCTCTCATACATGCAGGTACAAGTCAGGGTAAACATACCCTCCCTATTCTTACACAGAACCTGAGTCTCTTTACTTAGAATCTGCCTTGTCTGACTTTTCCAGAAGACTGTAGCTGAATTACATCACCTATCATCAACTGACTCATCTACCGAGAATAAAATCTCTCGCCTTCAGACGCACTCCTAAATCCTTCAGCTCCTGAAAAAATATTTAATTATTTAAATACAGACACTTGATGGTAGTTAGCATCTGTGATAAGAAAAATAAATAAAAAATCAAGCCTAAGCCAAAGCATATTACAGTATTAGATTACAAACTAAACACGATAATATATACCATATAGTGGGCGGGATTGTGCTGGTACATGATACCCACAAATCACAGTGTAATTACATACTGTACACAGAGGGAGTGGATGGAGATGCAACAGACAAGTGCAGACAGCACCAATTAAATGCTGGTTTAAGTGTGTTGTTGTCATGGTGACTAAGCTAGTAGGCTACCTCTGAAATTCTGTTTCATATTAAATGCCGTCGCTTTTGTTCCAGTGCCCGTCTCTTTATCCTTAACCTCCCTCTGCGTGTGTCTGTCTCTCACTTCATCTCCGCCTGTATCCCTTCGACTGGCTGAAAAGCATCAGAAAACAGTCCCAGTTAACCAGCTCGTCTCGCTCTCCACCCCTCTCTTTGTGCGTCTCTTTCCATTCCTCCTCCAGCTGTGCCCTCATCCGTGCTACCACGTTCGACAGTTAGCAGACATTGTGGCACAAGACGCGTTGGGGGTGGAGGATTTGTGCCACAGGGGTTTACAATCTGTCTCTCCCCACATTTCCAAAGAAAAACACCGTGTTTCATTGTTTACCCCCGGTGCTCAGAGCCGGCGAGGTAACTGGTTTTTATGTGATGTGTCTAATCCGAGAGAGAAAGGCTGACTAGAGGAGAAGCGTGGGAGCTCTGGAGTACTTTGATTTCAGTGACCTTCCCTTTTTTTTGTGCAGTCTGGCTCTGCTGCAAGTCTACGCAGGTATAAAACACACACACACACAAGGCAGACCGCCACACAGACAGGAACATGCAAACATTGAATTGGTCGAGGGATTATCGTAGTGTTCCTGCAAATTTGAGCTTCTTAACAAATTTGCTTGCTGCTTAAAAACGCATGCTGTGTTTTCAATTTCTGGATTAAGCGTTTCCATTCATTTCTGGATGGAAATCAATTAGCAGACTGAAAACTTGCTTCAGATGTGTCATCTATGAGAGTACACATTAAGTCTGTATACATTTTGGTTACATTAAATCTTATTTTCATTCACTTTTGGTCATAATTTCCATCAGGTATGATTCCCATGGACTCACCAAAGTAAATGATGAAACAAAACAGAAACAACAACAATGTCTGAAGGGGTAAGAAACACCAGAGGTCAGACAATCAGACATTTTTTAAATGAATAGTTAACCAAAGCTAGTAAATACCAATGGAAGGTTAAAGTTGAATCAAATAATGGGTTGGTAAACTGGATGTTTGCAGCAGAGTCAGATAATAACTTTACCTCTGGTTTTAATTCCCTACACAAAATCAGAGTGGGTGTTTGTTTACAACCTGTCTGATCGTCTATCCAGATGTGCTGAGTCGAGGGCAACAGGACTTGCTAGATTCTTGAACCTGTTTCAACTCTCATCCAGACCGTCCAGCTGCTTGTGTTCACTGCCACATTGCACTCTTTTAGCAACCTAAGCCCAAGTTGTTAAAAACAGACCCCCTTCTGATAAGATTTTGCCCCAGGGTCACGCATCTGGTTAGAATTTTGCTTTTAGATGTTTTATTACTGAAAGGGTATGAAACCACGACCCAAATAACCAAACATTGTGTTCCTGATGGATTATATTAAATATAAATTATCCCCCTTTTTGATTGGGACAGACTCAAGGACCCCTGGGGGACCCCTGCTTAAACAACAGCACATTACCACATAATGATTTTGTAACCTGACTGACAGTAATCAATGCAGACCTGATTTGTGATCCATTACACAACTCAAGCAAGTTTCAAGACCCTGCTAATTTATTGTCATACCATACAGAAGGGAAGGAACCCAATGATTGCCCTGGAAATGGTGGGCAGAAATACAGTACATCCAAACTATCGTGTCATTTGTGTGTGGTTAGCTGTAATACGTGGTTAACCTGCAGAACCATAAAAAGTTAAGTTTCTGTCTTTCATTGAAGCAATTTCAAGGCTTTGAACTGCACCATGACTTTTATTCTTTAGTCATGTCTCTTTCTAACCTATTCTATTTTAGTTTCCTATTTCTAAACTTGTTTTAATGTTTCTTGATGACTTGTTGCCTACTTGTTTTAACTGTATTTTAAATTCAATTTTAAAGTCTTTTAATGTAATTTTATGCCCATGTAAAGCACTTTGAGTTGCCTTGTGTCTGACTTGTGCTATACCAAATAGCTTGCCTTGCCTGATGTAAATTATGATACAGGTGGGAGGAGGGTCTCTCCTTTTTTAATGTATTTATTTACCCCCACACCCCGCCCTTTATTTTCTGTTGTTTCTACTTTGGTTGTGGTGCAGACTTTTCTTTTGTTTCCCTGTTTGATCTGTAGAATGGGTCAACTGATGACTTTTTCAAAGACTGGTGCTTAAATTATTAATGTTATGGCCACTGCAGAGACGACCCTGTGCTTTTGTGTAGTTGTGCTCTTTGGTTTTTGTCTGTGTGTTTTTTTCATGCTTGTTTATTTGTGTTAATGTTCATTAAAAAACTGAATAAAGACTTCAATAACAAAGAGAAAGCATGGTTTGTAATAAACGTGTGGCGGTCTGAGAACTCAATGCAGTGCAACTTAAGAAAACATAAAAACAGGCAGACAAGACACAAGCAATTTAGGAAAACAGCTTCACCAATTTGACCACAACATGTGCAACATTTACAAAAAATGCTGCAAAGAACCAAAAACCCAAATACAGAAATGTTCCAGGTAGCACAGACGACAACCTTTTCCAAGGGAGTTACTGTCCCTTGGAAAAGGTTGAACTTGAAGAAACACTTGCCATGGTTTGTGACTCATGGAGTTACTGAAGTTGGCTATTTGTAAGTGGTGTTGGAAAAGTAGCTAAAATCTAAGTTTTGTTAACTGGTACAACAAGTGTCCCAGCCTTGCTCATCACTGTTTAGTGTCCCCATGGAAACAGTTTCCGTCTCCGTCTGTGCTACTTGTAGTGATTCTGTATTGAGTTGTTTTCTTAAGATGGTGTGTGATGGAGAGCTCTCAGGGCCACTGTATAAATGAGCTATAACATGCCAACCTGCAACCTTTAAATGTAAAGTTTACGAATCTCTTATACATTTCATGAACATATACAGGCGGGGGGGGAGAGTGGAGAGACAGAGCGCAAGTGTGCACCGACAAAGCAGACAGACAAACCTCCATATAGGTAGCTGGACGTGTGGGAAGAAGGCATGAGTCGACTTCTGCGTTATGGCTCAGGAAAGGCCTGATGACTCAGGTAGGCCGGGGGCAAGTTGCTTCGGAGGGAAAGATGGCAAGCATGAGATGCAGACAAGTATAGGCAGGCAGGTAGAAAACAAATCAGCCAGAGGAAGAGGAGGAGGAGGAGGAGGAGGGAAGACGGTGAAGGGAGCAGAGAGACTGACAGATGAACACAAGACAGGACTGTTGGTTGTCACTGTAATACAACAACAGACGTGGAGGTGCAGACTAATTACAATGGACAATACAAGTACATGATACTGAGGTTGTGCTAATTGAGTGGAGCGTGTGCGTGTGTGTGTGTGTGTGTGTGTGTGTGTGTGTGTGTGTGTGTGTGTGTGTGTGTGTGTGTACTGGTGCCTCTGCTGCCTTTGCATGCGGGATTTATCTTTGCCCAGCAGGCAGTGTTGTACCATATGGTCAACAGAGTAGATATTCCTAAAACAACACACACACACACACACACACACACACACACAGACACAAAGACACGTAATCTCACACATGAATACGGACATGTGCACACGAAAAAAAAAAATGTGATGGAGAGGAAGAGGAAGAAGAGAGAGACAGCGAGTCATTGGTGAGAAAGCTAGAGAGCCATCTGCCCATCCTGGATTGCTGAGATCACAAACCAAATAATAATTACACAACGAGCTAACGCTTTGCTGTGGCGAGGAATGAATTTGGAATATTTGCTTACAATTATGCAAAACGTTTGGGCTTAAGTAAAACCAGACACCCGGGGAAGGCAAAGGAGGGGAAAGGAAAATGAGATAACAGAATGACAACAACCCCTCAGACTTTTTGTTTCATTCTCCAGACAGGAAGTCCGAAGCAGCTGAAAAGATGACAAGATGCCCCTGAATTCACCTCAAACGGCAGACCCTCCAAGGGGGGGCTGGCTGGCTGGAGGTCCGCTAAGCCCCTCAGAGCCCATATGGTCTGGAGGCTTACACACCCCGAGATGACATGAGAAGGCAAGCCCAGAGGCCTGGATCTATCCATAGACAGGAAGAAGGAACGGGAACAAGGAGGAGGGAGGACTGGAGGCATGTGAGCGTTGGGAGATGTGCGCTCATGTGTGACACACTCGAGGAAAGGCGTAATTTGCGAGAGCACACGTGCATGTGTGTGTTTGGATAGCCATCTTCAAGGCTACGGGGGGGCATGTGCGAGGAGCCCTACAGGATGTGTGACATGATGGAATTATGTGTGTGCGTGTGTCAGGGTAAATAAATAAAGAGCAATAATGACTCTGTGTCATACGATCCGCCTGCACAGTGACACTAATGGCATTAGCCTGAATGAGAGACCCGCAGCGTGGCCTCCTCTCGCCCCTCACATCCCCTCCCTCCCTCTGTTTCCTCTCCTCTGTCGTCTCAAGCTCGTCTCCAACACTTTTCCCTCTCTCGCAGCTCATTTGTTCCATCTTGTTTATTGATTTGTTTCAGATTGTTTTGGACAGACATGCAGCGATGATTAGTCCCACACACATTCTTAATTGGATGGCATCTCATTACAGCTGTCAAGTAACACACTCAGTGACAAACATCTCGGATATCAATCAGTGTTATCGTGATCGGAGCGGTTCCAAATTGAAAGAGGATCAAGGGAGGCAATTAAGATATTGAAGATGAGATGTGCTTGTTAAAGTAATTATCCTGTGAATTCATGAGGATTTTGCTATTTTTGATATGTCAGTCTGATAGGACCACAGAAGTTAATTTTCATGTGAACAACAGCTTTGAAAACAAATTGCATTTTGGATTTGCTTGGTGTTTTATGGGGTCCCATTAAAGATATTGTATGTAACATTTCTGCATTAAAATGTCTAAAAACAACGAGACCTTTGTTACATATTTTGTTGAGTACTTACATTATCTCAAAACTTTACAACAATGATCAAACCAAGAAGAATCCTCAATTTTACAAACTTTTAGTCAAGGTAGCGTTTAATTTGGTCACCTGTTGCTATAATTTACGGGTAAATGCTAGGGTGACGCAATTTTCCCACAAACTAATGGGCTCGTGCCAACACCAGTGCTAGCTGGTACCCCGGGCTTTTTACACAAAACACACTCACTGTCTGCAGAGTGCTGCATTAATTTACTGCTAATAAAAACTGAACATTTAGCTGCAGTGCTACTCTACATTAAAAATATTTAACTGGCAAAAGACGTATCGACTGTTATTTTGAAGTAGACCAGTCACAGGAAATGCAATGTGTTCTTTGAGTTTAGCACCGAAGTAGCTAGTAGTAATGGAACAAGAAGTAGCTGTTAGATGAAGAGCTGCAGGCACAAATGCACACCTCCAACTTCTCAGTGAAGTAACCAACTCCTTTTCACTCATTAACGTTATAAGGTTCCCTGTTAGCATTGGGTTTAAATCAGAAATATTGCTAAAGGGGCGCTTTTGTTTTTTGCTTTGACTACAAATCCTCCACCATCATCTTGCCGGTCAGCTCTCCTTATTCTAATAACGTGAAAAGTGAAATAAGATTCCCTGCCACTGTGTGCTGCAACACTGTTGCTGGCGCTGCTGCTGCAGGTAGCCTGATAGCGGCAAGCCTAAATGTCAAATAATACATCAGAGAGTGAGAAAGGAAGTTAGCAAACGTAACGTGAGTTAAAATGTAATTTGTTACCTACTTCTTGTCATCATCAAAAAACATCTAGAGACCCCTAGTGGGGTGGAGTACAAATTATAGGAATAGTTTAATTCTGTGAAAATACATGTGTTTGCTTTCTTGCAAAGACAACAGAAAAGCTTACCCTCTGTCTAAGAGTAACACAACTAAAGCTCACCAATTAACATGTTTTATCTTAATTGTTTAATCTGTACAGAAAAATGGTCATTTGTGGTTAATGGGGTGTGTTATGTGTTGGATTATTTCTTGGCAGGGCACAGTGACTTCCTGTCATCATGTGCACGGCCGAGAAATAGTCCTGTAGACAAATTTAGACAGAGCAATGGTAGCTGTTTCCAGTCTTTGTGCTAAAATAAGCTAATCCACTGCTGCAAGCTGTAGCTTCATATTTAGACATAAGAATGGATCAATCTTCTCATCAAAACTCTTGACGATCAAAATGTTTCTGAAAAACGTTCATGTAAGATATAAGAAATGACTCTTACTGCACGCAGCTAGTCGATGACATGTTGACTTTTGAAAAAACATGCACAGATGGTCCAACAAAAGCTACTAAAGTAAATGAAGAAAAATGTGAGTGACAGAGAAAAGTCATGATAGTTTGAGTGAGCCCTGAGGGAGGGAGGAATAGAAGAGTGAAGGGAAAAGGAAAAGAGCAGCACAAGGACCGACACTGAGTCACACAGCAGGACAGGAAGTCTTAGATGGAGACACCCTTCCTTCCTGTCAGCGCACTGATCACCAACACTGGACACCATTCAGTCTCACATCACATCACACATGTGACAAGTATTACGGTAGATAGTACCACGTGTTGTACTTTTTATATGGAGTTGTACTCAAGGCTATGTGTTGCCCATGGTAACGTTTTTAGTAAAAACTGCTGCATCGATCCAAGACTCCACATGAAGCCAGTGAGGGTGCAATCTTCTCAGAGAACAGTGGATTTTTCCCACCTTCTGCTTTTGATTTCAGTGCTTGTGATAATAAAAAATTGATCTCCAGGGGGTGTATATTTTATCTATCCTTGTGGAGTTTTCTTTTGGTAAAACCCCACAGGCAGTGGGATTAGGACACACAGAAATCTCAGCAGCCAGACAGTGAATTTGAGCACACCCATTGATCAGCAAATTAGTTTGTAACCCGGCACACTGTGCCAAAGGCAGAAAGGAGCAGTGAGCTCTGGATTTATGTACGGCTCCCATCTGTTAACATGCTTTTCAGTTATCTTATTGTGCCTGAAGCCCAGCAAGATATTTGCATATGAGCACAAACAGACTGCAAATATCATTTTGACACCTTTTTAAAAAAAAAAAAAAGAGTGGGAAGGATTGGATGTAATTTTCACAGGCAGGCACTGGCTAAGTTAGATCACACCACCAAGAGTGTGATCTGTAGTACTGGAGAAAAATGGCGAATACAGTGCTCTATAATTGGATATAACACACAAATCGCTGCCATTGCTCCACTCTTGTGATCAATCTGACTTGAGATGTTGACACTAAGGGACTTGAATTGACTTTGAGAGTTATGCCACAATCACATCATATCATTCAGACCATTATTACATGCAGCCAAGTGGGAAAATCACATCATGCCCGCCTCCGACTTGTCATTCTGAGTCAGAGATATCAGGAATTTCTGACAGCTACCACTTCTCCCACTCGGTGCAAAGAGCTACAAACGTTCCAGCAAACTATTGGAGACGTGGCTACAAAGCTACCATCAGCTCATTCAAATGTTATTAAAAAAAGTCTCAATTTAATAATGGTGCATCTATTCGATCGACATAAGCAAACACGACCGTCAGCGAGAAGACTGGCCATGTCTATATAGTAATGATAGCTGTTTTTAGTAACCGTCCTCAGGTTGGATTCCAACTTATCCAGGTTGGTGAGCTGAGGACAAATTGAGGAGTCTAACAGCCAGAGGAAAGAAGCTGATCTGTAGTCTGGTGGTACGGCATTAAAACAAAGGTTACTTTGTTTCGCCATGGTCACACTATAGTAAATCTTATAACTATAGCTGCTGTAGCTCCTTTAAATCTAGCGACATATTGTTGGTTTTTGGTTTCAAATGTTGTAATGTATAACACAACAAAATGAGGTAATTTAATATATGTATCCTGAATTATTTGTATAAATGCAGTGTAAATAATTAAGTGTATAACATCTTCTAACAAATAACAGTTTTGACACCATGTCAAAAAAGTGTCTATGTATTGTGTTGCAGAGATATCTATTGCAGTTAGCATGCTAACCAGCAAGCCCAAACCCATCTTGTCATGTAATACCACTCCAAGATCCCAGGACGGACTGATAGCTGCACGGCTGTCAGAGCTAACTAGTTAGCTAACGGCAGCTACAATTAGGCCCAGCAGCTAGCAGTTACTGTGTTCAAGGTGGCCAATTCGTACATATTGCGCCTTTAAAGACACATGGCTGAGTTTTTGACCCGGACTGGCACTGTGGAGCAATGTTTCTTGTGTTCTACTAGCATCCACACAACGACCCACACGGTTGTACACGAGCGTGCACTTTTTGTTTCGTGCTATTCCAGTGGTCTAAAAACATGGTGGCAATGCCAAGAGATGTAGAGATGCATGTGAAAAAGGTAGGAAAGAAAAGGGCGGACTTCAAACTATTTTTAAAAAACGCCTTTGCAAATGTTTTATGAGGCAGGGAACACATTAACCGTATTTGATAGGCCTCAGGTATCCAAATAAAGTGATTTGTAGAGATTCACTGAATATAAACATAACTGTTGTTTGTTTACAAGAAAGCTCCAGAGGGCCCCTTTAACTATAATTGCACCAACATAACAATGAGGCATGTTCTCCAAATACTGGCATCAGAATTATGACTCGCAATTTAAGTTTCTATACCTCTAAACTATGTACTTGAACACTGCAGTGCTGGTAACAATAGTGCAGCAGGATCCAGAGCCCAGTGATGTGGGTCAGTAGGCTGGAGATTCCCAGTGTCACAGGAGACTTCCTCTTCCACAGCTCCACACAGGATATGAGCAATTTCCTCAGAGCCTAGTCTCTCCAAAATTCCCAGAAATTATTTCAATGCACTAGGTCACATGTAGGGCATCGACTGCATCTTAAAGATAACACATAATGACAGTTTCACGTATGGCCCTTATGCTCTTTCATGGGAGAGCAATGAGGAAGTGTACGCACAGGTATAATTGAACACATTGTACCTTGTCCGCACAAAAATATCACGTCAGTTTCAGTGAAAAACGTGTGACTCATGTCGTAACAACGCGGTGTTATGTGTTAACAGTGATTTGGTTGTAGAGATATGAATGTTTCGTTCTGACTGCTGCACTGTCACGCTCACTTCCTGCTGCACTGTGTGAGACAGATACTCAAGCATTCTGGGTGGGGCTCCTGTGTAATTTTACCGGGTAAACTAAGCAAGCAGTCAGCTGTGCCACATACTGATCTGTCCGTGTACACTTCCTGTCAGGACCATATTTGGGATACGTTTCCGCAAGGTAAATAAACGCGTTATGACACCTTGCGATCATAACCTTGTTAAAGTGTAGAAGAACAGTCTACAAATCACGTTTTACACAGTTAATAACTTCTTTTACATTCTGAAACTTTTCAAACTTTGTCCGAGATGTTTTTAAAGGTGCACTATGTAGTTTTGGGGAAGAAATTTTAGTCAGAAGAGAATGATCATTTTGTATGCCTAAAAAAAGCTAAATAAAGGACAACACAACACTTTGTTTATATTTGGCGGACCCTGCCACCTCTCTAGCTCCAAACTGTTTTCTGGGGACCTTATTTTCCTGTGAGAGCAGCTTGTTTACTCAGTTATATGTCTTGAGTTTGTATTATTACCTCATTAATATTGTTAATAATCCGAGTTTGAATTTCTTCTCCAAAACTACATAGTGCCCCTTTAACTTTTAAGGGCAAAGTTTGCTGTATTACATGCATCGATTTCTTGGAATGTGTTTGCAAGGATCCAAATAAACCCTTGAGAATAGAAAATAGGCCACAGACTCTGAAGAAATAATATTCTGTCTTTCATTCCCTTGAAGGTTGGTTTATCTCCTGGTTGGTTAACAGACAAAATTCTGGATAATTTGAATGGGTTTCATTTGAAGACAGCAAGATGAGTCCCCAGTGGGCCTTATGCTGTGTGGAAGGGCTCATTTGTTGTTTTGTGGAATGGTTATAAGAAAGTTACTGAAATGACTTTTTGTTTTTAGCATTTTCAAGGTTATTATTACCATATCTTACCACAGGAAGATAAAGGCAAGATCACAAATGCATATATCCTCAGAGCTCCAATATATATGGCAGTGAAGCATACTTCTCGCCATACATGAGAAGCTCAGCTCGTCTTTTTGTAGTTTCTCTCTCCCACAAGGTTCTTTTTCTGCCCCCTGGTTGCTCAGGTTATAAAAGAGATGTTGCGTAACCTCGCCTCAGGAGAAAAGTTTGATGATGAATCTGGACTCATAACTGGGGGAAGGAAGAATGCAGACTGATTGAGACAGAAAAGGAGTAAGTAACTAAATAAACATGCCTCGATGCTACCACGGTAGGTAAATCTCTAAAAAGCCATTTCAGGTCTCGCCGCACCGAGGAAAACGCAGATCTGAACTGAAAAGCCACAAAGTGACACATTCCTAGAAAGAGACGGTGATAATCACAGAATATAGAGTAATGGCGAGAACAGTCGGAGGGGGGAAAGATGATGGAATGAGAAAAAGAAATGGGTTCGCAAATGGGGGAGGAAGGTCACGGGTGTCACGGCATGTTAGTCAGAATGCTGACGTTGCCGTGGTGACAGGAGGGCAACGCCAGAGTGGTGGGAGGCAGTCACATGACCCGGCATCAGGCCCTGGAGGAGGATGCCACAAACCCTCTCCTGACCACAGATCTACCAGATGGGGGGGGTGGAAAGGAAAGGAGGGCAGGAAGATGAAGCCGCAGTACGTGTATGTGGGAAAGTTCTATGTGATATAGGTTGAGTTTGTTTTTACAGCACTGAGGACTCCGGAGAGTACGTGATGAGTGAAGACAGCTTTCTGTCACCAGAAGGTCAAGGTTCACTCTGCACTGACACCAAGCATCCTGTCCTACTGTAGCATCCATAGCACAACATTAACTCCCACCAGAAGCCGGTTGCACCAGCTCTTCATAAGTTCAAACTGTGGTTAGTAATAATGATATTGTTTACTAGGTGGAGATTAATCATCCAAATGAAAACTGTTCACAGCATCACAGAAACTGGTTCTCACATAGGGATTACCTACAAGTGTCCTCTCCCAGAAGCTGAGGTGTAACTGTGAACATAGACGCAACTACTGACAATGCTAGCATTTGCTTGCTAACATGTGACATTTCCACTGAAGAGTACATTTTGACTTTACTGATGATGTAGATGATTCAGACAGGCTAGGTAGGTTGAGTCTAAACAGCCCAGTCAAAAGAATAAAATGCTGGCAGTTTACGTTTCAGCAGACCACTGATACGTCCACATTTGTACCTGTCATAGGCTAAGTACCATACTGACATTGTTATAATACGTCTTTATATCAAGTTTACATTATATGGTTATGACCTGACTTTTAATCTCTGGAGGGGGAGGGGATGATGATGGAGTTATAGGCGACAAGGCAAACCAGTGACCGCAGTTCAAGACTGTGTTTCAACAATTCTAAGTGTGAAACCACTGGATATATTTAAGGATACCTCGGGACAATTTCCAGCCTTGTTTGTCGCGACAGAACCGGGTAGTTTTAATGTGACCATAAGTGTTTATGGTGACCAAAGCCGATATTTTAAAAGGTGCAATATGTTATAATTGGCAACCTGTTGAATTCATACTCCAAACAAATAGGGGGCAGCATATTCCCAGAGAAAATGCTACCTGTAGCTGCCGTTAGTTAGTTAGCTCAGTTAGCCCATCATAGATACAGCATATACTTTTATAGCGCTGACACAGCATGAAAACTATCATTTATTCAAATTCTGGTGTTGATCTTACTTTTTAAAAATCTTTTTAAACTAAAATTCTTACATATTGCATCTTTAAACCTAAACATCATCTTTGCCAAGCCTAACCAAGTGGTTTTAAGCCCATAAGCACAATGTTGTCAAAACACTTTTCTGCATGTACTGTATAAAAGAAAGAAAAACTAAGTCACACCCACATTCACAAAGAATTGGCAGTTAAGTTTGCTGCCGTTGCCCCTGTTATTAATTTACAGCTGCTTCAGATGCCTCCTTGACTTCTTTTGACATCTTTTTAAAAAGGTGTAACCCAACTTAGTAAAGCACTTGTTTGTAACTAGATTGTAGTTTTTAAGCACTTAGAAAGGACTTTAAACACAGACTCTGAAATGGATTTACAAATAGCTGGTGCAACCCGATCCAGATCCGTAGATGCTGTTTTGTTGCTAACTGTGCCTTGAGAAGTCATGTGGCGGGGGTGGCAGTGGTTTGGGGGCGTGGGTATTATTATATCAAAAAAAAATCTCAGAGGGCAATAGTTAAAACTCCTAACTCTGCTGTGGTTTCACCCAAACCTTCTAAAAAAAATCATGCAAATAGCACAGTCAGGTCCAAATGATGACGTTTTCCCTTCTCCGGCCTAAATTTGACCTAAATGCATGACTTCTAACCATCTGATCTAGGCCAAAGATCAAACTGTGACACAAACAAACTACAAGGAATCATTCAAGGCCATTCACTTCTTGTAAGTCCTCCAGCAGAGAAGCATGTCTGCCATTCAAGTGAGAAACCACACCCAAACCTCAGGAGCTACATCTAAAGCCTGCTGTACAGCAACAGCAGCCAAGAAGTGAGTGACAGTGCCGGGCTCAGTCAGGACAAAGGTTACACCATGCTATCTGCGTTGTTATTGAAGCTCTTAACACCCTATAAGTTTGAGAATTTATCAAGATACCAATTAAATATTTAATTATACCGACAGAAAAAGATCAGATTGCAGCCAGCCATGCCTCCGCACGCTTATTGACCTGATTCTTTCCCCTCCATCATAATTAAAACACTGATTGTAACCGGGCTCAATTACAAATCAGGTCCTTAAGCATTACTTGTCCTCAGTGACACCAGTGAGCGAAAGCTATTAATCCACACAGGGGACGCAGCGAGTAACTAGTCCTGTCTGACTGGCTCATTTGGCCTAGATTCTTTTTGAGTTGGAGCTCTGGTGTGAACTGAGGCAACTGTGCTATGATTATCTAAAGATGGTATAAAGAGCAGTTTGACTGTGCGCCCAGTGGGATCCATCTTGTGACACAGTGGGGCGGTGTCTGGAGGCCTGTTTAGACAAACCATGCACTCTCGCTTTTATCCTTTATCTCAGCTGCTCTATCTCTCCGTCTCTACCTTTGTGCTTGTGGTAGCTTCTTGAGGATATTTCTCTCTATCAGAGCTGTGATCAGGAAGGGCAAACCAGGGCAGCATCGAGGAAAAATCATCTACAATCAGACACAAAGGACCAAAGCCGTGAAATAAGCCATAAAGAGCACATAAATAGCGCTCTCAACTCCCCCGCCCCCGTTCCATCTCTCTCTCAGTTCAGGCTAAAGACATGTCCAGACATTACAGTTGAAGGAATGACAGGAATGAGAGGAATTCTGGGGCATTCCCATCTCGGCACAGTCAGCTCTGAGTGAGGAGGCCACTCCCTGATTTGCAGAGAGAGCTCAATGAATAAACTAATGGATGATCAGTCATGATGACTCCTCTGACACTTGTTATGTTTACTCCTGGAGACATATACAATGACAAATATGGCGTTAACATTGTGAAGCCCAAAGCAGCGCTCGATCTCTCACACTCTGTAGTAAATCTTATGACATGATCTCACAGTTCAAGGTGTAATTTGGTCAAAGAATATGATAAAGTCCCATAGATTAAAAGGTGCAATATGTAAGAATTGGCCACCTGTTTAATTAATCCTTAAAACAAATGCGGGCAGCATATCACCAGAGTAACCGTTAACTCCTGCTGACTATTCTGTTTATACATCCATGATCATAGCTACTGTTAGCTTGTTAGCTCAGTGAACCATGCAGTGAGCTGGACTGCTGGGAGAAAGAGGTTTTTGGACCCAGTGCTAACTGGTTAGCATTCTAACTTCAGCACAATACATAGACATCTTTGACATATCGTCAAACCTGTTATTTCTTCACATTCTGCTAATAATTTCTGATATTTTTTTTTTGCGTAAACTAAAATTCTTACATATTGCGCCTTTAAGTGATAACTGGGTCATAAGGAAGCTGACATGCTCCGCTGCTTGTGTCTGGACAAAGTCTTGGTGTTGGAATGCTGCAGGAATCTAAACTGCAGCAGGGTTTAAATGTGCACAACGCAGGTTAACTAGAGTGTGTGTGTTCATGTGTGAGTGAAGGAGAGAAAAACAAAGCTCATTCAGCCCTCTGGGGGAAGACAAACAAGGAGCGAATGGTCATTCCTGTGTTGTTATGGTAATGCCCGATACAAAAAGAAATGACGGTGACACATAAAATTAACGCCGCTGCAACTAAGCTCAAGTAAAGCAAACTGCTGCAGGAATTGTTTTGTCATGTAGAGAAAGAAAAGGCTAATAGAGTCAAGTAAATTTCAGAGAGCATGCTGCCTTCAAGTACAGTACATAACACGCACATCTGCCGAGAAGAAAAAGAGCAAAAACCACACTCTTGAACACAACAGAGCCTCGAAAATAGCACGATGACGCTGAGAGAGAACGAGAGGTCTGTAATTCAGCAAGGAGCCTATATAGTGATTAAGTCCCATGTAAAAAATGCAAACACACACCACCCACTCTTACTGGCTCTGTCGCAACACTTCCTGTCAGAGCAACTGCTTCCAACAGCAGAAAAAAAAAACTAAATACCACAGATCGTGCATCCGTGCAGCAAACAACACACCCTTATCTTAATCATGAACAAATCAATATTTAGTTTACTGTAACAAGCGAAGGGAAGTTGTTTATCTATGGCTGTAAAATCCGCCGCTGCAGTTCTCTCTACGCAGCAGAAATTAGCTTTGCAAGTATAATCACACTTCCCGTCGTGAGCAAAGAAAATATATGTTTGTGGCAACTGAGAGAAAGATGATCAAACGGGCCGACACCCTCCTCTCTTACAGTCACCATTCCAGCAGTGACTGAACTCTCATAGGTCACGAGGCCACCCGGAGCAGCCATACCACATCCCAACCCCCCTTAACCATGGCAACCACATCACATGACCATCTCCCATGACCAGCAACCACTGACAAGCCGTGCAGTCTGTAAACCTGAACACCACCGATTTCCTGGTGAACCCGGTACGCTTAAAAATAGCCCAATTAAATTCCCTGAAATAAACAAAACAACGCTGCAATCCAAGTATGAAAAAATGTGGCTGCAACATACTGAAACTGAAGAACTATAAGGCTGAAACCAATTAAACTCACAACCACACAGAGTCGGTGCCGGTGCTGAGTTGTGCGAAAAAGAAAAGAAGGGGGCAGGAAGTGAAACTTTCACCTTCTCGTTCCTTAGAAAGAGACGGATAAAAAAGAAACAGGAACTCGACAGGCCCCTTTCTCTCCAAAGGGCAAATTCTTCTGCTATCAGATGTTTATACCACAGCAAGAGGCTGAAGCAGCGCAGCAGTCGGAGATGGGGGGGGGTGTACATTTACAGTATCTGGGGCATAGCTGTAATAACCGCTCCCTCTCATCCACCACCAGTTCAACTATATGATTTTAAAGGCGTTCGGGTGTTCAGCCTCGGCTCTGCTCGCATCTAATCATACAATCTGCATCGCGGCCTTGGAGGAAACATGCTTTTAGAGTTTGCAATAGATAGCATAGCTGTGAACTAGCCACGGCTTGAGGAAGATCTGACACCTGCTATCAACAGTCACACTAACACAAAGCACTTCTGCACACAACACTGAAAGCAAATATTAAGCCGTAGAGCTGTCTGTGTGTGTGTGTGTGTGTGTGTGTGTGGTTTTGTACACACACACAGACTGAATATGCAAATAATGCAGATTGTTGTGTATATATACATAAAACGGCTGCGCAATAACTTAATATTATTGTTTATAGTTGTCAGCCAAACAGTAATGTGATCATACAGATGGATACAGCATGCTGTGTTTTCATTTTGCAAATTCCTATGTCTAAAATTAATGATTTAAAGGGACAGTTCACCCTAAATTAAAGAATACATATTTTTCTCTTACCTGTAGAGCTGTTTATCCAATCCAAATTGCATTGGAGCAAGTTGTCAAGTTTTGGGGATGTCAGCCTTCTTTCAAATATAACAGAACTAGATGGCACTTGGATTGTGGCGATTTATGTGCCAAACAAATACATCTGACTAACGTCTCCGTACAGAAATCATGACTGATGATTTCTGATTTTGGGGTGAACTGTCCCTTTGAAGCAAAAAACTGTATGAGTCACTTAGACATGTTCACAGCAATATACAGAAATCTGATAATATTACTTGTGCAATTTGGCATATATGTACTATATTGTGATATATATCAATATCAAAAATAGCCACAGTATCACTTCAAGCTCATCACTCATGCACACCACTGTTCGATCACACATGTTGGATGCAATATTCATGCTGTATTGCCCCCAAGCACAACCCTGTACCCTGACCTCCCCATGCCCCACAGTCACATGGTGCAGCCAAAGCCAAAGAACACACACGATACCATTGCTTACACTGGCTAACAGGCACAGATGCCCGGGCCTGCACAGTGGTCCGAGCCTGTGCGGGACAGTGACAGGCACACACATATGCTCAGACTCACAAGACACATACAGTACATACCACAACACATATACAGGACAGCTTGAAGACCAGCACAGATCTCAGAAAAGGCTGGACTCTCTGTGAAGCTCGTCTTGTGTTTGTTTACTCTCTCCCCTCCCTCAAGCCATACTGCGGTCCACCAGCCGGCCGGGGCTAGGTAATCCCTGTAGGTAAACAGAAGCAGAGCGGGGCCTGCTCAGTCATACCAGCCTCTCCACATCACACCACTACACCCACACACACACGCTGCACCCAGGCTGAAGCTCTGGGCTGAAACACTAGTACACCCACACAGTTAAGAGACATTTCTCTGGAGCTGCAGAGCCCGGACTCGTCTATTAACGCATGTGAGGAAGATGGAGGAGATAGATGTGCTTTTATCTCGATGGCATGTTGTAGGTGAAGACAACTACTGTTCGGTTCATCAGAAATCTCATCAGGTACTTTACAGTTATCTTTACGCGATTTTCTGCTGTTCGGGGGCGTTGCACGAGCTCTAATGGCCTGAAAATAACCATGCTTGGATTAGCATTGTCATGTAAACACCCACACAAGACCGACAGAGGTGAGTTACTCATCTCCCTTTCAACACAGTCATACCATGTACACACCTGGGTCTGTTTTCTTTCAGCTGTTGCACATGTAGCATAACAGCGGTTTCAGCGTCAACCACACAGGAAGTACAAAAGCATGGTTAAGCAAGAGTAGGAAAATAAAACTAGATTTTTGGGGGCGACAGCATAATGTTTTCATGTTATGAATGACAGCAACAATTTTTGTCAACATTAAACTCAGTATTTTTCCCTGTTAGCCTGTGAGCTATCTTTAACTATCACACACCTCAAATAAGTTTTGGTTTTAAGGAAAGTCGTATTTAGGGTTGCAGCTGACAATCATTTTCATTATTGATTGATCTGCTAATATTTTTTAAGATGAATCGTTTAGTCAAGAAAATTGTGAAAAATGCTCATCACAATTTGTCAAGAGCCCAAACTGACATCTAAACATGGCTTATTTCGTCCTAGAACAGTCCAAAACCCAAAGACTCTTCATTCTCTATCATAAATGACAAAGACAAGCAGCAAATTCTTGCATTTAAGAAAATGTTTGACATTTTTGCTTGAACTATTAATTATCAAAATAGGCAGCAATGAATTTTCTTTTGATTGACTAATCCTTGCAGCTCAAGTCATGTTATTGTAAATGAAGCGCACAACCTGAAAGTTTACTTTTTGAACTGTTGTATAACTGTGGGTATTTGTAGCGATCCAGTTATTTGTGTGTATTCAAACACGGTAAGCAGGAGTTTAACCCTTGTATAAACTGCTCATGACAACTTTGTTTAGCCTCAGCAAACTCGCAATTAGCCGTTGTGGTAAAGCGCTAAAACACGTAGACGTCAACAAAGAGAAAACACAGCCTGGGTTCTTTTTTTAAAAATGCCATTTGTATTAAAAGTCTTGTTTTTTTTTTTTTTTTCTTAAAACAGACACAGCCCACTGTTAAAAGGCTGGTCTGAAATTGAACTTACAATCAGGTTAGATTTGTCAACGGTACATCATCACATTTCCTGTTAAAAACAACAAAATAAACAGAACAAACAGAAGTTGATTTAAGTGGCCTGGAAAGGTAAGCGTTTGGTGTTGTTATCATCACGTCGAGGGGGTTCCAGTACCTGTGCATTTCAAGATATAGGTTTGGCCAGACTAAAGCAGACATTGCAAAAATGAACACCTTAGACTTCAAGAAGGCCAATGGAAAACATACAGAAAACCGCCATTCCATTAACAAAAAGCCTATTGTAGTTTCTTTTTTCAGCCTCCACCCCTACGAGATTATCCAGAAGAACAGTTCACTAAATTCGTGGATTGCCATGTTGAAGGGTTCTTTTGGTGATACATGTAGGTTGGCACTAAATCTGAACAGCTGATTTGTTTTGGAAAGGCACTTGACACAAGGGCGATCAGGTCACCGTCCTCGTGTCACTTCAGTTAAGGTCCTCTCGCGCACCGAAGAGGTGATGAAGGGAAAAACACACACAAAAAAAAGTGGCACTCGTCACGTTTACTCCATCAGCAGAAGAGTGGTGTCAATTTCTTTTGACTTTGGAGAACAAAAAATAGGATTTGGAGTGTTGAGGAGCATTTGGAGATAATCACCCCAAATCTTTTTACCCACCCCAGACTTTGCAGTTATTTAACAAAATATACTCTATCTCTCTTGTCATCTTCTTTTACAGAAATATCCATTTATGACTGTCTCTAAGTGTTGCCCTCCATATCTTTTCCATTGGGGTTTAGTTCCAGTTGGGAGTACAGTTGGAACCGGCGAGGGGGAGGCGTTGCTGGAGCTCTGGATCCGACACTGTGTTGACATCAACGGCGGACACTGATCGTGCAGCAAAGATACTCCAACCCAGCAGAATTCCTGAAGAGTGGACCCCTCCCCTGTCTCTGTTGCTCCCCTCCTCCTCCTCCTCCTCCTCCTCCTCCTCTCGTCCCCCTGCAGCATTCCTCCCTGTATTTTCCTCCAAGGCCAGGGTGAGACACGAAGAAGAGCTCAACAGTACACACTTGCTGCAACACACTGCCACAAACAAGAGATAGAGGGGGAGAAAAAAATGAGTCATGGGTGAACGACAGCAACTTCTGACAACACACGCACACGGCTTGGAGAAAAATCAACTTCCCTGAACGATCCCTGAATGTAGGCCATTACAAGAACATCGGAATCTCCCGACTCCTGTTAACCTCGTTCTGGAAAATACCAACTGAGCAGTTGTAGGTGTACAAATTCAACTTCTGACTTTGCAAACCTCATTAAAATCTGCCACAGCCTGCCCCTCCAGTTCTGCAAATGAGTCAGACACTTCCCCAATCTGCTTAGCAAAACAATAGGCTGCAAGTGTCCTACCAGTGCACGCTCCCAGTGAGAACCAACACTGAGAAAATGACAATAAACTTTTTTTTTTTTAAATGAAGCCAAGTTGGGCACACATCCGGCATTTTGCTGTCCACTTTATACTTATATGGACATGTGCTTCTTGGGAGAGGATTTCAATAACATGTTCATGATTAAGTGTATGTCTGGACTGTACTGTCATTAACGTCTGCTGTGTGTTTAGTGTGTTTTGGTGCTTCAACTTACCATTGCAAACTTAAAACCGAGCAAAGAATAAAACTTTATGGTTGTCCCTTTTCTTAAAGAATGACACAAGACGAGCAGCACTGGTCGTCGCCATTTGGTGTTGAGGCATAGTTCATCTGTCGGACTATCTCTGCAAACAGTTCGTCCACCGAGGTTTTATTTTTGGCTGAAGTTTCCATGAACGGGCAGTTCCAGTCGTCCGCCAGTGCCTTCCCCTCACCGGACGAGACCTCCCTCTCCCCCTCCAGGTCCACTTTGTTTCCAACCAGAATCATCGGCACCCTCTCGTACCTTTTCACCCGAATGATCTGATCCCTCATCGGTTTGATGTCCTGGAAGCTCTGCTGGTTCACCAGGCTGTAGACCAGGATGAAGCCCTGCCCGTTTTTGATGTACAGGTCTCGCATGGAGGCGAACTGCTCGGTCCCCGCCGTGTCCAGGATCTCCAGCACGGACGGAGAGGAGTCCACCTCGATCTCCTTCCTGTAGAAATCCTCTATCGTGGGGTCGTATTTCTCTATGAAGGACCCCGTCACGAACTGGACGGTCAATGCGGATTTCCCGACCCCTCCGGACCCGAGAACCACTACTTTGTACTCTCTCATGGTTCCCAAAACAGCCGACGCTCCTGCTTCCTCTCCGCTGTGAGCCCGCTAGCCGCCCTGCTGGGTTTCAAACCGCTCGCCGTTGCGCCTCCGCCAGCACTTTTGTACGGGCTCCGGTCGGTTGATACGGGGCGTGGCCGTCAGCTATCGCCGTTCAGGGGGTAAATACGGTTGTTTGGGACCCACGCTCAGCATTTGTATTGTGGCATGTTGAGTTCCCGACGACAGCCCAGCCGGTTCTTGAGCGAGCTTCCCCCGTTTTCGTTCAAGTAGCCACCGTGCGTCCGTTGCTCTCTTTGGCAGAGGCAAGTCATCCTCAGCGGAAACGCACCACTTCCTGTGTTGGCTTTCAAAATAAAGGTACAACGGCCTAACATGTCCGCTAAAGTCAATTTTGTTACGGTTTTACAGCTTATTAAACAGATTAATCAACACACTTTGTCATAAAACATATTTATATCCAATTAATTTTGAATAGTATTATCATTAATTGTTATTCAAATGTCATAAATATTTTATCTTGAAAGCGCTGTTTGTGATTTCCGGTATCGGCTCTGCTCACTCTCGCTAACTCGACGCCGTGCGCTTCCTGCCCACACTCAGCACGCAGTCTGCGTCCCACGTCACTCAAACGATCTCCAGCGTCTAGTTAAAGGTGCAGTGCGGCTGTTATCGCACAGTCAGCGCGGCTGCTGGCCCCAGTACCCACGCAGACCTGCCACACCTTAGTTTCGACATCGCTGATCCTTGGGCTTACTACTGCTTGAGTCATTCTCAAACAACTTACTGGAAAAAGGCCCATCTACTGCAATTTCTGCACTCAGCTTATTGCTTAACCACCTAATGCAATGTGGGTCAGCGGTTTTTCTTCACCTCTTGAACTCTGGGTTCATCGCAGAAGAATTAATACTTCCAATTACACCAAATAAACTAAGCTGAATGACAAAAAGAAGTGTGTATATATCAGTAAACAACTCATATTTGTGGTAATATTTCCAAATTTTAGGAAAAAAACAATACTAAGATGTGGAGCTGAGCTGGATGACATGACAAGAACACTGAAGAGGAAGTGAGTCACATCAGCCTGTGAAGCATGACCCCACATGTGACACAGCAAAGGGCTTTTGTCCTTCATGCTCTGACACTCCTGTGCTTATTTTTTGTTTTTGTTTTCTAGATGCAGCCCAGTATCAGATAAATCTTAATTTCCTTGTTCACTGACATGCACCACTGAGCCTTTTTTCTGTAGTCAGTCAGATCAATATCTGAACCACACTCAGACCTAACATGAAAGAAAGTTGTTCATTCTCTCGGTTGTCTCTCCACATATTCTGGATCTGGAAGTTACCGTATCCATGACTCATGGCATGTGGCGCAATCTTTAATCCAAGTGGAAACCTTTTGATAAGACTGTATTAAAGTCAATGATTCAAGCCGTCACAGTTCTCTGATTGTGTGTGCATGCGTGGGCGTGTATAAATTCACCATCACATCCTCTCGCAAATTGTGATATAACCAATGTTTCCAATCAATGCCTGTCACGAGGCGCAGTGATGATTAAACCACAGTCGTGACCTCATCACCTCCAGGGATCGCTGGGAAAACTCTGCTGGATCAATAGAGTTTTAATTCATCCACAAATCACCAACAGCGATACAACACACTCACACACACACACTCTCATGCAGTGTGGTTAGAGCCGTGAATGGGGAAGTAAATTTGTGAGTCAGTGTGCATCACTGTGATTGTTGAAACTCAAAGTATACATCATCATGGAACAGATGGAGGCACACGCAGATGCATAAAAAAAACAAAAAACAGTCAGTGACAGTATGTGAAACATGTGGATTGGCTCGTCATGCAGGGCTTTCAAAAGCAGCCCCTCCCCAGATCCCATTAAGAAACAACAAGTCAAAGCCTATATGGAGACAATCAGCGCTCTGCCCCATGGGGAGCGAGAGTAATGTGACCTCGAGCCTTGTGATGTAGATTGTCACATCTGTGAGAGTGATCACCCTGAATGTAAAACCAGGCCATCCTGTCAGAGAGGAGTGGAGTTTATTTTCACACACCACTGATAATTAGATAGACACAGACACACTTTATCAACTCATGGTATGTCAGCCTCCCCCCCAGGTGAATTCTCAAATACAAACCACAAACTATAAAGACCAGGATAATGCTGATGTGTGGCCTTTCACACAGTTGTCATGGTGATTAGGGCTTGTGATGTCACTAGTATGCACACACAGATCACATGAACAGAGAGGCAACATTTGCAGGGCCATATTTGATGCTGACTTAAAAGCTTTCTTTAAAGTAAGTAAAAACAGAATAGGAAAAAACACTGTTTGTTGACATGAATTTCCTAAACACAAAGATGAATGCGAGACTCACACACACTGACTTTCAGACTAAAAGTTAACTTTCATATTATAATTTTGTAAGATATCCACTTTATGCTAATTCAGACTGCTGATGTCTTTTTTTTTTACTGGCGTCTGAGTTCTCTATTATTTTACGCTTAGCTGACTTTCGCTGGTATTTTTGCCTGGAGTGAGGAATGCAGATTTTCTATCTCTTACACTTTACAGCAAGTTTTAAGAGGAGGAGCGATTGCTTATCTTTCAACTGAGGGCAGCGGGAATAAGTTGAAAAACACAACATTGACATATCATCGGCTTGAAAGTTGATATGGTGAAGCATGCTTAGAAAAGTAGCAACATTATTGTTCATACCCAGATACCAAAATTGTACCAGACACGTTCAGCCACAGTTCATCTTTATTCCGGTGGGCTGGACCTGGTCCTGTGGTTCATTCGGTTTGCTCTTGGCTGACATGTAACAATGGTATTGTCTGCTTGTGGCTCATAACGGACAAACAGGAGTAAACCAGCCGAGTGCCATCATTCCACATAGTATGTGGGCTGTATGAATGTGTCTGGTTTGGGCCAGATCTGGGCCGCAACAATGTTGCTGTCTGCGTATGGAGTCATATTTCTATATCACTTATTTTTTCAAATCAAATCAGTTTTATTTAAAAAGCCTCAAATCACACTCACATTGCTTCAGTGGGCTTTACAATCTGTACAGTGAACAACATCCTCTGTCCTTAAAACCCTCGATTCAAGTGGGGAAAAACTGCTAGTGAGACTGAACCAAACATTAAAGTTGCAGGCCAGAACACTCAAACAATGAAGAAAAAGTGATACTCCATAGAGGTAAGGGGAACTGCAGTGGAAGGCAATAATTAGGCTATTTATTAGTGACTATACATTGTGCAAAGCCTGGTTTGGTCAGAAGATGGTCATATAGGCTGTAATAAACAGAGCAGAGGAAGTGAAGGTCGCAAAACCAGGAACAAAACCAGTTGTTTGCTAACCGCCAATAAAAAACAAAGAAGAAGAAGAAGAAACAAAACCAGCCACCTTGGCCATCTACGAGGGAATGTGGGAATTAATCTGGGAATGGGAATCTGTTGGGAATATCTGGAAGGACGGCATCAACAGACACAGCTTCTTCTTCTTCTGTCAGAGTGGTTTGAGTTAAATGTTCACTACATCAGAACTTATTCAGTGACTCAAGTGACCGTAAAACTTTTTTATGTTAATGAAAACACTGTTATAGTCATTTGATCCATTGCTGATATAAAAATATTGATTATTCAAGCTTTAAAGTTAGTTTATGTTCGAACTAGAGTTCAAAGTCTACAATTTCTTTGAACTTTTTACTTTATATCTGAGCAATAATGTCAAATAAAAAGAAAAAAAGCCCGTTTAAACATGACACCACTGCTAAAATTAATCCGAAGATCTCTTCTTTCCTTGTTACAACTCCTTATAACCTCTACCAAGAGGCCTGGGCTCATTGCCCCTCACCTAATATCACTTTCATCTCATATCATCCCCAGCATGCTCTAATTGAAATAGCCTGAAATAGCCCGAGGACGGCCCCTGTGTGCGAGCCATTCAGTAAAAGGTGAACATCTACAACAACAGAATAAGATGTACTGCGACAGGTCTTTAATCCTCAGCCCTTGTCCTGTGAGAGTGACAGTAGACTAATTAAAATGTCTGAGACCCCTGAGCTAATTAATGGCAAAGATAAGTCGCCTCCAATGTTTTCACTCCACAGGGACTCAGAGGCCTTTTCAAACAACAAGTTTCAGGCTGTAATTTTAAAAGGGAAAAAGACTTGTGGCAAAATGTTATTACCTGGTTTAAAGCTTCTGACCTTGAATTAATCACTCCGTTTTCATAGTTTGTACTTCCACTCATCCTCTGTGGCAATGTGTGCATTTTGATTTATTAATTATTCAGACGGTGTGAGGTGATCGTTTATCATTTCAACAGCATCAGAGCACAGCACAAATAAAATGCTTTCCAGAGCCATCCTGTGATTAGACCTCACAGCTATAAAGCTACAATTGTGGCCAGAGCGTAGCAGCTATGTGTTATACAAGTGTTACTCATTACACATACTAAATAAAGGCTATGAAGGGCAGTTATTTCTGAGTCGCTTCCACTTTTATTGTTTATCGACACCTCTGACAAAAGTTCATCACCACAGTTCCTCCTATCATTGTCACCCGAGCTGTCCAGCGCGTTGTCTTCACGGGTCCATTGTTAGCTGCGTCAATGTGTCCATTGTTGTATGATGAAATATTTTTAGAGAGGGGGAGCAACAGTTCATCTTAAGCCTGATGATCTGTTTGTTGTCCTGGAGACACAGGCCCTCAGCCAAAGAACACATTGTTTTATCAGCTTGAAAGTTAATGATTTTTCCTATTTTTATGTTTGCTTATAAATAAAGTTTGAACTGATTAAATGCTTCAGAAGTCTGCTGCAGATATTTCAGTTTAGGGTCTCAAAGATCCCAGCTGTAAAACCCACAAATGAAACAGATCAGTGATTGATGAAGGCCTACTTTTTATGCAGCGCTATCTGTAAGGAATCCCAAAATATGATTAATTGGATTAAATGTCTTTAGTTGTTTCAAAGGGGAAGATGTGACAAGCTTAAATTATGGGGATAAGAGCACACATTTTCTCCTCTGGCAGACATTCATAGTGTTGCACTTAATTGTTCATATGACAGAAATAGTAAAAGTGGGCTAGAGCGAGAAGTTCAAATCCAGACTCCCTTCTCACCTCTGCACTGCTGGCCAGTCACAGTGTGAAGTGGGTGGCGCATCAATCAATCAATCAATCAGACTTTATTTATATAGCACCTTTCAGACAAACCAAAATGATATTCAAAATGCTTTACGACTGATTGAAAAGACATCGGATATTGAGAAAACAAAAGTGGTTTTAGAGACTAATGCACGCCAAGACAGCAATAACGTATCGTTAAAAGAACAAAAGATAATGAATAAAAGATACAAGCAATAAAAATAATAATTCTAAAAGATGTCAGATTGTTGGTTTTGGAGAGTTACAGTACTGTACATTTCTTTATTTTGCTGGTGAAAGACTTTTTGGCCTGCAAAAAGACTTTAAAAAACAAACAAAACAAAAACAGGAAATTACATTTGAGAAAACTTTATTATTATAATTATAATTATTATTATTACACTTTTTAAGGAATATTTTTCCCAAGTGAAAAAAACAAGATAGGGAAGACTGAGATGAGTGGCAGCTGTCCAGGTCCAGATGCAAACTGAGTCCGTCACAGTTCTGACTTAAACCACTGAGTCATAAGACACAAAACACAGATAAAAAAGGGGGTATAAAGCCACTGTGGTTCACAACCTGGGGTGAGGAACTCCTAAGATTGTCTAATCCTTGCTTTTTATTATGAAATGCTCGAGAGCTACTTCCACCAAAGTATAAAAAAAATTGTAAATGACACAACCTTGGAGACAAGAGTGTCACTTTGTGTTAAAAAGTGGTGGGGACATAAGGGCTCAAATGAAAATATACTTTAAAACAGTCTTCAATGTATGCAGTTTTAGGCAATGTAGTACTTTATAAAGTGATGACGACAAAACTGGCCATGTCGCACCTGTGCTTATAGAGTAATATTACTCTCTGACTACTAAACTCTGCTTTAAAGGGTCACAAGATAAAAAAGTTCAGGGTTCAGCCTCTCTTTGCTGCAGTAAAGCGTTCTGTCCACCGGAGGACAGCAGACCTACATCTAACCCTGTGAGTGTGCTGACGTTTCCTGCCTGAGTTCAGATGCTCACAGCTCAGGTGAGAATCCACACACTGAGGCGACAGTGCTGTGAAATGTGCAGAACGTGTGTCATTTTAGATGACACATACGCGATCACCCAAGGAAAATGTAGAGGAACTGAGATAAGACCGATCGCTGATATGTGACCGTGTTTTGATTTGTGTCTGAACATATGTTATTTGATAAGTACGTGACATGGCATCACAAATCTGAGAAAACACAGCACGGAGAGGATCTTCTGCACACATCTTGGTGGATGACAACTCGGTATTGTTCAGGGATGAAAACAAAAGGCTGTTGTCTTGTGTCAAACGCCATTATATTCACCAACAAAGCCCGAACAGTCCGGAGAGAAACTGATACAGCCATTGACACTGTGACATAAAACTTTTGGAACCAAACTGATTACAAAATGTATTAAATAAAACAGATACTACGAGAATATATGATGTAAGATGAGACAGAGAACAGAAACAGAAAGGAGACGTAAATAGAAAGAAACAGGCTGACAGACAGAGAGAGTGGACACAGAGTCTTTCATCCGGCCCACAATGGCGGCCTTTCATGCGTGGAATTTGTCCGTCATTAATAATACATACAGCTCCATCCAGTACAGTACAGTCCACTGCTGGGGGTTAAAGTTTAAGGTTGAGAGTCACAGTCACCATCATCATCAGAGAAGAGTCTGACATTCTCACTTCCTCACTGAAGCTGATGGGGGGGAAGTTCATAATAATGAGAAATGCAGTCAGCGAGGGCTTGGAGCTTGAAGGTTGCCTCGGGAGGCTGCGGCACTTTTGTAAAAGTCCTCAGGCAGATGTGAATATTCTTGTCATACCCAGATGCCATTCTGGGGGACGTGATATCCACGCTTCAGTGTCGCAGCCAAAAGAGGAACGACAGAATCCCAGCAGCAATGTAATTACTTCTGTTGCTAACACAATGGGAGCAATTCATCCATTAAAATAGGGGTTGCATGTGTGTGTGTGTGTGTGTGTGTGTGTGTGTGTGTGTCTGTGTGTGTGTGAGTGTGTGTGTGCGCACGCTCCTCACACTCACTCAGTCTGTGCTAAATAGGAATTGGAATTGGAAAGGCTCTGAGGTCCACCGGGCTTTCACGGAAGACTTCGAACAGACACAAATAAATTGACTGACTTCTCACCTTGTATTCGTCTGCCTGCTGCTGTTGCATGAAGTGCTCGGATGACATTTCAGAAATCTGTGTGGAATAAGGAAGCAGTTGTGTGCCGAGGAGTTTTAGATTTATATCTTTGCTGGCAGTTCACCACTGAATATCCTTAATTCTCTTGTTTTTGCTGTTGTTTAGCTGAAGGAATAGATGAAAAGATCTGGTATACCCATATCTGTGCATTACATATAAGCTGTATGAAGCTGCATGCAGGGAACAATTACAATTGCTGAGCATAGAGACTCGAAGCAAAGTGAAAGTCTTTGCTCAAGGATAAAATGCCTTAATGCACCTGGAAATCCCACTAATTACCACACTGTATCTCATTTCTTTAATCAGTGCTAGTATCTGGAAAGCCAACCAGCTGCTACCCCGTGTTTCCAGTCTTTATGCTGTCTAAGCTCAGCTAAACTGAGCTAAGTGTTTCTTGGTGGTATCAGTCTTCTCATCTAACTTTGAATGAGCATATTTCCCAAAATGTTGAACTTCTCCTTTAATTTTCTGCAAGTAAACCACAAAATAGTGGTTACACATAAGCAACCTAACTCAAGGTCCACTTTGTAGCCACTTCAGAGGCTTTTAACTGTATGACATGGTCTTCATCGACAGATGTAGCTTGCACAGTTGTCATGGAAATGGATCTGTGAACCTTCAAATAGCAGCCTGGCAGTGTGATCTCAACTCAAGGGCCGCTTGTTTTTTATTTTGCTTTTTTCAAGGCAACCCTTTTAACCTGTTGATGGTAAATTGTTTTGATATAGTCTACCCGCTACTCAAAGCGCTTTAAAACACGTCACATTCGTACAAACATTCATATACACTGATGGCAGAGGCTGTCTGAAACAGAGTACATATGAAAGAATGAAATGAATTGTCTTAAGGGGAGACACTACGGGTGAAAATTACAGGTCTATTTTGACATTTTGGGCTATTCAGCTTCCATAACATGTCTTCTTTAAGACTAGTGAAAAGAAAAAAAGTCCAAAATACACTCCACTATATTTAGGTGTTTATTCTAGGTCAGATTTCTGCACTGGACATTAATGCAAACTAGTGCATATTTCATTAAATAACCTCATTTGCAGGTTTAAAGGTCCTATTTGTAAGAAAAGCAGATTTTTGAGTCTCGTTCCCAACTCGTCCAATACTGACACAGCCGCCATCCTCAAGCGTCAGGTTATATGAGTTGGGAAAAACAAGGCGTCAGTATTTGACAAGTTGAATAAGACTCAAAAATCAACTTTTCTTACAAATAGGACCTTTAAACATAACATCTCAGAAACTTGTGATCCAAAAAATTATTTTCTTTATGTAAGAAATTAATTGGGGGAGTTTGATGGTGATATCTATCAGTTAAGAATTTTACCTAATCCACCTGTAGTGTCGCTTTTACAGTATAGGGTAAGGTTTTGACTGTTTCACCTCAGGCTCTGACAGATTGCCTTGTCCACACCCATACAGATGTTTTGCGGTGTGCCAGAAAGGTGTTGAATCAAAGGTCAGGAAATATATGTCAATTAATAATTAGCAGCTACTGTTTAAGTATTTGGGAAAAAAAACACTGTGCATAATGTTCTTCTCTGGTATTCGATGTATCAGTGATCTAGACTTTATCGCCACCTATCGGCCCGACATGTGAATTTCAGCCTTTGTAATCATTTTTTGGTTCTTGTGTGTCTGGAGATATTTTGTAAAATGAAGGTCGTGTGGACAGGAGGGAAAAAATCTCCGTATTAGTGTGGACAAGGCGTGAAGTTATGTTTTTGCGTGTTTCAATACAGTAAAATACACAAAACAGGTGCTTCACCGACATAAACGTTTCTGGTTTTACACCTGCGTGAGTATACATTGTGAAACGTGACACAGCAGCAATAACAAAGGCCAACTTCAATTCCTGTGTTCAGCACTGACATAATGAATCGAACCACTTGTGTCATTTTGCAGTCATCTAAGGCCATTTTCATAGCAGACCTTTTGACTTGTCAGGAACCTGAGAACCAAAGTGGCTAAATAAAATAATTTACGACTGTGGTCTACCTACTGTGACATGTCGGGCTACAGAAAGAGAAACACAGAGAGTTACAGCACTCACACTGTGTGATTGACTTTATTGGAAACACAAGGTAAGTGATTACAGAGAGAGGGTGAAAGGTTGGTCATGTGGGAGTCATAATGAGAGCTCAGTTACACATTCAGACCGCCATTAATCCATGTTGAAGAGCAATTCTGGAGAAAAACGAGTCTCCGTCAGTCAGAAACATCAACTAGCTGTGGATGGAGAGCCAAAACTTGACTTGATTTAAAATGTTCCTGGATTATGTGGACATGACCTTAAACCCACTGTCAGCCCATAAAACTTTGCAGTCCAGCCTCTGTGAGTCACAGTGCAGCCACCAACTGGATCAATAATCATCTGATCAGCGAGTTCACGCGGTGTAAAAGCAACAGGTACTCAAAGAGTGCGGGGCCGCAGCCGAGTGCGGCTCAGTGAACCGTGCTGATGACCACTCAGTCACGACTACTGTCACTTGGCTAAGTTTAGCAGGGAATCCAGGACAAGTGGATCGGCTTACAGACGCACGCACAAGTGCATACACACACATTTATTAGCCCACAGGGGAATCCCAAACTTGGGAAACAAAAGTTGAGCACAGACTGAACAAAAAGCATGAGGGGGGAGAAAAATGATTTACAGGCAGTCGTTCGAAGCAGTTTTCTCCGAAACCGTTGATCGTGTGTGAAGCAGTTTCATTTTAAGCTGTTTGGGTCAGCAACGGCAGTTTCACAATTGCAGCTTATTCCTCTTTAATGACCCACAGCTCCTCCACCGCACTGTAACTACATCCTCATTTCACTTCTCCGTCTGACACACTTCATTGAAAGAGACACAACCTTGCTCTGGAGTCTGTTTTTGTCCGGACGGACAAACCGCTCCAGACAAGATATTAACGGCACACCTGCACAAAAATAAGCGTGTGTCGGCCTACGTGTGTGTTGGTGCGCGCGTCTGTGTGTGTTGCCATTTTTCACCTCGCCTAACCCAGGACATTAATCATTCGTAGCCGCTACACTACTCTCACACTGGCATCACTTATAGCCCCCGTAGACATCTGTGGACGAGAACACACGCGCACACACACCCCGAACTGCTGGGATTAATAGGGTGAGGCAGCCAAGCAGCACAGGATAATAGAATCTAAACAACAAGGCTGGAGGGGGAGAGAAAAGAGGAAAGGAGAAATGGGGAGGGGAGGCGTCTGCAGAGAGAGCGACTAATCAGTGGAGGAGGTCGAGGAAGGGGAGGTGGATTTATGGGGAGGAGGGAGAGGTCACAGGTGAAGCTGGCGACGCAAAGGAGGACGTAAATAAAATACAACTTTCATTTTAGTCGGGCTGTTTTTGTGTCCGTCTTTGATTAACTCTCACTCGGCTGTTGTGCGTAGGTGCAGCAGTTTTAGGGGGCAAACTGTTCCGTCAGCTGTTTTCTTGAGAGGAGTACGCACTCCACTGCTGATCATCTCTTTCTGCTAATGGAGTGTGTGCATAAACGCAGCGTGCAGATGCATTTGTGCGTGCGTGATCGTTAATACTTGTAAATGCACATCAGTAGAATTTGAAGAAAGTTCGGTCCAGGGAGAAGTGCAAAAGCAAAAGTGACTTTAAAAGTGGAAATAACCTTTATTTTGTCTCATATTATATTGACTTTTTGTAATTTTCTGCTTGACTTAATGTCTGCACCAGGATGCTGATGAAATCTTATCTTGATGTGGATTTAATTAGGAATGACGAGGCCATCTTTGGTACATTTTCACACTTTAACACACCTAAACAAACAGCAGCAGCAGCAGCAGCAATAAAAACACCCGAGAGTCACCTGCCAAGCATTCAAGGTGCATCTCTAAGAAAAACACGCCTGGCACGGCAGGTTAGAGTCTCGATAACACAGCTTTATCTGCGGTGGATCATTAACGCGCGCATGCCAGAACACATGAGGCGACAGGGTACAGCGTTACTGTGTCAGTGCATCTACAGCGCTCACGCTTACAGTACAGAGAGGGGAAATGACAACATGGAGGCACAGAATAAAAAAAATGTATAAAAATGAACTTTGAAGTGATTAACTTTGAAGTCGCTAAATCACAATTTCAAAGGCAAAGTTAAATGCCAATTAGCACCATGTGTCAGCTTTAAAGGAGATTCCCTATCACGGCTTTTTCATGTGGATTTTCAAAGCCGCAGTCGTTAATTAGATTGTAAAGGTTTTTTTTATTAAGCCCTTCACTAATATTTTGAGACTTTATCATTTTGTGATGTAAAAAATAAGTTTGCATTAAAGAGACATTTTAACTTCATTTTTACCAGCAGTCGACTCCTTCATGATGTAACACAGCGTTTAGCTTATTGTCAGACCCTTCAGAATCGACAGGTCATTGACACAAAAATTGATAAAATGCTGCACAGGAAGTGATTTTTTTGTGTCCATGCCCCATGCGTGTTTCTCAATTCACTGTGATGTGGATGGATTAGGAAACATTTAATGTCCGATGTTGTCAAAAATTCATCACAGACTGCAGCTGTGGATTCTGACCCTTCATCCAGCATGTTGATATTGTGCCAAACCAACATGTGGTGGAATAAGTACTCGGGTCTTTTACTAGTAAAAGAAGCAATACCATAGTGTAAAAATACTGTGTTGAAAATCTTACTTAAGTAAAAGTGCACAAGCACAGCATCAAAAGTAATCCAAAGTAACACATCATACTAGCAGCAACAAGATGGTGATGATAACGTGGTCGGCATCTTCATATTAAAAGTTCAACATCAAGTAAACTTTCCATCAACTTTCCACCTCTCCTCACCCCACTGTTGTCCTGCGCTCTGTCAGCGGGGAACATGGCACAAACGTCCAGAGAAACAGCTTGATCCAGGAAGTGGTGCTGGACACGGGTCTCTGGGCACAACAGATTTCCTGTTCCCTGGCCAGCCTGAGTCCCTTTTGTCCATTTCACTTTCCTGCGACTAGACATTAGCCAGGAGCTGCCTTCAGTCCAAAGCTGGATTAACATGGCTCCCATCCTGGATCTCTCCCCTCTCCTCCCTGGGGTGGTCCAGCTGGCCAGGTTCTTTCTTCTCTGTTTCTGTCATATATAAAACTTGTTTCAGCAATAAAGCAAAAACTGAAAAAAAACACAAATAAATAACAACAACAACAATAATGATAATAATAATAATAAAAAACAAATAAACAGTTATAAAACAAACAAAACTGTAGCAACAATTAAAGGAGCTACTGGCTGCTGCATCTGCATGAGCCACTTGGTAATTGCATCAACAATCTCAATCTACAAAGTAACTGGTAACTAAAGTAATCAAATCAAAGTAGTTGAGTAAAAAGTATAATATAGGCTTCCAAAATAGTGGTGTAGAGGTAAACATAGCACAAAAAGTAAGGAAATTAGTGTTTGACAGATTATTTCTTGTTGTAACAATGCTTCTTGGCAATAAATCTTGTACCGTTGGAAAGCCTGTTTATTTCCCTTTTAAAATTTGCCAAATCTTCTCTGCCAAACAGCTTATTCTGCTATTGACTCTTGTTTGGTGTTGTTTGGTGGATGTGATGATTGAAGTCTGAAGAAACAAGACATATTGGCAATTTAACAATTTATTATTTTAACAAAAAGAAGCCTCAGTTGCGTGTGGAAGAGCCGTACACAGCCACAACAGCCTGGCACCTCCTCCTCGTGCTGGTCTCCAGCCTGGTCACACACTGCTCTGCGTCCCATTCTTCAACCATCATTTGTCACAAGTCAGCCAACGTGGTTGTGTCGGTCACTGGCACGAACAGAACGCCCGAGCCGATCCCACAATTGTTCAGTGGGGTTGAGGTCAGGACTGCTGGCAGGCCAGTCCATCCTCTCCACTCCCAAATTCTGGAGGTAATCTCTGAGCCTAACCCCGCTCTGTGTTAATATTATTATTAAAAATGACTTAATTACATGCCAACACTAATATGTTTGAATTACATGATACAACAGGGCAGAACACACGTTTTGCTTTCATGTATCATTATGAAGTAATGTTGATTGCACAAACTTGATAACTGTAATGACATCAATGTTTTTATTATGCAGTTTTGTCTGCCTCCGGGCACATAGCAGGGAAATGAAAGGCTGACTGAGGATCCTTCAGAGTTGTCTGTCTCCACTGTAACAAACCACTTTACATGCAGAAGTAAATTTGCACGGCTGAAGCTGTAAACACTGTGATGTGTTGAGAACAGTTTTCCCAGATTTTCAACATGTTCAGACTTGGCTTGTGGCTGCACAGCTGCTCTTATGATACAATAAACAAAAACAAAAGCATATCGCACATTCATGTGTAGATTGTTTCCTCCAGTCAGGGAGCAGGTCGATGAAATAGAAGCAGCGGCTCAAATGTTTGCATTTGGAGCGGCAGTGTTTGCATACTGTTCTGTGGGTTGTTGGTATAATAGGGCTGAAATCCAGAAAAAAGTGAAAACATACAGCATGTTGAATACATTCAGAGAAATTCCTTCGACCAAGTTAAACATCTTTATCTTTGGGGCTGTTGCTACTGCTGAGAACACATCCGCTGTATTGTGTCTGGAAATCTGAGGTGTTTAATGACCTGAGGAGGAGGAGGAGGGAACATTTAACCATGTGAAGCAAAGAATATTATCCAGAAATTCAAATTAAACTTAAGCCTTTTTTCCAAGAGAAGTAGGGCTTTCAGACGGTAGTTAGATCATGCATAAGGAAACCAAAAATGAAAGAAAATATAGGAACCTTAACCTTTCGATTCGTCTCACGACCTGATTCGTCTGGCCGTCTTGCAAGAGGCACTCAAGTTTGATGAACTCTTTGCTGTGTCATAAAGTGGCAAAGCATATGGCATGCAATCGATTCCCAAACGACTGATTTCCTTCAAATGTTCGTCATTTTAAACATATTGAGAGTGGTTTCCTGAACTCCAAGTCAGATCCAAACAAAAATGAAATCTCATGGTTTGTGTGTGGTTCATATCAGAGACAGACTCTTTCAGACTGTCTTTCCCACCACACACACCTCCTGACCTGCATGACAGCACACCAAAACTGTTGAGAAGGAGGACTGAATCTGCGAAGGCGAAGGCGAAGGATGACTCCTCTCCTTCCTCAGGTGGCGTATATGGTTATGTTTGTGCAATATCTCCATTATTCGCCTGCTGTATATATAGATATGCCTACACACCGCTTGTCGCGAGCATCTTGTTTCCTTTCGTCCACCATCTTATTCCCACTCGCTGTAACCCCACACTCACTCACACACTGTGAATATGGAGCAGTGGATGTAATCTTCCGGTGCATAAACTTTGGTCTAAAGAGATTTATCATCCAGCCTGCAGCAGGGCAGCGGGCAGACTGACGGGTTGCCAGCTAATAAAAGCATTGGACTCTCAGCGGAGTGCATAGCTCATCACCCTTTACAGTAGTTTCATAACTTGTAGACAAGCTGCAGGCAGAGAGGAGCTCAACACTAAGGGGCTTGCTTCATACTTTTTTTTTGAAAAATGTCTTCATTTTTCTTCGTCACAGTTGCCTTCACAGCATGCTCCTCCAGTTTGGCCGTCGGTGTTAATTTGATTTCAACTTTGTTTCAGAATTAATTAAAAGTATAGAAAGTATAAATCCAGAAACTCTTTGAACTGTTTTCCCTTTGGCCTCATGGTGCACGGCCCTTAGTCTCATTATGTTTCACTTTGATTTGTGCATATTTGGACATGTAGACATATTATTCTACCCGTCAGGTGTAGAGAAAAGACTTCCGGATACGAGACAATAGAAAGATATTAATTGAATGCCGGAGAAGCAGAACATGCAGAAGCCTGCAGTTTTTAATTCACCTCCTGGGTCCCATCGGTCACCTGCGTCGCACTAATTCTGTACAGACCTACAGTATACAGATGAGTCTAACCTCTTTCTCAAGTTCTCGCACACCTTGTCCTTCTTCTCGACCCCTTCTCGTAGCACGTCGGCTCAGCAGTCAGCATCGCTGCCTCACAGCAAGAAGGTACCAGAGGTCAGAGTTCAGATTCCAGTACTTGCATGGTTTCTACGTGGTGCTCCGGTTTCTCCCCACCATCAAAGACGTGTTAGGCTTAATACTTTCATCTTAATCCTTCCTCTCAGTTATAGGAACCACAGGAGATGTACTCATCAAGACATACGGAGTCTCATCCCTGGAACACGAACCTCATCCTGTCTATCTCAAAACGTATTGCACCTTTAAAGAGGCAGACACTGAACTGGAGTGTTCAGTCAGAGAGGGAGTAGTGGTGCTGCAGGAACGGACAGTATGAGAAAAATAATGTGTTTTTTGAACACAAAAGCATGTGAAAATTTCCTACAAGACACCCAGAATAAAAAGTGTGAACCTGAAAATGAGCATTACACTCGACCGCTTTGGAAGCCATCTTGGATTAGATGGAAAATCGTTTGTCACTTTTACTTGGCGCGAGGTGTGGTATCAGTACTTTGACTTCAGTAAAGGATCTGAACATTTCTTCCACCACTGTCTGTATCGCGCAGAGTATTTGCCACCAGTGGGCGAAGCACCTTCATGTACCCTTTAATTTTTATCTCTACTCTTTCTTTCTCAGTCCATCGATTTCTTTTTCCGCTGCAACTTTTTTGTATGCCGACAGCACATTTAGTATCGCTGTAGTTCACAGCTCCTCACACCTCTCCTTATCGCGTCTCTTCCCTATCCTCCCCAGCGGCGGGCTCCCTTTTATTTAACCTCACCTCATTTCAGAGCTACACTCCCTATCTCATAACTCTTATCGTACTGGCGAGCTCGTCTGCGCTCCGTCTCGCAACGCCTCTTGTCACCCAGCTGCCTCTGTCTATTTGCAAAACGACATCTTGTGATATCTTTTCAAAGGGGAACAGCATCGGCTTCACCTTTGCTAAATTTAAACTGTGTGAAACCCACAGGATGAATTTTTTTAAATAATGTGACTGTTTGGCCTGACAGCACCCGAGCCAAACCACTATTTGACTTTCAGATGTCTTCCTCTCAGGCCAGGTTGAACTCTTGGATCAGATCATTGAGGCCAACATTGTGCAAAGATGTAGGTTTGTGGATGTCAGAGAGCAAGCCGGTCGCTCGAGTTGATCGATGTTAATGCCAGGGGGCTGCAGAAAATCAAAAAGGAGCCAGACGGGAGTGGCTGCAGAGATATTGATCCCCATCTGAAAAATGACAGCCTCTGCTCCCTGTCACACACCCTCTCCCACTTGTTCTTCCAGTCCCATCTAATCCGCACACTTCTTGTATATACAACACCAGTCTGATGTTATTGCTCATGGCAGCAGGCCAAGCCATAACGATGGTT
Source organism: Pagrus pagrus (assembly GCF_965226575.1). Taxonomy (NCBI): domain Eukaryota; kingdom Metazoa; phylum Chordata; class Actinopteri; order Spariformes; family Sparidae; genus Pagrus; species Pagrus pagrus. The sequence goes on from NC_140188.1 coordinate 12,884,001, forward strand.
TTACCACTCATGTTCGTTGTTATGCTCTCATCATCGTAAAGAGGGTGTCTGTCATTTTGTTTTAACTTGTTCATACAAGTGTTGGATCAAGGCCTATATTTGGCTTTATCACTTGAACATGTACTGCGTCTGACACTTGATGAACGTGTAGTCATTTCAACAAGTAGGCCAGCACCACAGGCGACAGTAAACACATCACCCCGAAGACACTCTCATTTCAACCGGCTTTTACTGTCGAAAGCGGCCCCACCCCGGGTCATCCCGAGTTTTGATGGGCCATCACTCATGCTGCTTCGCTAGATGTATTTTTTCTTGGCAGTGTTTCTTTTGACAGCGTGTAGATGCAGAAACACAGACACAGCTGAATGGACGGCCGCTGTCTGATCATCCTATTCAACTGAATTTTAATGGAAATGACTTCTGAATGAATTGTCTTTTTTGAAATGTCTTTTTTAATTTATTTTTTCTGTTTTGTAAATTCTATATTCTTGCTCTTGTTTTCGCTTTGCTGCTTGCATTGATGGGAGGCAATTAGGTACATTTTCAACTTTGAGGTATTTGTACTTTACGATCTTACTTTCTGATTTCTGCTACTATATAATTCCACTCCACTCTATTTGGAGGCAAATATTGTACATTTTTACTCCACTCCATTTATTGGATATCTTTTTTAATTACTTGGTACTTTGCAGATTACATGCTGCATCATCTGATAATAATCATCTGTTAATCGGAAAAATTATGAATATTGGATCTGTGACTCAATAGTGTACAGTATGTACATACATAAAAAATATATCCTTACTTATACTTCTGATACTTAAGTACATTTAATATCAGATACATTAAGACTTTTACTGAAGTACTATTTATATGGGTGCCTTTCACTTTTACCAAAGTAATATTTTAACTCTGTCGGCCTGTTTAATCGTTCATGCTAAATGTTTTTATTACGCAGCACTTCCTTACATGTTTTACGCCACGTGGTGAAAGAATCAGTTATATCTCTTACTTAAGTAGAAGTTTACCACAATGTAAAAACAAATGATGCATTAAAACCTCAACTTTTCAGTGTTATTAGCAAAATACACTTCAAGTCTGAAGGTGAAATTATTCATTGCGCAGGCAAAATTATTTCTTCCAGTGGTGCATTATCATAAAGGATAATATGGGAATGTTGTTATTGACACATTAATATGTATGAAGCATTTTCATGCTGTCACCGCCGGCGGAGAAGATAATTTTACCCAATTATAGAAACGGTTGGGTGGTTTAATTCACAGTATAACAATGCATCATACTTCTTATTCAAAACCTTATTCTGCAAAGTAAATAGCAACTTCAACTTCAAAAGAAATGCAGCATAGCAAAAATATAAACTAGTTTAAGATTAAGAAACTCAGCTGCACTTGAATGTGTACTGTGTAGTTTTGGGGAAGGAATTTTAATCAGAAGAGAAAGATCTTCATTCTTAATGCTGATCAAACTAAATAAACAAACTCTTCCCTTTAAGTCTGGTACTTGAGTACATTTAGATTGGTTGGTTTCAAATTAATATAATGTTGAGAATGTATTACACACTCAAAAGACATGTTTGGGCATAAACACATTCCTTGACCACATATTCATCCGTGTCGCCTGTAATAAGCGATCATTTGTCATCTCACCTTCACACACTGTTGATCAGCTCAGCAGAGATAATGTGACAGTTTGGTCTCTGGTGGCTTCTTTCATCAAACCTGTGAAATTGCATTTTTACCATGTTTGAAAATAAATGTTTGCGCGTCTGCGACTGAATGCACTCCCTCACTGCTTGCACCTGCATTTCCACTGTGACTGCTGCCTGGCACGTCCAGAACCTGCCAAGCAGCGTCTCATCTGCGATGAACGACACAGACGTACTTGTTTGCATTTGGGCATGCACCGACAGCCAGACTCCTCGACTGTCAGTGAAGCGTGAGCTGCTCTCACCCGACCAGCGGCGTGTGGTCTGAGTCCTGGATCCTTCTCTCACAAGTTCACAATAAAGTCCATAATATTTCATTGCAGTCTGGCATTACCATATAAGTGCAGTAAGAGCTCCGGGAGTGTTCTGTTGTCGGGTTGGGTGGTAGGTCGATGCCTGATCGGAGCGAGTAAACACATGTTAGTATCAAAGCATGGCGGTACCACGGTGTTGTAGCCAAGAGACGCCGAGCAAAATATTTCTCTAACTTTGTTTACCCAACTGCAGCAGATGAGCACATGTGGCTGGTTGTGTGACTTCTTCTGAAAAACGGCATCCTGTTGTGTACAAACACTGTACTTCATAATGCATGGCTGTCCAGGCTCTGCTCAGCCTCCACGGTGCATCTGTGCATTGCACAAGTAGTGCAATGTTGCACGTAAAATCAGAGAATCAAGCGGTCGATGGATCCATTCAATCCTGCAACATAACCACATCACAGTGAACACACTGTCCTGTGATTGTTTACATCGCCAAGGACCACACACTGACAGCTTGATTACTTTTGGTTTTTTGTGTGGTCGGTGGTAGGTTTTGGCTCGGGCAGACGGTGCCCCTGTGATGGATGTGGTTTTGCTAGCTCCCACTGTAAATCTCCACCAAACAAAGCTCAGTATCTTACTTGAGCTGTCCTCACCCCGATCACCCTGTGGGGGCCTCCCCTGCCACCAACACTGTCCAACAGGCAAAAAAAAACACACTTTGTCCTCCGCAGCTGCCATTACTCTTTACACTCGACTCTTCCCTCTGTTCTCCTCCACGTTAACGAACTGCCTGTTATTCAAACACTATTCCCCTGAAGGTGCTGAAATGCAGCGAAGAAAAGCCTCCTTTTCTAATTCTAGAATAAAGAGAGGAGGATGTGAGAGAAAAAGAGGTGAAAGGTGGCTGAGGAGGGAGGGAGGAGATACTGGCAGGCATCCCAACTTTGTGCAAGTCAAGATTTGACACTCGGGCTCCAAAGCACTGACGCTGGCTCGAGATTCGGCGCTGGCTGAATCCAACCTTCCTTTCATCTAATCACGTGTACGCAGGGAACAGAGAGTTATATATTCCACAAATAAACAGATGTACATACGTAACATGTGCTCTACAGTCACAGCGGCTCCCCTTTTGAAAATGAAACAACAGCCAACAACCAACAAACGGACACAGCAGCTAAAACAGCCACCTACTCGAAAAAGGTCTGCGTTGCCTTCAGGCTCTCTAACACAGAGACACACAGATACACGCACACACATTTGCCAAGGCCAGCTATGCAGTTTGCACCTCAAAGCCAGGAAATCAAAAGCCGTTTGTATTCAAACGCTGTGCGGAGGAAGAGGGTTGGTCGGTTTCCTGTGCCCACCGCACCACGCAGCCCCGGGGTCCTGGCGACAGCCTCACAAGCCCCGTCTGCATCAATAACCCCACACCATTGTGACGGACACAAAAGCTGTCTTAGGATAAGCCAGGAGAAAAAGGTGCCACTCTTTATTCCTCCCTCGTCCCCCTCGTTTCCTCCCGGCTGTGCTGGAGAATAAAGTCAACAGCAGCGCGGAGACAGACGAGGCACGGGGAGAGGAGCTCTGCACGCACGCCTCCAAAACCAACTGTGTTCGGGAGCAAAGTTGACAAACGCTATGAATCTTTAAAAAAAGGATCGTGTGAGTGTCACGGCAGCGTCGGGCATGTTTTAAATATCAAAATTTATTGACAAAGATACAAGTGGCCCCAAATATCCTGTACAGGTGATTCACTTCCTTTCTCGACAAATAGCTGACCACATTACGGATTTACAAAGGCATTAGTACAGACATCAAACATCTACGTTGTCCGATGGGTAAAATATGTACAGAGAGAACTCCACGATCATTTACAACAGATAGAAAATGATTATCTGTCAAAACACGGGCACAGTGCAGTATTTACTTTGAGGTATCTCATACAAACAAGTCTTCAATGTGTTGATGGAGTCACAACGCAGGTGATGAACTGTGTGTGTGTGTGTGTGTGTGTGTGTCTGTTCTGCTCAGTTAAAGGCGCACTATGTCTTTCTGGGGAAGAAATTTAAGCTCTTCAGGGACTGATCTTTGCATGCCTGAGCAAACTTGTTGTTTTCATGCCTGAATAAACTGAATAGACAAACTCACCTTCAAGGATAACACAATTTCTGTTACTTTGTTTATATTTGGCGGACCCTGCCACCTTTCCCTTTCCAGCTTCAAACAGTCTTCTGGGGACCTTATTTTCCTCGGGAGGCAGCTTGTTTTTATCACTCTCTCATTAATATTGTAAATATTACAATTCTGAGTTCGAATTTCTTCTCCAAAACTACACAGTGCCCCCTTTAAACAGCGATCATGTCGTAGTTGGATCCTGGTGTGGTTTAGTGGGACTCATGCACTAAAGGTGTGGATTAGTGAACATAAACAGCTAACAGCACAAACTCATCTGGAAAACGTCACAACATCCTGTACAGTACACCTCAAACAAACAAACAAAAAAAAACATTCATCGTTTCATTTACACAAAAATACTGTAAGTATATTCTTCTCGTTTTTTTTTTCTGAGCAAGTTAACAGGGAGAGAAAAAGATTGCGGTAACACAGCCGTCGCAGACCACGACCTCAGAGCTGTCAAAATGAAAAACTAGTCGACCACATTCCTCGCCCAGTCAGTAATAGATGGAGGAAGAAATGAGGAGTGATGGGTAGCCCTCTGAGAAGAGACTCCCCCAGTCATAGTGCATTACAACGTCTGCGCGGCCCGTCCGTGCAGCCATCTCAGCTTCAGTGCATTTACTCTCCTTCCCTCTAAAAGCCAGCCCAGGTACGCTTCCTTAACCACGAGCTCTCACCTGCTTAATAGCTATTGATTAAGCATCAGGAGGAGGCGCTATCCATTCTCAGTCCTGTTTCTCGCACAGCAAACTGATGAACGGGACGTTACAGCTGGTGGAGAAAGCCTATTTCCTCACAGCTCGCCTGCTCATGATGTTCATTTCGTCCACAGCGTGAGCAACGCTAACTACTCGATAAGAATGAAGAGTGATGGCTCTAACGTTTAGAGAACGGTACGTTACGATACAGTACGATAGCTTATCAACACAGCGAGCGATGGTTATCACAGGGTTAAATATGGACAGTTCTATGAACCATCCTCGGTTTAATTTTACACACAGCCGTCAGTCCACACAGTGCATTTAATCAATCATGGCTTCTAAAGCGAACAGATCGCAGGTCACAGCCTGCGGTCGCCGTTCTCCACATACTCAGCCAGGCTGTTCAGCGCCGTCTCCTCGCTCTTGGACTGAAGGACGTGGTCGCCCTTCCTCGAGGGTTTCTTAGTGGCCCGCGACAGCTTCCTCCTGAACGTGTCTCCGGCCAGGAAGTAAAGAATAGGATCCACGCAGCTGTTGAGGCTCGCCAGCCCCCGCGTCACCTGGTAGGTTGCGTAGACGCGGTTGTTGAACTCGCACATGTCGGGGCTCTGGAAGTACAGCCTGGCCCTCATGTTCAGGTTCTTCATCACGTGGAAGGGCAGGTAGGAGACGGCGAAGACCGCCAGCACGATGATGACCAGGTGGATGGATTTCTGCCGCAGGGGCGCGTTGTTCATGTCGTTGTAGATCAGCGCTTTGACGATCATGCCGTAGCAGCAGAATATGATGATGAACGGGATGCAGAAGCCGAACACGGTCAGAGTCATGCTGTAGATGAAGTAACCAGGGAGCTCATCCTCGGTGGTGGTGTCGTAGCAAGTGGTCGCGTTACGCTTGGAGCCCGTCCTGGAGTAATACAGGATGGGGGAGATGCCTATAACAACCACTGCCCACACCAAAGCGCTGGTGATGACTGCGTTTTTCTTCTTCAGCCGGCCCAGAGACTTGAGCGGGTGCACCACCCCGGTGTACCTGTGCACGCTGATGCAGGTCAGAAACAGGATACTCCCGTAGAGGTTCACATGGAATATGAAGCGCTGCAGGCGGCACAGCACGTCCCCGAATATCCAGTCGGTCTTGTTGAAGTAGTAGAAGATGAGGAAGGGCAGCGAGAGGACGTAGCAGAAGTCAGCCAGGGCCAGGTTGAACATGTAGACGGAGATGCTGCTCCAGGGTCTCATGTGGCACACGAACATCCAGATGGCCAGGCTGTTGCCCACCAGCCCCGTGATGAAGACCATGATGTACACGGTGGGCAGGTAGTAGAACTGGAAGCCCGTCTTGGTGAGGGAGCATCCTCGCGTGTGGTTGTGGAGATCGGTGACATTCAGGAGGGAGGTCAAGTTCAGGTCTGTGGTCATGGTGTCAGGGGCAGAGGCAGGTCCTTTCACTGCGGGGAGGAGGACACATTTTTGATGCGTGAGCTGCCACTTAGACATCAAATAACAAGTCAGACACATCAGTGACCTGCTGCTCTGTGCTGCAGATGTTTGGTTTGTAATTAAAAGCAAAGCGGTCATGCATTAAGTCCGCGTTCAAGCCACAAAACTTCATTTTGCGGAACGCCTACGCACGCACGCACACACACACACACACAGAGAAAGAGAGAGAGAGAGAGGAGTGATTAACATATTGCAACACTCACCGCTGTGATAGACTTGTATTCCACATTCCTATAGCCTTCACAGTTGCGAAGATTTCAGTCAACACGCAGGGACGGGGCGTTACGAGCTGTCAGGTGTCTTCATTCAGTCTCCAAACACTGTTGGGAATTGTTGAAAAGTTGTTTCACCTTCCACACTTCAAGGGGCGAAGAGGAAGAAGAGGTGAAAAAAAAGTCTGCGGTCGATCCGTCACGAAAAGAAAGGCGACGATTTCCCACAACAGCGGCGGCGGCGGCGGGACGCAGCAGAGACAGCTGCAGGCTCTGGCACGAAGAGCTGCAATCGCGAGCAGAGCTCCGTAAAGCGAGAGGAGGCTGTGCGCGCTGCGCAGAGGGGAGGGGAGGTGCGCGCCACACAACACCACTGAGCGCGCAGCTTCCCGTCTCCAAACGCGCTCTTTCTGTTCCTCCCTCCTCCCACTGGACCCTGATCAGATCCGAGCTGCCGCCTGCCAGCCTGCACGGGAGAGATATAGGTGTGGAAATATGGATTCTCTTCTTTTAGAGTCAGTTTTTGCAGAATTTAATAAAAAATAATGATAAAAAAATGTTTGGCATTTCCGTCCATCCGGGGAGAGAGATTGAGGCTAGATGTGTGCAAGCCAGTAATAATATTTGGCCCATTACGCACAGATGTATCATGCCACAAGGTTGAGTAATAACATGTCTGCTGTTTCAATTAGAAATTTCGAGAGGAAAATAAATATTAGCCCCCAAATCACATTCAGAAAAACGGTGTCAAAATGATTTGGCAGAGAGGGAAAAAAAAAAATCATATATTATCATTTAAATGGGAAGTGGGCAGAGCTGTAATGGGCTCCGGTGATATGTCATGGTTATTGCAATTCCAATTTTGCATGAAATATTCTCCCACAATGGCAGTCAGTCCATCATGAGGAGTCACGAGCCATCGACTGAACAAAAATGAGAGAAGGTTAGACGGTAAATAATTGCTTTTTTTTTTTTACATCAAGATGGTCATTTTAGTGTCTGAGATAGACAGAAAGACAGACGGATGGATGGATGGATGGATGTGTCTGACAGAGCCAAGGACAAAGCCGACCCTGGCAGAGGCAGCAGACAGAAGGAGGACGGTTCATTAGGCTGTGATGCCAAACATCTTTAAAAACTGTAGGAAACAGGAGTTAGCCAAGACTGTAGCAATAATCTAATGGATGTTGTTAATAGGACAGTGAATAAATGTCCGCTATGAACTTGGTAGATGTCCATTATGGTCTACCAGAGGATATTAGTTTGGTAGCGGTGAAAGTCTCTTCTTCACAGTCTCTTCTTTCAAGATCTTGACAAGGTCAGGGAAGCAACACAACATATTTACTTCTTGAGCATGTGCAGACAAAAGCACATGGTGACACTTTATTTTCCAGGTCCTGTAGTGGCAGTCAATTTCCTGAAAGTGACTGATAGGTAACAGCTGGGAGGAGACCCCAGGGTAGACCTGGAGGGATTACAGATCTCATTTGGCCGGTGATCCCCCGGGTGAAGCTGGAAAACTGAGACAGGGACGTCTGGAATAACCTACTTAACCTGCTGCCACCGTGACCAAAACTGGATAAGTGGAAGAAAATCGATGGATGGATGGATGGATGGTTTCTAGAGAGGATGTGTAATTTGGTACTTATTATTATTATAAATGGGTACAGCCTTCTAAAGGTGGACTTTGGATTCATTCTAATTAATCGCAGAGAGTCTTCAAGCAGGGAAATACCTCTAAAAAACAGCAATAATTAACTCTGCAATACTACTACTGTGACATTTACTGGTTCCTCCTAGAAACTCAAATAAGAGAGCTGGTATTTATGTGTGCAGTATCAGAACAGCATCTCTATTTTCACATGAATAGCATCAAATGAGTCAGTTCTTTCCAGGGACTGTCTTTGGAAATGATTGATTAACTTCTTGAACCGTGATTTTGGATTTACGGTCAGAAAAATCTGAATATGACATTTTTATTCTTTATATCCTCGTTCCAACAAGCTACATGATGCTACATCACATTTAATGGAAAATTCAAGCTGTCTTGTGCATCATCTTATACACTTTACCACAGTTCAACCTGCAGTATTTGATATTTATGAAAATGTCGGGATCTTGTCGAGAATTTGGAATAATCTTCTGGGGCTTTGCACAATGTTTGTCTGCACAGCCATCGCAGGCTGGATCAATCCAGCCGATCCAGCAGGGTGTGTAATACCCCTCTCCCCTTTCACACTGAAGAAAAACCCACACACACTAACACTAACAAACATGTGGCTTTTGTCTTCAATGTGAATGTGTACATTTGGCATTTACTCCCACTTAAACAGTCACAGTTTAAAGAACACGCATGTTCCCAATAATTTTGGTGTAAAAATGGTATAAGAAATTGCAGGACTTTCAAAATAAAGCATTGCCAAACAGGCAGTACACCCGTTATCCCTCCGAACCAACTAAAGGGAGCATAAAAGGACAAAAAATAAGAAATACTAGAATACATTCACAGCAAGACAAAACACCTCGGATAATACCTCAGAGAAAATTTGATAGTAATTCTTTATTTTATAGGTGCAGTATGTAAGAATTGACCACTTGTTGAATTCATACTCCAAACAAATAGGGGGCAGTGTATCACCTGAGTAACTGCTAACTGATGCTAACTTTAGCTGCTGTTAGCTGGTATCTTCAGTTAACCATGCAGCTAGCTGTCGGATAAGCTGACTCTGGCTGGACTGGAAACTTGGAGCACCAGGGGGAGTGTTACCTCTAAATTCCAACAGATCCGTGTTTGGTCCATCTCCGATCCGCCACGGCAGCAGAGCTGATAGGTTTCACTCTCATCTATGTGTTTACTTCCACTGACTCCGCCGCGTTGTGTATCTACTCCATCTGTATTGACGCCAGCACAAAAATCTCAAAAAAGAGACAAATCCGAGCACTTCTTCTAATCCTCCGGTCGGGAACACGAACCTTTTATCTGTTTGTTGTTGTGTTTACAACACATACGTGTAACTGCAGTCGCGCATGATTCTGTAATTATCGCGGGACCTCCACGGTCTCACGACACCAGCTGTCCGGTAGTGCTGCACCGTGCTGCACTCAAAACACAGCTGGTGGGTGTTGATGGAGCACAGAGCAAAACCATAGCGGAGCCGTTCCATATCGTACATGCAGCCAGTGGAATTCCTGGGTTAGTTTTGTTTACAATCAGACTGACAGCCTCTTGACGTACAAAGTGGATAAGGGTAGCTGGTTAGCATGCTAACTTCAATACATATCTCTGCAACACAGTGGACCATTCTGACATAACATCAAAACTATTGTTTCTTCACATTTTGTTGATATTCTTACATATTGAACCTTTAATTGATTCTAATTTACGATGTGAGGCTTAAAAGTGATTCACATCTTGTTTAGCTTTTAGCTACAGATGTTCCCTCTGCACAGAGTTGCTTCACAACAATACTGCATATTCACAAATCCAAAGTATGTGAACTGTGTAATTGTACCTGTTCCATAAATGTGGCACATCATTTCACATGATTACATGTGAGATGTACCGTATTACCATAGTGGAACATGTTAGAAAGAGCAGCCAGAAAAGTCCCAATTAGAGTCTAATTGCATGAGAGTCTGAGAGAGGGAAAATATCTGAAGCAAATTAGGTAAAATGGATGAGCACATTTTTACCCCAAATTATGCCTTTTTCACACTAATTTGGACAATTAGCTGTGGGCATTGAAATTCTTGTCAAGGCATGTTTGAGTGCCGCCCTATTGGAAACTTGCAGCATGACCACACTGTAGTTATATAATCAGTTCAAGATATCTAACAGTGTACATCTGCCAAAGCACAGAGCGATGGAGCATGCACACTGTGGTTTCTCCTTTGTGCACTGCAGACACAGCAAGTGTGCAGCTGTCGGCACCGAGCCAAAGGCTTCAGTCAACGCAGAATTCTGCAGCTATTGATTGTGCAAACTCATTCCTGAAACATAGCTGACGACGTGCGAGTTTGACATGTGACATTTAAAGAGCATCTGCTAACTCTGTCCGCTCCTGTATCCTCGCCAAAACGCCCCAAGTGTCGTCTTATGAGACCGACGTGAAATGAGGAGCGAGGACGAAATATTCAGAGTCTCAAGGCAAAGCAAAGTGAGCAAAGTTAAGAAAATGCCCGCTGCACCTGCCATTACATTTCCTGCCAAGGACCCTATCCTATTTGGCTCTGACCTCCATTTTCTGCCCCACGGGCTGACAGGGACAGAGACATATTGGGCACGGCTGGACGTGCACTGGCAAGTTTCATTTGAATGTATTAAGGACTAACTTTGGCGAGGTCAGTGTACCTCAACCCATCAGAGGAGCTGCTGAGTGGCGCTTTTAGAATGGATTCAAGACTTTTTGTTGCAGCCCAGTCACCGGGATGAAATGTTAAGAGTTAGCCTTTCTGAAAACCACAGAAACATCCGTCAGCACTTTATTAACATGTGTATATTTCATATGAAGAGGTGGAGTTACAGGCAACAAGGCTGCCAAACCAGGGACGGTGGCATCTAAACATTTGTAAGCATGGCACCACTGGATATTTTTGAAGGAGGACCAGCTATTATCAACTATGTTTGTGGCGACAAAACCTGATGTTGTTAATTAGACCTCGGGATATATCCAGCAGTGTTCGTGGTATTTTTAGCCAAACCATGACGTTTTCCTAAACCTAACCAAGTAGTTTTTATGCCTAAACCTAACCAGTGCATAAGCACAGCGCTGTGACAAGAGACACATAGATAATGAAGCCTAAAGAAACGTAAAGTTGCAACACAAAGTTTTAACTTATCTTTGGTTTTGCAGAGACGCACTTTGCTAACATTCATTCTGGTGATTGGGTTGTTTGGGAAGAGGAAATAAATCGATTAATTGCAAAAAAAATTGAAAAGACACTTCTCTTTTATTGAAACCCAGCAACAAACACAGTTATTTCTGTTACCCTTGTGAGTGCTTTCTTCTTACTGTGTTGTATTTATTATTGAATACCAACAAAGAAAGAAAGAAAGCATACAAAAGAAGACAGTAAACACTGTCAGGATGAAGAAAACAACATTTTGGGCTCAGATCTTTGTTAGGCATCAAACTTACAATACAAAAAGCAGTAAAAAAGGAGTCAAATCACAAACACGAGAATTTAATACATTAAATAATTGCTGAAATAAGGTGTATTAAATGACAAAAGCAATGTGTCTCAAAAGAAGTGGTTTCAATCCTCCTGTTTTGCAGTATTGATACTCCAGTACACAGACACATTGCACCTCTATATAGCCTTTGTGCAAGCCTTGTTATATTTACTTCGTCCCTTCTTCATAAAAGTGTGAAACCTGGTACTGTTTGGAGGCAAAAACACCACGTGGCGGCCATTTTACTTTGCACCATAACTGAATTATGTATTTTGCACCATATCTCCTAAACCAAACATGATAACACAGACAAGGTGATGTCCAGCCCTGTGTTTTGACGGTCAAGGATCACATTGATACCTGGGGGCAGAAAACAGGTGAGAACTCAAATTCATGATTCAAAACAAGAGTCAGGGAGGCAAGAAATATAACGATCTTCTTCTTGTGAATAAAAAGTTTCATAAACAATAAAATACACTTTCAACTCCAACTGTACATGGTCTGGCATCACCAGTAGCTCAGTTTGGCAAACTGTGGATAAATAAAGTGAGGATGTTGACTTTATTACTCGTTTCTACTTGTGCTGCTCAAATTACACACACAAAAAAAACAAGTCATAGAGAAAATTCAATATTTCACAGTTGTGCCATGAATACAAACACAAAGATAATGGAGTCAATGTTGTCTTTATTAAATTGAAAAAACAGCCTGTAACAGTGCCGCGACATTATTAACCTGGCCTGACTCCCACTCAGCTCACACTGTCACAGATTTTGGTGAGTCAGGTGTTCCCAGTCAGAACCAATCCATGTCTGAGGGAACACTGCTGCCCTGCACATGCTTCCAGGTGTGAAGCTAGATAAGGACGGAGGTGAAATTACCTTCTGCGGCTCCCGTCCCCTCGCTCAGTGTAGCTTACGGATCACTGCCCTCCAGTCCAAAACATCCTAACCGCTGTTTCATTCGGTCTCGAGTGTGGAACAGGCAAAAATAAAAAATAAAAAATACACCAGGAAGCGTGACATTATTGCAGGCACTTTAAAACAGGTCATTACTTGCGAGATACAGCTGGAATACATTCTTAGCTCTAACAAGCCCACTGGGTCCTGTTGTTTCTCAGCTGCACTGCTGGTTTCAGTCCCATCGCTAGAAGTCTCCACACTGATTGGATGTAATAACACTTCTCTTCATGTCCCAGTTGTAATCATAACGACAAGTGTAAAGGGAAGGGAAATTATATTTGTCTCAGGCTCTGACCTGTATTTCTTTACATCCCGCTTCGCTGGCGCGTCTGACAACCCAATCACTATCAGAGTCCGGACGGCTAATAGTGTTTCCTGCCTCTGCGATTCTGCTTAACTGTGGTGGAACGGGGTCTCTGCAGAAAATCAGACTCACACCAGCGTGCATCCGTCTCATTAGGAAAATCTAATTTCGCAAATTAGCAAACAACTTTCCTCTTTGCTGTTACAGTCCATCTCTCGAGCTCCCTGTTTTTATCTCCTTTGTTCCCCATTCGTCTGCATGTTCCTCTCCATTCATTCATTTCTTTCTCATTTCTCGTCTGCCTTTGTGCCCGCTCTGTGTATAGTTTTTTTCTATTAAATTCACTGCTTTCTTTATTTCGCTTCATCCAATTCCAGGCTCATCACATGCTCATGAGAAGACCACCACACACAACGCACGCGTGATTCTGATGCGCATCTCGTCTGGTATTGATCTCCCTTATCAGCCGCCCCACAGACTGGGCTGGAAAATAATGAATTCTTCTTTTGTCTCGTTTTTTTTTTTCTCTTTCTGTCACTCTGCATCACTCCACCGTCCCGCCTCCCTTTGCAATTCCTCTTTTATGTTCCTCTTCCATTCATGCTTATACGTTTCGGATTAGCGTCCACGCACCCCGCTCTCCTCGCCTGTAAAGTCGAGGTGAGCTTTTCCCTACATGGAAACCCTGAGTAGCCTGCATTTTCTCGTGCTCGCTCTGTGTTTCCAGCCTAAACACCCATTACTACTGGCACCCTATACACTGGGCCTGGGAGAGCAAAACAATTTAGCCACATTTCCAGTAATAGCACATCTGATAGCCTGGCTGACTCTTTCCCCCTGGGACTCGCTATAATGACACTGCATGGCTCACTTGGTAACAAACTTGGGACCAACACGCAGTGCGATCACAGTGCATCAGCTGTCAGAAATGTTAATTTTGTGTTTGTGCAACGGGATTTCCATCAGAGCGCTGACAGTTTTTAATCTATGCATATTTGGAATCAAAGCATAATATTTATGATATCACATCTTTAAACTCGGCAGTTTGTAAGTGAATGTTAGCATGCTCGTAGAATGAATAAACACATGCAGGCCTCACGGTGATGTGTGTTTAACCAACATGAATATAAACTCATTATACAGCTCATAAGTCAGTGTACACTGGATAACTGCATGAAAATGTGTGTTTATTATATAGGAGATCTGATATCCCTCATCATTAGTTCCCATTTGACTACTTTGTAATCACACTAAGGAACAGTTTACTTAAAGCTGCTATGTTTGACATTTTCACACTAACAATGAAGGAAATGACTACTTGTATGTGAAAGGAGTAATGTGTGGCGATGAGCCCACAGATTATCACTTGTCATCGCTGTTCTTCTCATCATTCAGCTTTTGTCTTACGGCCCCCAAATCTGCTGTTTTGGTTGTGTCTGACCACTCTCATTAGCACTGTTTCCAGCCGCAGCTGTCAACAAAAATGCTATAAAGAAATATTAAGCAAAACAGCAAACTCTTCATGCTATCTTCCCAGCACTAAACAGCAGGCAGACAAAGTTCACAACTGGCTTGAAAACATAGTGGAGCAGTTACAGAGCCAGGGAGTTGGTGGAGACGAGGTAATGTTTTTTAAAGTTTTGCTCACGTTATGTTTGGTCACGTTTGCCGACATCATGTCTCACTCTCCGACGCTCTCCCGGGAGTAATAGCGACACGCGACCAAATAAAACGCAACATTAACGCCTTGAGTAAACTATGGATTTCTCTTGATCATTGTTGCATTTAGGACAATGTCAACAATATACAATATGCCATTAGACAAAGCTTGAAGAAACATTTTTTATTATATTTGAAGAAAGTCTCTCCACATCCCGACAGCAATCGAGAAATCAAATGATCTGATTAAAAAAAGAAACAAATCAGGTGTCTATGGCTGTCAAAGGGCTCCATGAAGCCCATCCAATCATTATATTTCAGCCTGAACGAGGCCCACAAGGCGAGGCGGATATATTGCTAAAGTCTCACAGCGCTGAGTACTAAGAAATTGCCATGTTACTTGTTTATGTTCATTATGACAATGTTGGGTGTTACCTTACATGCTAATGAGGTGTGAGGTAGTTGGATACGGTCAAGGAAAGGTGGGCCACTGCAGCACCGATTGACTGGTTTAGCAGCTAACCCGCTAACATTTGCACTCAGCACGCACCCACAGCAGTAGTGATTGCAGTTAACTAGCCATTCACACTTATCTCTCAGCTGGCCAGCAAGAGCTGCGTGGCAGCCAGCGCAGCCAGGCAGTGTGCGCTCATGTGTTTTAGAGGACTGGCTTTGGAAGGAGGCCTGAAGGGAGGGGGTGGATAGTACTTGGTTACAACATTTGGCCAGCTTTAACTTGAGATACGCTGAACAGATTTATGGACAGATTGTAATATTACTATAAACACGTCACAGTAATTTAACCTTCACAGTAAGTTTAAAATGTCTCCTGCTCTCCTCATGTGATTGCCGGAGAACTAGCATTCACACTGCATGGACCTTAAAAGAAAGGTCAGCTAAGTCAGGTGGACTCTTTAGTTTTAGTAAACAGCTCTGGTGTGTTCCCACACACACACACATACACACACACACACATAAAGGTCAGCTGCTCCCCAGGGCCCCTCTGACTGCAACTGTGATCAACAGGCTAAACCTTATGACCAACCCCACATGCCGTCCACGCTCCATCTTCTCTTCTTTTTATTCAATCTTCCTTATTCTACCTTCCTATCACTCCTATCTGTATTTCTCATATCCACTATCTGTCTATCTTAAACAAATGGAAAAAGGTATCATTTACTTTTGCTGGTCCACACACCGAGCAACTGATTTTTCTATAATCTGATCAATGCAGCTGAATGTCACAGAGCCTTTCTGTCAAGCAGAGAGAAGGTCAATGTGTGTCTGCTCTGTGTAAATACCACAGTAATGTAGTTCCCGGGGCCACCGTTCAGCCAGGATTTTACAGTGGAGTGAGTCGAAGTACGGCTGATATTTGTGCATTTTTGGAAGGCAAGTGTGATGTGAATCACAATGTGAAGGTGAAGTCAGAGTTGACTGAATGATGAAGAAAGAGTTGAGCCAAAAGTTCTTCCTAAATATTCAGCCCATGTTGTAAACTTTAAACTGATTGCATAAATTAATCAGATCAAAAAAATCCTTTCCCTGTACTTATCCCAGTTTAGTAATTTGCCATCACACTCCCCGTTCATAGTTTCCTCATAGGTCACGGACACCTCGTTAGAAGAAATAAGAAGCACTTGTTAGTAAATCGTGATGCAGTGAATCAGCAGTTCCAAGGTATGGTAACTGACTCTAATTTCTAGCAGGCCTCCTAGTAACCCATGAGTCTGTCTGGTTCCTCCCTTCAAACGACTGGATGTATTATTTTTATTCGCTTGTTTATTTTCCTGCATCATTCCTCTCCCTTCAGACCATCCATATAAAGCCAAACGAGATCCTTCTGGACCTCAAACAACCAGACCACAAAGTTTATGAGTGTGTCAGCAAGCCAGCACGTTCATTACAGAGATTTTATAGGTTTTATGTAATTACAGTGTGAGTTATGTGTGAAACAAAATAGACAAAATGTGTATTTACAGAAAACCACAATGCTCACAATGCATCAAGATCGTCCATTCAGCTATTTATTAGGCACATTTATTAAGCCCCACACCATTCAGAGCCATCAACTATCCCTTAACAGATCCCAGTGACACTGATTATTAGAAAGGATCGAGAGCATCAAGAGGGCTTGGCAGCAGAGAGGTTCACTGATGCACCAGTTGAGATAAAAGAAAAGAAAATGAGTTTAATAAAGTGTGAGAAGAAAAGGCCCCCAAATAATCCTAAATTCTTGTGATTTCCAATTAAGTCTAATATTTCCAGTTTCAAATCGTACATTAGTATATTTTTAATCCGTTTTGTAAGAGTAGACGGTGAGAGTTGCTTCTAGGAAGTGACAGCAAGTCTAGTGCCAATTAAGGAAGTGAATGCTCCAATGGAGCGAGTTGGAGTAAATTCAGTTAATTCGCAAATGGGTTTGGGGGATAAATATAAATTTGACACATTTTTGACAAGATCAAAATAAAAAGTGCTGCGTTAGTTCAATGGAGTTTTAGAGCATGTCTGACTATAAGAGAAAGTACTTTAAGGGTTGGGTTCACTGGGCTTTCTTCTTGGTTCCCTTCTTTCAAAAAATACACACAATATCAAACAATAGTTATATTAATAGGAGGAGGCAGGGAAGCCATGGTTGACCAACTGCTCTGTTAAGAAACTAGTCACGCACCACATAAAATCCTTCCTTCCTCCCACTCTGGACCCCCCCATGCCAACTCTCCTCCGCCGAGGATCTCCTCTGCCCTCCACTTAGCCCTCACCCACCTGGAAGCAAAAGGCTCCTGTGTGAGAAGTCTGTTCATAGATTTCAGTTCAGCAATCAATACTATCATCCCTCAGCAGCTGATAAGGAAACTGAACCTGCTGGCCCTGAACAACTCACTGGGTAACTGAATACTAGACTTTCTCACTGAGAGACTGGAATCTGTTAGGATTGGCAAAAGCACATTTACAAAGCAGACCAAGCGCTGGTTCTGGCGAACATGGCTGGTCCTCAGACCACTGCACCTTTTATTTGGCTTTATTTGTGCTCCAAATCATAGGTCAAACCACTTTGCCAAATCAGCTACAATCATAAATTGAACTACAGGAATCAAACTATGGGAACTACAGGAAATTAACATGGGAACTTGGGCTAAAAACACCGCCTCACCAGCCAAGAACCTATCTGCTTAGGCATCAGTGAGAGCTTTCTGACCAGGTGCATCACTGTGTGGTTTGGGAGCCTCACTGCATCAAACCACAAGACCCTGCAGTGTAAAGTGAACAAGGCTGGCAAGATCACTGGTGCCTAACTCCCCTACCTCCTGGACATTTACAACAACCGCCTAGTCTGCAAAACCACCAGCATTGTAAGTGACCCCATCCATCCCTCCACACAGCCTCTTCAGTCTCCAGCCATCTGGTAGGAGATACTGGAGCCTCCAAGCCTGCTGCGCCAGACAGTATAACAGCTTCATACATCAGGCTGTCAGGATGCTCAACTCTCTCCCATCTGCTTCTAAAGAGTCTGACTGTGACTCGCCCCTCCCATCCCCCTCCACATGTCCAACAGCAGCAGCACTTTTATATGCCAACACCGGGATCTGAGGGTCCTCTGTATGTCCTGCACATCTAATTGACAATTAAGTTAACATTGACTTTGACTTCATCTCTTTTCTTTTTTTCTGGTTGGGTGCACTGGGACGATATGTTGTTTTAAAATGTTATTTAGCTGATAAATCCTGTACAAAAAAACTATGACAATCCAAAACAATAACTTTATTAATGAGACTTATACATAGATATTTCAAAATACACCAGCCAGAAGAGCGCACAGCAGAATATATTAAAGCGCTTTTATTCAGCGTAGACATTAGGAAATCAATTATTAATACAAATCAAATATTTATAAATTTTAAATCAATATAAATGAGTCCTGGGAAGAAAGAGAATTGCTATCCGCACATCTTTCTTGAATAAATAGCTATGAAGTGCCAGTGCCTTTCAGTCTACAGGAGGAGCAGCCGACTGGACAACTGGATTTAAAGGTGCAATATGAAAGAATTTTGGTTCAGAGATATCAACTGAATGTGAAGGATTAACAGTTTTGACAATATTATGTGTATGTATTGTTACATGGCATGTTAAGCATGCTAACAAGGCCTGGGCTGGTCCAAAGCTCCTGCACTGGCGGTGTCAACACAAACACTTCGGATCGTAGACATTTATACATAGACGCCTCACTGAGTCTGTCTGAAAGAGTGACAGAGTGGGGGGTGGGGGTGACAAGAGGTTTGAATATAACCAGGATCATGATGCTCAAAGCTGTTTGAGGTATAGCTAGTACTCAGTAGTCACAACATTGGGCACAGGCAGGGGTTCGGTCTCTTAAACGAGCTGTGAACAGTCCACTGAGAGGCTCTCTTGAGCCTTCTTTGAGGTCTAAGATGTCCTGGTAGCCACAGGCTAAAGTAAAGGATAAAATATTGAAATTTTCTCAGTGTAATAGAAAAAACATAATTGATTCCTTCACATTCAGACAGGAAAAAAACATTTTCAGCATAGTGTGGCATTGACTTACAGCCTAGTGATACACCTACCCTTTGGAGATGAGCTGGGAAACAGAGGACAGAAGGAACAGCTCCATCTCTGATCCTGACGTCGACGTACGACTCAATGCGACGTCTACGTATATATGTCTATGCTTCGGACTGATAGCTGCACGGCTATCTGACCCAACAAGCTAATGGCAGCAGTTAGCGGTTACACTGGTGATATGCTGCCCCCTATTTGTTGACTATGAATTCAGCAAGTGATCAATTCTTACATATTGTATCTTTAAACAATTTTCTCTTTTAAGAGCAGGCAATGACGGACAAGACACATGTTACAATGACAATGGGATCTCTTAGACGCTCCCTGAATTGACCAAGCAGAGTGCTAAGCCTAAACAGGGAGCACAATGCAGAAAAAAAAAGATGGAGGCTGGGTCGGTGGCGGCAGCAGCAGCAGTGTGTGGCAGCTTATGAGTAGGAGCGGTTATGAGTGAGGAGGGAGCCGTATTTAAATGGACCGCCTCGTGGTGAGGATAGCTGTGATTGGTGTGATTCTGATTGGTAACAATGATTCGATCGGCAGGCTGTCAGCTGATTGCAGCTGGGGCGTATGACTTCTGTGTCCTGCATGAACTGACGCTAAGCTTCATTTCTGTGTGTTACCAATGGAATAACAGTAAATAAAATGAATTAAGCCAAAACGATCCTTATGTCTTGAAAGGGAACTAACTCGCACTATTCAAAAGCTGATTTAAACCACCACATTTTCACTTAATCCAATCCATTTAGCCCGAGCAACAACAGTTTCGACTTGGATGACGGAGCAAGCCCATTTTTAAACTGAATTTGCAATGGTGAGGCTGTAAAAACAGACTGAAATTGCGTACTTAACCTGATTTACGAGAGGAGTCTTGTTAAATGATGAAACATTTCCAAAGTGGAGTGGTTTTAAATGTCAAACGTGAGGAATGTGAAGGGATGGATGGAAAGGATTGCAGGGTACAGAGCGGCTTTCTAATGGAGAGAGTTCTCTGTTACTTAATCATTTGTTGCTCAGAGGCGAGGAAACAAGGATGCAGAGATGTTTAGAGCAAAGTGGGGGTGAAAGAGTCGAGGCTAATGGTTGCACATTAGCGTAAAGCTTTTTGTGTGGCCATATAGAGGATAATACTGACTCCCGGAGACTAAAGGGCTTGGCGAGGCGTACAGGATGTACATAATGATGCTTCCAGGAGAGCCCCACATCGATCTACACATTGCCTGTATCCATACAAGACTGAATAAGGTTTTAATCAAATGTTCCCTGGATGACTTCCATTTTTACCCAGCATAACTGTAGTAGCTTAGAGGAGCTGTAATTGTGTTTGTGTTTCTGTTTGTACGAGTATGTAAGTGCCTACTCTAAAAGATAAATAAGAAAAAGATGGATCCCACCTGAAAGTGTAGTACATTACAGCGTTAACATTATCATCCTGTCTGTGAACCGTAATCAGAACGGCTTTGATTCACTAAATCCTTAATGGAACACGGCCCGATGATGAGAGACAAATGAAAGGAAGGCGGAGAAGAGACAAGAAAATGACTTTGTCAAACTTTTCCCATTAGGCGACCAAACCACCGTAAAATTGCTGAACGTTCGCGGTGGAAGGCGAGCGAGGTTGTGCATTTTCTGAGCAGTCTGATGAGGCGAAAAAAAAAGTGGTGTATCTGAGACAAAGCCCAAAACGTGAGCCGAAAAATCACCTCTCTCCTGAGTGGTGCGTAAACCAGCGTGTCTAAACACGCTAAGGAGTGTTGCTGCAGCCATGATACGGAGAAAAAAAAAAGAAAGAGAGGCAGACTGCAGGACAGAAATATGAGAAGGTGACAGGCATGATGCAACAAGTTTACACACTGACTCACTTACTTTTCAATCTCTCTCTCAGCATTTCAGCACACGTAACAACAGCGTAAAAGACTACGCCTGCACATTTTTCTCAAGAAATGCACACAGCAGATAAACCGGATTCCAGAGCTGCGAGTCGCTCACATGTTTTCGTTTGAATCCGCTTAATTAACGCGAGTGTTTTTATTGCACACCAGTGCCATGGGACGGCGAGAAAGAGAAACGGATAATGGTTGTGGTCGCACACAAACAAGAACTGATGACGTTTTAATTACAATGTGACATGCTTACAAGACAGCCGCAAGGCAGCCTGCCAATTCAAACGAGTCTCCGGTCGATGCCTGGGAAAGAAAGGGAAATAAAAGGAGGGGATGTTATGTGGAGGTTTTTTCAGGAGTTAAGGGTCTCCTCTTGTCAGACTGCTGCTTATCAATATTCTGCACCACGACAGGAGAGGGAGAGAGATGGATGAAGCGCGGGAGGGAGGGCGACTTAAAAGGCAGATGAAGGGACGGCACATAGAGGGAAGAGAGAAGTGACAACGGGAAGCGTTAGTGACAGAGAGAGGGACCAAAGGGTGAATGAATGAAAGAGAAGCAGAGACGGAGGGAGGGAGGGTGAGGGAAGCACTGTCTGAATATAGAGCTCAAAACTGACAGATATGAGAAGAGAAAGGAAGCAACAGTGTGTTACATCTGGGAGAGGAGGGAGCGCCAAGAACCAAACAATTCATCCTTTCTTGTTATTGGAGGCAAAGAATAGGACAGGAAGGCAGCGGCGCACCCCGGGAGTTCTGAGGCATTTAATTGAAGATGAGGAGAGGCGGGCTAAGAGCCAGGTTCAAACTGAGTAGCACTGAAGCAAATAATTTGATGTCGGGGATGAACTTTCAACTATATCTCGCCGTTAGCTTGTGGCGTGAAATGGGAACTTTCAAGCTGTGTTTCAGAACTGAGAAAACCTCCCCCCACCTCCTCCATCGCATTGACAAGGCAAATGAGTAAGGATCCAGCCTCGGACCAACTTTAAGGAAGAGTAAACTGTGTGGTTCTCTACATATGTCTTGATAGCCACACGAATCTTTAAGATCACTGGCTCTAGGGGTGGTAATTGTGGTGGTAAAAAAAACATTAAAGCCACTGACAGGTGATGTGAATAACATTGATCATCTCATCACAATGCGATGTTCTGCTGGGAAACCTTGGGTGCTGGCATTCATGTGATGCCACTTGACACGCACCACCCATCCAAACACTATTGTGGACCAAGTACACCCCCTCATCACAACAACACTCCCCGATGGCAGTGGCCCCTCAGCACGACAATGTGCCCACACACACCGCAAACACTGCTCAGGAACAGCACGAGGAACACAATAAAGGGCCCAAGGTGTTGACCGTTCCTCCAAATTCCCCACATCCCAATCTGATCGAGCATCTGTGAGACGTGCTGGAGCAGGTCTGATCCATGGAAGCCCCACCCCCCAATATACAGGACCCAGAGGATCCGCTATAAAACACCCTGGTGCCAGACACCACAGGACACCCTCACAGGTCTTAAGTCTATGTCTTGACAGGTCAGAGCTGTTTTGGCTGCACAAGGGGAACCTTCACAATATTAGGCAGGTGGTCATAATGTTATGCCTGATTGGTGTATATGTCACTGTAACTTTGTTAAAACAGCATTAAACTTGTACTAGCAATTAAAGTATATGCTAATTTATCTTAATATGGATAGTAAACCCCTGGAGCAGGTTTTAATAATCGTCTCAGACCCATGAAAGAAATGTTCAATGAGATATTGCACTGAGTTACTGAAGTAAAGTCAAATCCTGGCTCTCTATATAATATGTTTAAATAGCCTGAACATTGTTTAGTAATAACTTTTCTCTTCTTAAACAACTTCAATGATTTAACTGCTTCGAATATTGAATTATACAATGTTTCTCCCTTAACTTTTAGGAGATTAATCTCTGAGTCCTCCTCCTTCTCACATTCTTCAGTCGTTACCCCCTCCTCCTTTCTCAGACATTAAAACACAGAACAGATATGCTACTTTTTGAACTTCATACTCGATAGCTGTATGGTCTGGCGAGCACCATTTTCCAAGCCTAATAAGGTGACAGAAAGGAAGAAGTCAGTGCAACTTCAAACACGTTGCCTCTCTAGTTTCAGCCACTGGCCTGTTATTATTGGCTAATTAGTACGAGTTTGGAAAACACAGATTAGTCCAAATGTGATGAATTTGAAAACAGGACTCGGTGCCGCGTCAATCCAACAGTGACTCAGAAAAAAATAAGAGCATCCTGAGCAGCTGTTTGTCCTCGTGTGATGAAGTGTCTGTCTTGAGTAATGGTGCTATTGTGAATTATTCACACATGAGTTCATGAGAAACTGCCTGCCTCAGGTCTGGCTGCCTACATGAATACACTCTAGCTGAAGGTCACAGCGACAAGCTAGGTGCAGGGCTGGGAACAGGAGCAGGAAGCTGCAGAGAGATTAGACAGACAGGTCATTAAATATAACGGCATGTCACCATTTCCCCTTTTCCAAACTTGTTTAATGATAACTTCAACCTGATAAGGCCTCAGAAAAACCCGTGCTTGATGCTGTGTGAGATCTTCTATACTGTGATTGCTATCTTTTATATAAATGGTACAAACATTTCCCGTTTCCTGTTTGTCTCTGGGTTAAAGAGAGCAGACAGGCAGGGCGGGCTGCCCCTCCACAAGCAGCCTGGTAGCAAACACTGCCTTGCCGAAACCAACCGTGTCCAAACTTGACGTGTATGGAGGGGCAGCCCTCCCTGCAGACAATCAGCCTGGCCACTCTGCCTAGCCAAGAGACACAGCTGTGAGCCGAAGAGGTCGGTGTGTTTACCAGGGAAGGTACAGCTGGCAGTCCGCTGTTTCACCACGGCTAGCAACACAGACACCAGTGCACATTTATAAAACAGCCTGCTTTTGTCAAAAGGTAAACAGTCCACCTGCCAGCATCTCCACAGCTCATTGATCAGTACCAAAAAAACCCAATTTTTTTTTACTTATGCCACACTGGCTGTTTCACTGTTTCCAGTCTTTATGCTAAGCTAAGCCGAGTCATATTAAATGGGCAGTCTTCTTATCTAACTCTCAACAAGACAGCTAATAAGTTCATATGCTGAACCAAAAAAACCTTGTAAAGAAGCAGTGATTTATGATAAAGCTGATCTTTCTTTTCCAGGAAAATGGCAACTACAGAACCACTGGAATAATTAATTACTCTTAACTGTAGTAATGCAGCACATAATGCCAGCATTAGAGACGAGATGGTGGAAGAGATCTGCATATAGGTCCTATATGCCAAACTGCCTGTCTCAGCAGTACGCTCCTCTTGCTCTTCCTAAATCACCGTGAATTAATTACACCACCAGTGATTTAGGTGCCAACTGCCACGGTGCCGATAGCTCGGCGATAGCCTCAGTGAACAGACTGCTTTATGAGCTAAACACGGGTGGCAGAGATGGACGAGATAAGGAAAAGTGCGGGAGGAAAAGAGAGCAGGAGCTGTTGAGGAAACTCATTAATGAGGGGGATGGATTAAGGGTGTTACACATAACACACACGGACACGAGCGGCATGCTGATTTACACTCAGTCTTCCCCCGAAGTGCAGATTTATAATAAAGCTTCAAATAGTCTGTCTGTGGACTGAAAGGGTGATCCCCACCTCGCCACTCCTCCCCACCTTCACAGGCTGCAGGGTGACGCTGTGACGGAGTTGATTTGAATCCTTTTTGGCTCCTCGCTCATGTGACTCCACTTCATCCTCCTAGCTGTCCACAGAGTCCTGTCACAAAGATGAAGTTTAGCCTCCACCACAGCTGTTACAACAGATTTTTTCCCCCCTTTCTTCCTGTGGGCTTCTGGTGTCACAGTGGGATCTTTCTTTAGGCTTTGTCTCTCTCCTCATCAAGTTCCCCCCACCGCTGCTTCATTCGTCCTCAAATAGCGCCGCAGTCCTGCAACGACAAATGACAGGCCAATTAACTCACAATAAAGGACATGGCACAGTATGTTAATAGGACCTACGTCGTGCCTTCCCTGACCTCCTCTGTCTTTCCTTTATTCCCCTCTTTGTGCGTTACACGTAACGCCGGGGGACATCCTGCCACCATGTGAATAGCCACTGTTCATCTCTGGGTACAGCTGTGCCCTCAGTGCCCTCTTTGTATGACCCATATTCTGTCAGCAAAACGCCCTTCGCGTTGTTATGCACCCCCCCGACTTGCTCTTCTCTCGCGATCCGAGAGCTAAAATATTCAAAAAAAACTGCAAATTTTGTCACTGAAGCACCAAACGCCTGATAATGATATGCGGCGTTCTGATAGTTCAGCTACTTGCTGCATAATTGACCTCCCTTTTAAATTATTGAACTGGACAGACATGCCAACCCAGTGCCACGAATACAAGGCTAAAATTAAAGAAAATTATTTGGCACCAATTCATTTGCAAATTTGTGCTTGGGAATGGTGTTTAAGATTTTTAGTCCTAGAAATGTCCGAATCTATGAGACAGTGGAATTTCTCGCTGTCATGAGGAGAGCTGAGCCGAGTTGGAAGCAAGCCTGAGCAGCACCACCATATCTAAATCATACTAAATAATACATTCATGGCTCGAGGACGGCTTAAATCAGTTCTTAGCAAGCATTTACAGTACTCAAGGGTATTTCTACGAAGCCGAAGATCATACAACTTTCAGCAAAGTGTTCGACATTGAGGACATCGAGGCGGCAACAGGTCCAAAAAAGAAGCAGTGAAACAGTGGACAATGATGTGCACTCAGTATAAGATGTACATCAAATCAGTGTCAACCAACACCAACTTAGATAGGTGTTCATGTGTCGCACACATTGGCCGAATCCATCAGGGCTCCAAAGTCTGCCTGTTTCAGATACAGACTGGGACTCCTTTTGCCCCAAACACGTGTGCAACAGTACGTCTGAAAGTGAGGACTGTCTCTAGATGTGTACTCCGTCATAGGCAGACCTGTCTGAGCTGGAGAAAGGTCTGACTGCACCAATTCTCTTCTGGTATATGAGGGGGAAAAATGCTCTGGTTTGTATTGTTTTTCTTCAAACCCATCACAATCGTCTTGGGTGGCACAGAGCCCACGATGCTGCAATGGTGCCCTTCCATGATCGTGTCAGGGTGAAGTTGTTTTGGTGAGAAAATGTGCATGTGGGGAGGCAACCCTGGCACTATGATGGCTAAATCCCTGCAAAAGAAAAAGCTAGAGCTTAAAACTTGTTTACCTTTGTAACGTTAGCCACCAGGTTTGGGTTACTTGTCATTTCAGTGAGGGAAGGAGGAGAATGCCGACTTAAATGGTTGACCAATGGCTGCCTGATACTCACAGTCTACATCTGGTGAGTCCGACTACTAAATGTACTGTTTTTACAGAACAGTAGACAGTTGGCTTCAACTTTCAAAGCTAGTGTACCATAAAAAAAATGGTAACAAAGCCTGAATGGGACTGACACAGGCCCGAATGTTTCTGAAAGGGATTAAGCTACATGACTCCTTCAGAACTCAGCCACATCACAGGCCTGTTACTGGCGGCTCGGCAGACGTTTGGCGTTACGCTCTGTGATGGACCTCAACCGGAGTGATCGATAAATCGCTGGCCTTCCAGGAGAAGATTAGACTAACCTGCTTCTGCTCCCACTCTCTTTTTCCATCAAGCAGAGGAAAACACTCACAGACACTTACCGTAAACACACACACACACACACACACACACTTACTGTAATCAAATACACCTGGATGCATGCGCACACACAAACACACACACACACTCCCACATACACCCTAGAGAAAATTGGATGTTTGAGCTGTGCTCCAAGTAGCACTCAGTGAAAGTCAAGTGGTGACTCAGCAGACAGATAACAGAGAGGGAGAGACAGCCACGGGGTTTATGTCGAGCAGGGGAGGATGCATAAAAATAAAGAAGCGATCACTTTGAGGTAAAGGTGTCAAAAAAAGTGAAGAAGATGCTCATACAGCTGTCTGTATTTTTTGATCATCATGGAAGAGGCTTGAATTACCCGTCCGCCTCTATTTGTTTGCAAATGAAACGCCTTATGATGCCAGTTTGTGTCTGATCTCAAGGAAACAAATCATCTTTATGTCTTTACGCACTCGTCTCTCACTATTGTGCCTCCTGCCATGTATAGTATGAATTTAAAGGAGATCTATGATGCTTTTTTCATTTTCAGTCCGCGGCAACGGGAGCTCCTCTCTCGCACAGAAAACACACTGACGAGGCTCCTGAAACGCCACGTCAGGAGTCCCGCCTTTAATTCTGTGACTTTGTGACATCACATGACGTCGCCGTGTCACACATTTGCATAATTTATGCCTATAATTGTGATAGAAGCGAAGCTAACTGAAAGTCGAAAACAGAAAAGAGCTGACAAGAGACAAAGTGAGCACTGTTGGCTCAGGCGTGTGTGAGTTGACCAATCAGACCAGACCAGAGCTGAAACAGAGCGTTTCAGACGGAGGGGGAATACAGTAGTGTGTAAGAAAACTGATGTGTCTTTGAAGCACTAAAGCATGCAAACCGATTCACGTAGTAACCCAATATAAAATTATGAGCCTGAAAATGAGCGTAACGTCTCCTTTAAAGACCGCCAGCAGACTCGTCTTCGATCTTCGTTTCAACTTGCGTCTGTCTTTCGCTCGGTTTCACGCTCTCTTCCTCTCCCTCCTTCCTCTCTTTTCTCATTATTTCCTCCATAATGAGTTCAGATCATTAGTCCATCATGGGATCAGCTAAAAAAAAAAAAAAAAGCCTAATCGAACAGACATCCCACATCACTGTTTCGTTTGATTTTTATTGTATTCATCAGTATTTCCCTCCCATGAGAAGTAATTAATTGAATGACATTTATTGTGAATTAATGGACACTTACGGCTGAGTGCTCACAGTGCAACTCTTTTTCCCCCCTTGGCCGGGGGGGATGCAATCCTTTCACGCTCACTCATTATTCAGCCTTTCTTTGTTGTTTTAAGAAGAGCCTAATTGAAAAACCGGGCATGTTGAGGGGCCAGTGGTAAGTGAGATTCATGACGCGTTGCGGACATTAGGTCGTACATCATAGTTTGTGAGGCGGGCGACAGAAGTTGCCATTATTGGATCAGCACTGCTTCATTAAGTCTCCACACGACACAGTCTGCCGCTAACGCCTGTGGACAGAGAGATGGAGGAAGGGAGAGGGAGAAGTGAGAAGGACAAAAAGCTGGGAGGGAAAGAGATGTGGAGGGAAAGAGACAAGGGGAAGGAGTGAGGAGTGAGGGAGGAGAGGGAGGCCCAGTGTGACAATGAAACACCGGAACAAAACCACAGTCGTCCAACAATTTTCTGTAATTCAAGGTGATTTAATGATTTTTTCAGGCAGATAATCTGATGCAGGAATCAGTGAGTAAGGAAACAATGCATTAGGGATAATGGCCTGCAGCTTCCCGTTAACGCTGGCTTCGTCAACATTTCCACACAAGCTCGTGCGGCGTGTTGGCAACCACTTTGATCAGCACACTGCGTCCAGAAGTTTCAGAGGTCAAGTTTCATCCAACCATTCTGGTCATTATTTCATCAGACGAAGCATCATGAACAATAATCTCATATTTATGTTCATAGAAAACACATCCAGATATTTTCACAGTGTCAGTGATGGACTAACAGGTGACTCCAGATTCCTTCACTGCTGAACTCCCCAATTAGCAAAGAGATGGTGCTATCTGGTGGCCGCATGGTGCATCACATCTTCACACAAGCAGGACGGTTTTTATTATAGTGGTTTTCTATAAACAATACATCAAAATATAAAGCTCCTCCAAATCAGAGCAGGTGGTTCAATTATTTTAGCTAATTAGACATCTCCTCAGGACTCAGCACTTCATCCTGTGAGGTCTAATCAGCCACATTAGCTGAAAAACATCTGAGTCAATGAGCTTTAATTTAGGATGTTTCATATCGTTTTAAATGGCGAGATGCTGATGGTAACCTTGCACCTCTCCACAGTGTATGTAAGTGCTGCATTAGCTGAAATAATTAAGTCAACCGGTTGAATTTGCTTCTTTAAAAAAAAGAAAGAAAGAAAACTGCATCTAAATGGAGTCCCATTCAGATCTGATCAGCGTATCAGCACGTGTTCTCTAAAAGAGATGAGGCACTTATCTCTATCTCAATTAAAAAGCTTTGCTCCTAATTAGAAGCTCCAGTGGGCAGGACAACTCGATGCATCAGCTGAGAGATATCTATAATAGGATTTTAATGAACAATGATATTGATTCGGAGACACGGAGTGCAAAATGGAAACATTTAAAATGTGTCTGTAACATGTTGGATCAATGTAGTTGTAATGTAATATCATTATGCTCACTGGATGTGAGTAAATGTAATTACTCAAACTTGTAGGTGACAGAAAGATAGTATTTGACAAAAGATGTGAGATGACTCAGAACTTTAACAGGATAAAAAGTCTTGTGACTGACACAGAAATGAAAAGGATAATCTTGATTTATTGGGTTAGAGGTTTTATTGATTTTACTTGTGACTGTTTTACAAAACATGGTTGTATTATGCTAAGGATAATTTATAATGCATTTACTTATTAATTATATCAGGCTGTTGCAGGTTTTATTTGGGTTAGGGTAGAGGCAGGCTATCTGTTTCCCTTCCCCCGAAGCTAACCGGTGGAGATTTAGACTTGAGTCATTGTGACTGGAGTCGACTTGAGTTACTGTTTTGAGGGGATATCTTTTGGATTGAGAAAAATGTATGAATAAATGTTTGATTACTTTATTTTCACTTAATATATGGAAACCCTGAACGGTCACGGGTCAAATATTTTTATCCCCCTTGTGATAACAAGCTAAATATTTGTTTTATCGTGAAGTTTTTTAAGCACTACATAATGATACCATTGGTACACCCGTCCTTTACAGTAGTTAAATACCCTCGTTGTCCCATTGAAGCAGAGAAGGTTGACCCAAATGCACGAGACGGGACCAACAGCTGGAACAGGGAAACTCAGCAAATGACTCGACAAAGACTGAACAAAAAGACTGGACTTAAATACAGACTAACGTAACGAGGGGATGAGATGCAGGTGGAGAAACACAGGTGAGGGTAATGAATGGAAAAACACTCCAAACATGGGCTGATAGGCTGGAAAAGGCTGGACCAAGGAGGGAGCTGCAGTGCAGGTGTGGAGGGAAAGCAGACTAGGGAAGAACTCAGGGCTTATTAAACAGATACAAGACGTGTGTGGAGGGAAAATCAGGCTGGTGAGGAGTGCAAGAATACGGGAGGGAAAACAGAACACTGAAAATAGGACAAAAGACACCACAAACACAAGAAACAAACTGACTGGATCGTGACATATCAAATCAAAAGGTGAAACATTGAAATGGCAAAAGTTCACAAAGAGGTCGCATGGTTTGCTTTGAAACTCTCACAGATAGTGTTTGTGTATGTCACGGTCCACTCTTACGAATCTCATTAAGTTGTTTTCTCATGACAGATTATCTCGTTATTTTTGTGAAAATGCCATAAAGTTTGTTTTCTTGAGATCTTGAGAAAAGCATGTCATTATCTCAGAACCAACAACATTTGTTATTCCTTGACAAAGACATCATTTACTCGTGACCTTGAGTAAAACACAACAAATTTGTTATCACGGGAAAACTGAGAAAAATAATAAGTTTGACCCCTGACCGTTCAGGGCCTCTGTAGAATATCAATAAATATACAAATTCAATTAATCGTCAGACAAGCAAGTTACATGAATTGGCCTATAATATCATTATTAGACAGGCACCGATACCTTTTCTTTTTACAAAGACCGACACAGCTGCAACTGCGGCATCTTGACCTGCCCAAGAAGTAATTATTTGGGACTTGTTTTAAACTGGAGCTACCAAACTGGCTGCAGCTTCATTTGTATTTTGCAGACTTGAGAGTAGTTTCAGTCATCTCATCAAACTGTCTTCAAGACAGTTTATGTGTGTTTTCCAAAAATGTTGAGCTCCTTCTCTAATCAAACAGAGCGACCTTCAGCTACAGCCCCCATAAACAGGAAATAATGGCTCTCACGCAGATTCTTCATAACTTCAGTTCGTTTGTAAATTTTTATTACATTTTTTTTAATTCATAACAGCAAGAATCAAATATAGCAATGCAGGCCCCGAGAAAGAATGTGTCAAGAACTTTTTTCTCTTTTCTTTCTTTCTCTTCACCCATCACAGGTTATATCAGCTACATCCATGACTTCAGAGTTTCCATGTTGTAGTTAACAAAACCCCAGCGAACACATTCCTACCAGCTTCAGAAGATACAACGTCCCTACCTCTGTTTCTTTTCTGGTTTCTTCTCACATATTTCATTCTGATGAGATTATATTTTATGGCTTTAGACTGTGACAGTTTTTCTCTACAGGTGCTTTCCAGAGGAGGTGGCCGGGCGCGCGAACATGACACATCCTTTCAGGGGGCCTGGAGCGGTAAAACAAGCAGAAACAAACTGCAGCAGAAGACAGAATACATCATATTAGCACTACAAGCAGAGAAAACAAACAACAAATGAAAAAAAAATAAACTTCAGTTTACATTATATCATAAACGTAAGCATGCGTGCTTGTAGGAGATGAGAGATGACAAAGATGATCAGGACAATATTTCAAACTAACGACTTAATGACCAAACCACGAAATTCAATCTTAAATCCTGCCTGATGTTGAACTACATTCCTGTTTGGTCAGTTTCATCTACTAGAAGCACAGCTTACATTAACATAAAGAACATACTTATAGCTATGGTGTTTGTGTTGCATGTATTTTAACTCTCCAAGTGGTAAAACTTTAGTGAGTATATTTTCAGGAATCTTTTTTTTTCTTTTTTTTTTAAATAAACCACTATTCTATTTTTGTATTTTTTTATATATATTTTATTCCATTACATTGATAGAATATTGTATACTGTAAATACATCTTTCTGTGTAACATGTTTTCTTATTCAATATTATTGTCGTGATTTTTTTTTTTTTAAACGGTATATGTATTTCCTTTAACATGCATTCCTCTCTGAGTAAAGTAAAGAGACAGGACGTGTTGTGATTGGTTGGGCCTGGGAGGGCGTGGCCATGACACACAGACCTGCGAGTACAGGCTCGGTTAGGGGACCAGACAAACCCAGTCAGGCCCTTACGCTGGAGGGTATAGTGGACGCCTCCTCCGGAAGGTTACCTGGCAAACTACAAGCTGCTGACGAAAAAGAAGAGCAACACTTGGCCTTTTCTGAAAGGGGTCGGAGAGTGAGAACTCAGTGCCCTTTTTGATGCAAGCAATTTTGTTCAGCCTTTCATAAGATTTTTTTTTGTTATCCTAGCAAAATTCCGTGTCATTATAGACATTATTTTTTTATTCAAAATAAGATCTCAATATACATGATTCTCTCTTTTTTGACTATGTACAGAAGTGCAAAAAAGTCAACCTTTATCACCTTAGTCGCCTCGAGATTCCCCCACCCCACCCTTGTTGTTTGCAGTTGGCTGAGTGAGAGATCGGTCCTCCACCCGCCACGTTCACCTGACCCCGCCAGCAACGTCCCCCGAAAAAGTGATCAAATATGCAGCTTGTTTTCCAACATGGCCCAATTTCCAGGGAGAGTAAAAATATTAAAACAATAGTTACTATTTGAAATGGATACAGTAGAAAATAACATCTTTACTCTAAACATCTAAGAACTAGATTTTTATAATAGTCTTTTTTTTTCTTATATGACTAGTTACAAACCTTACAATCATTAAAATATTACTCGGTTATCGGCGACGGTTGCCACAGTGACAACTTAGCCTCTCTGTTCTATTATTTCATCACTGTTAGATACTCATATAAAACATCTTTGTTCAAAGAACACAAAAAAGACTAGAGAAATGAACAATATGCATACAGTTCAACAATATGCATAACGTAGAAAATATCGAGTTTACAATCATAATCATACTAAAATTAACATTACATGGAATTTCAGGAAACTGTGCATGAGGAACACGCAAACACACACTTTTTTTTTTTTGACCTTATATTCATTATAAGAAAGATAAATATAATAAGCAAAACTAAAAATCGGAACTAAATATCAAAATATCATCCAAACAAAACAAAATAAAACACTCCTCATCTAAAGAAAAAAAAAAAAAAAAAACTACAAGAAAAGTTAAGAAAACACTGACAAAAAAAGTGACATTACATAGTGCTCTGTGTGTGTGTGTTAATATGGCGTGGATTAGGCAACTGGATGGTTCAAAATGGCATGTTGCATTGTGCTGACCCGATGGTACATTCTAAGGCTTTGGATGAGTAATACAATCGTTTATATTCTTGCCACTTTCCCTGTACTATCCACCGATTAAATATGCCTGAAGGAACACCCAGAAACACAACAAAAACAAAGAGTTTCTAGAGATCTACTCTTTACACCCCATCTGTCTTTGAGCCTCGACGAAGCGGCCCACACGTTTCAAAAAGTTTCGTCCCACTAGTCTACCTACAATATCTAGTAACAGTGACACAAGAAAGACTTTGGCTGACTATCTGAAAACAGTTCTCAGGTAGACGTATTAAACAAATATTCTTAAATATGTCGGACTATATATACACTACACTGAATCTACTTCAACAATCTGCCTTAAAATATGCATAACCTTACAAACATGAAAAACAAATCATGTCATACAAATCACATATCCATCACCAGTTGCACCGTCGATTTTGACTTCCGTCTCACAGCAGTTTGGATACCACCTGATCGCCCTGTTGTTTCAAAGCTATTCATCACAACATCTTCACCTTTAGGAGAGTCTTTGGTCTCTCGTGCTGGCCAAGATCCCCCCCCCCCCCCCCACACACACACAACTCATCTGACTTTTGGAGTCAGTAGACTTAATGATCATGGAGAGATCTGTCCTAGCACAGATCCAGTTGTTTCCTGTCTTTAAAGAAAAAAAAGTGATTTATTCAGTAGAGGATAATTTGGGGAAGGTAATCTAATCAGCAGTGGTGGAACTCACCCGCCAGAATAAAAGTTGGCATTGTTCATGTCAGCAGATCACGGATATGTTGAAACTTTATGTTTCAGTTTTCAGTTTTTTATGCTTTGACAACGCTGCGCTCAAAGGTCATACTGATATTTTTATGTAGTCATTTAAAATGAAAAAAAAAAAAAAAAACATCTAAAGAGCTTGAAGAAAAGTATTTATTTTCCTTAAAGAAATTTTTGTGAATCAATAATTCGAAATTGTTTGTCGGGTAAAAATGTTTTTTGTTTATGTCTGTGTAAGAATTCTGACAGTTGGCCCTAGCTTCTACTTAGCCTTAGCAACGTTAGCTAGTGCACAAACTGGCAACCACTTGAGGGGGGAGATGATTCGTCCAATAGTGGTATTGCAATGTGAATTAATGGACGAGAGACTGAATGCCACATTTAGTGGCTGAATGTCATCAATAAAACCTTTAAGGTCTGGTTTGGTGAGGGTTAGGTAAAGGTCATGTTTTGGCATAAAGTACCTGCATTTGTCAACCTCAAAAAATCTGGAAAATGTCTTGATGCCCGTTAAAAACACCACGTTTTGTTTTTATTATTATTATTATTATTAGTAGTAGTAGTATTATCAATAACAATGACCCTTAAGGGTGCAATATGTAAAAAACAACAAATATGGGATTGTAACTGCAACTGACGGTGACTGCCGTTAGCTTGTTAGCTCAGTTAGCCGTGCAGCTAGCCAGACTACTGCGGGAGTCTTGGTGTCTTTACATTACAAGCATAGGAGCTTTGGACCGGTGGGAGAAGAGGTGTTCAGGCTCAGGCATATCTGGTTAGCATGCTTATACAATACAAAGACAAAGACAACTTTGACATAACGCCCAAACTGTCATTTCTTCACATTGTGCTGATAATTGTAATGAATCTTTACACGCTTTAAACTAAGATTCTAACATATTGCACATTTAAAGGAATAAAAAAAGAAGGTTTTTAGTTAAACAAATGCTTCATTATAATTTTACTATTATGTCTGGACAGACATAAAACTTGATATAAACTTAAATTATATGTATTTTTAAAAACACTAGTGAGGTAAATTTAAATTATCATTCCTCGATTAACCTTAAAAATGGGATATCGCCACAACCCTACCCGCCATGTATGCATATTGTCGAAATGTTGATGTGATAAGTACAATTTTAAGGTATCTGTGGTTTGCAGAAATGCACAATGCCAACATTTTATTGTTGCGACTGGGCTGAGTGGTGGTAATGACAGGTCACAACGTCGGACTCTACATGTTGTCCAAGAGAGAAAACAAACGTATTAAAGGGAATCGTTGAGCGTAACACTTTGTAACACCGCTTCAATACCATTCATGTGTTTTGAGATGTATGGCACTTTACAGGGATGCCTGCAAGGTTAAAGACATGTGCTTAAGAGATAGAAAGGTAGGCTACAAAGGTTTGAAAGACACCTCACAGACATTCAGTTGCTATTCTGCCTTCGAGTGCACTCGTGTTATTTTTCCCTTATTTCTGGTTTAACTAAATAAAATCACAAACAAAATCATTGTGCATGCATAATGTGATTCAGTCAGATTGCTTGTTTCCTCTACCTAAACTGAAATACAAGGTGCACCTTTGTGTAAACAAATGAACACATTTAGGTCAAGAGACCACCAACCAATAAACAAACAGAAGTCATGATTCTTGGTCAATGGACGTACCAATCCAGCCGATTTTCTTGATGACTGCTCCACACATTTACCTCATGTTAACATTCAAAGTGTGTCCGGTGAATAAAGGTAAAGTTGCCTCTACAGAGCGAAAGGCAGTCTTTGATGCAAATGATGTTCTTTTCTGTTGTCGTGTAATAGTGTGCATGAAGAACACATGAAAACAATCCTAACAAACTGTGCCTCCTATGTTAACATGCAGATTTATTCCAAACCAGTTGAGATTTGGTTTCTCCGTGTTGCTCTCGATGTTACAGGCATGAAGGGTAACCGCTAATCTTGGACTTGACACCAGCACGCTCCAGTTCCATCTGGAAAGAGGTTCACAAAACAAAGCATATCAGATGTGCAAGAAGAGGACAAAGGCTAGAACAAAGCTTCAGAGCTTAGTTAAGACATTTTATTATGGTTTTGATTTCACATCACCAGACAAGAATGTCAACATTGGACGATTCTACAAGGCCGTAAAATGTTATGAAATGATGGTAGGGTTAAAGACACAGTGTGTAATGTCTGCTGCTAGAGGTCTTTGAATCAAAACAATAACAAAAGGCAGAGTTGGATGATGTCGAGAGGTAGCGTGGGCTCACTGTTGTCTTCATTGTTAAAGAGAGGGTGCAACAAACATCAATAATTGGTGGGCTCCATCAAGAGTGGGCAGAACAAACAGTAGCAAACAACACAATGGCTAACTAGCTAGGTTGTTGACTTGCTTCCTAGCTCACACTCTGAAGTGTCATTTGATGTATGTTGTGTTTTCCCGGAGGGATAAGAACTTCATACAACCCCACATCAAAAGACCAGAACTGTCACTTTAAGGTTAGGGAAAGATTGTGGTTATGGCAGAAAAAAAACTATTGTATGTTTAAAGAACCAGTAGAACAACCAACTGAACACCCCTCGCCTCACCCCCAGCACATAAAGGGCCCAGTCCTGGCACTGAACATTGGACATACGACATAAATAAAGAGTTGCAGAATTGTCACATATGGACGTCATTCCTTGAGATACTAGGCTGGGATTTTAACAAGAAAGTCATGCTGTTTTTGGTGTTGCCTTTTAAAATGTTACATAATTAATTAAATTCATATCTAGTTTGCACTTGCCAAGTTGTGCAACAACATAAAACAAAACCACATCAGTGAGAAACAAGAATTTCTGATTGACTATTGATGGTGCATGACTGCGAAAGCATCCGCAGTGGCCAAGATTTGTCTGGCAAACAGGACATGAATGGATCTCTGGTGGCTTTGTCATCATGTTTCTTTGAGTGTGAATGCTGTTTCCATTTTAATTCGTCTCTATTGCTTAAAGGAATGGTTCGACATTTTTGGGAAAAACGTTTAGTCGCTTTTACTCCGCTCCAGGGAGCCACTGGCTGAACTAAGATATAAAAACTGTTTATGAGCGAGCTTTAGAGGTGTTGGTAGGCAGATTTTGCCACGTTTGGACAGAGCCAGGCTAGCTGTGTCCCCATGTTTTCCAGACTTTATGCTAAGCTAAGCTGACCAAACAGTTTCCTCATATTTAGCACAATTTAGCACATAAGAGGGATGTCAATCTCCTCATCTGACAAACTATTTCCATTAGTTTTACATTACGTGGAAAAAGTGGGTGGTATAGATTTCGCAAAAATAAATAAATAAATAAACAAATAAGACGGCTGACCAAACAACACCGTCAGCTGCAAAAAAATGCAGATGTGGCAAATGCTTCAGATCACAGTTTCTGAGCTGTTTGATAAAAATCAAACAGGCACTACTGGTCCAAACGCAATGTGTGAGATGTCAGAGAGAGGTGCAGTACATACTGTTCTGATTGAGACTCCTACATCTGGGTCACATACTTGTGACTAGTCAGATGGTCTGCAGATATTATTGGAATCTGATTGAGGAGGGAAATATAGGGAGAAGACAGACAGAAATAAGGGAGACAGGGACGTCAGTTGAAGTTAGAAAAACAACAGCACTTCAACCGACATTGATATTAAAGCTAATCATTGTAATTATCTATATAATCACAGTATCAGATGCTCTGAAAAGCTAGCAGAGATGAGCCTTGTGCACCATTCATGCATTTTTCATTAAGAGGCACATGGGCATCTACAAATAAATAAATAAATAAATAAATAAATGAACTAACAGATACCGAAAGTCAAAGCTGATACCAGAAGACAGATAGAGAGAGAGAGAGGAGGCAGGAGAGGAGCAAACCTGATTGGCTGTTGCAGTTGCAAAGGGAACACTTGTGGCAGATGTGGTGGCTGCAGACACAGTGGCTGGAGTAGCACCGTGCATCATGGGTACTTGGAGGGAAAGATCACACAGGCAGTTGAACCTTAAAGCTGTTTTGTATGTCAACACTTCATTTGTACGTCTGACTATTGTGTGCGTATAAACATGAGAACATCTATTTATGTCTTCACTGTTCTGTCTGATAATCACTCCACCAATTCGAGTAAAGGAAAGGAGCAGATGTGACGTATATATTAGGGGAATACTTTCGAGTGCAAGGTAGTAAATATAAGAGCAAAATATACATTTAGATGGCAGTATGCTTTTTCTGTTTGCATTAATACAGCATAACACTACATAATTGTTTTTTGTTTAAAAAGAATTACAACAAATAACACAAAAATTACACTAACAACAACTACTACTACTCCGACTACCCTTGATACCTCCTCATGTTTATATGGCTTTTATAACCAGACAGTATAATGAGGTGCTCTAGAGGTTAGACAGCTTGGGGTGGAAGTATAATGAGGCGAGGGTCAGGGGGATTTTTGAACTGCAACAAGCATTAGGTGACAGACAGAACTGTGGCAGAGCAAATAAAGGGGTTCATTCCCAACCACAAAGATGCACTGCAGAGTATCATAAAACACATCAACTTCCAATTGAGATTACATACAATCAGATTCAGAATTTGCGGTTTCATCAGCCACAACTGTCGACTGATTTTGAAAAGACTTTACATAAATTATGCCGATTTGGGTCAATGAACGTGCTCACATTATGTGGTGAGTTGAATGAGTGACCAAAATGTGCTACAAGAGAATCAGTAAAGGAAAAGCTGGCACCTACCAACACTTGTTGCAGGTGTCATGCACAATATCGAGCCTGCCCATCATGCATTGCAACAGGGAGTGGAGTGAATAGGGAGGAGAAGAAATCGAGAAAAACTCATTACAAGTGTTATAAAGTCAGACATATTGTATATCACCACACTGTGCTGGGAATGTTAATCTCCTCTCTTCAACATGGCTGATTATGTACCGATATCATATCATCATTCCTCTGCACACATCACCACACATACTGCACAAGATGAGATATAAAGATGTGAAGAACTTCCTGCAGTTTACTGTTCGACTCTCGCTGCTCCATTAACTTGAAGGGCAGATTAAACACTACCAGTGCTCCCATTTTCCTGCCAGCAGCCTAACAGCTGTTTGCGCCGTGGTACTTTTCGAATGACCTGCTTTCAGATTCCTCAAAGTGTGTTGCAGTGACCTGACAGTCCAATATTGCGGGACGTGTGAGGATCTCAGTCTCTGAATCTCTCACAGAGGGGAATCGATGGCAGGCTATTCTTAGGCTGTCAGATGAGAATATGGGACACAGTGTAAGATGACTACGCAGTAGCCAGAGGAATAGGCTGTGTGTGTGTGTGTGTGTGTGTGTGTGTGTGTGTACTGGATACAAACACACACACGCTCTGTATATTATGGGTATAATTTCCACTGGGGATAGAGTGGAGACAAGTCCCCACTTTGCAGTGAGAGTTTGATTTACTTAATAAATTCTCTCTGAACCGTGTCATCTTACTGTCCAGCTGCCAAAAAACAGATGGGAGAGAAGAAAAGCTGAACATCTGGTTCATGTCCTTACTATGCGCTCACAATAATACGCTTTACGAGGTTTTCTGCTGCCCTGAGTTTGGCCTGTCAGGCCGCCCTGACTCTCTGATGGGACAGGAAGCTCAGCAGACACTTGTTAGGGCCGAAAAAATGCTTTGGTTGTAATTTGTTTCCTGATGACGCCTGATGAAGGCCACAAGCCAGAATGTGTCAGTCTAATAAAGTTGTTCTACTTATTAGTCAACTGTTTTTTGGCATAGTTGTTTTTATGTTTATTTATTCCATGTCATTTTCATGCACTTGGTGCATGTAATTTCTTTGTTATAAACCACTTTGAGCTGCCTGTCTTGTATTAAAGGTGCTACATTAATAAAGTTTATTATTATTGTTATTATTATTATTACGTTTTTTTTTTTTACTTTTTGAAATTGAATTTAAAATTAAACATAAACATTAGTGAGTTAACAAAAATGTACGTATGTATTTAACCCCCGTCCCCGCCAGAAAATTAATAATAATGATAATGATATATATAATAATGAATGAATACATTTTAATTGATGAGTTTCCAAAAACTCCACATCGTGGCTCCAAAATCGATCAAAGTTCTTGTCTTTCCTTTTTACAATATGAATTAGTCTCTCCAAATCCATCCAGGCTGTCAGCTCAGTCACAGTCCAATCGATGAATTTGCTCAGTTGATACACAGAATACATTTATGTGCAGAAAATAAGTCACAGCATTTTAAAAAACAACACCAAACACAGACTTCTGACACTAAACCTTCACCCTTGCTGTACATACATGTGTAATTAAGTCCATGCACGTTTTTTTCCACTTTTTTTCACCAACAATTAAATCACACAATCATTCAGCCATTCACTGCTGATGCCAGAACACAACCAGGGAGATCTGTGAGGAACAACATGTGATCTGACAGCCGATAGCAAAGGGACAACCGCCACAAACACGCGTTATAAAGGAGGCCCAGGCCTTACCTGATGGTATGAAGGCAGCCTGCTGCTGAAACTGCATGTTGGCCAGGGCCTGTTGGTACTGGAATACACCAGCATTGAACATAGTGGTGGCACCGTTGGCTTTTTCAAGTGCAGGTCTCTTTGGTAAAGGAGGCAAGACGGGAGGGAGCCCCTGATGAGGGGGGACGACACCAAAATAAAGGGATGGGAGTGAGGGAAATCAAAGGATGGTAGCAGTGACATTCAGGACAGAGAGAAGAAAGAATTTCATTAGAAGATAAAGTTGCCCCTTCAGACAGCTATTACAAACACTGGCAAGCAAGCAGTGGACTACACTACTTCTGTCAGGACAAACTGTGACATCTGTCTCGCTAATAAAACAGTCCTCAGCACAATGTCACAAACCTTATGATCTGATTTTGAATTCTACAGTTTATAAAATGATTATTTTGCAGTGTAAAGCATAGAAATATTAGCTATATTACTATAAGTTATTGTATTGATAGTTGGACAGTCAACAGAAATGATGTAGTTAAGAAAAGCTGCACTGCCAGCTCCATGATAAAAGTACATTACAAGCCATACTGAGACACCTCTTCAACAGTTACACATGCAATATGGGAAGTGATAATCATGCAAAGACTAGCATTAGATACTAAAATATTACACATTCATGCCACCAATTAAGATCTGAAGATTCACTTAAGGGGATGAACTGACCTTAAGTGTGAAAAATGTCGAGGTTTCCTTTTTTTACGTCTTTTTTTGGGTTCATAATGTTTGAAAACCAAAGTTCAGATGGCCGTTTCATCACAATGTTTTACGCTACAACACTAATGGCTCCGATCAGTTCATCACCCCTCAGTGTTTCCTCAGTGCAGATCATTAAATATCTACTTTGTTTTAGAACTACAAAAGTAATCTACTACACCACAGCTACATGCCAAGCTAAAAGGTGAAAGGTCATAGTACCAGGTCAAAAGTTGCGTCGAGGGGTCGCTTCAGTGATTTGACAGCCGACTGAGTCTTAATTAGCAGGCAGCGAGCACATGATGGCAATGGGCCAATGGGGTTCAAGCGCATTAACATAAACCAGCAAGCGGAGGTGCATCATGGGGGCAGCAGTGCAGTGTGGGTTGGTGAGAAAAACAAAAAAACAAAAAAACAAACAAACAAATAAAAAAACAAATCATTGGAATGCAATATACAACAATAACAAGACTAGGGCATGCACATTAATGGCTGTAGGGTTACTGAAAAGAATTATGGCCCTTGAGGTAGTTTATTGTCAGAGGAAAATTCATGAACTGCAAAGGTGTTCTGGTCCAGAAAGGAGGATTCGCCACATAAACAGATCTGTACTTCACGTAATATAATCTCTGCTCACAAAAAAAGCCCCTGCTCCAGATAATGGACTTATTAACAACTGTTTCCCTGATATTAAACCATCATAAAAGCAGATAAACTATTATTTTCATTATCGATCAATCCGCTGATTATTTTCAGAATCGATCAATTGATCGTTTAGTCTATAAAGGAGCCGAAGTGACTTCTTTTAACCGCCTAATTTGTCCGACCAAGACTCCAAAACCCCAAGACACTTCATGTACTGTCATAAATGACAAAGAGCAGCAGCGTATCCTTAAATTTAAGAAGCTTAAAACCTAAAATCTTTGCATGAAAAATGACTGAAACAATTAATCGATTTTCAAACTAGTTGATAACTAATTCTCTTTTAATGAAAAGTGAAAAATTATGAATAACTCTTGTTTAATTGTACAGTAAATGTTTAACAAGGTCAAAATTAACTGCTTTAACAAAAAGCTCAGGCTTGCAGGAACTTTTCAAGTTTGCTTTCAAATACTATTTTTTTATTTCCTTATTTATTACTTCAAGGGCACATTTTAAAATTCTATTAATTAATTATAAGCTACAGTTTGACCTAATAAGCCCACTTCTCTACTCTTTCAAACAACTAAAAACACAACTATTTCATTCTGTCACACTTCATCGTATAATTACAATGTTGTCTCTCATATGGCCTAAAAAAATTCAATACCTGTGAACACTGAGTTACATGTTTTATATAGCATTCATATTTTACCTTTTGTTTCTCTTTTCTTTTTGTCTATTCTTAGTCGTTATTTCCAGTCATTGTTCCAGATTGTTGGGCCTAGTCATTGTTACAATCACTGTCTGTGGCTGCTTGTCGATGTCTGTTTTATTTGCTTATTGTTTTTATGTCTGTTATTCCTCAAGGGCCTAACCAGGGACAAGGACTGCAAATTAGCCACGTCTAGAAGCCCTATGCATCGGCTGCATTGTAATTAGATGAGACAATGCCTACATGTATTGTTCCTGTCAAATAAACTGATAAACAAATAAATAAATACAAAAAGAAATATGTTGTTTACTCAGATTGTAACTATTTAAAAAAAAACGCTGTACAAATAGGCGATATTTGTCGATGTATGTGGCCACACTGTAAAATCCTCATCCTCCCATCTCATCCCTGACTGTCATTTTAAATGCTGTACGGCTAAAGCTACAAGCTACA
Source organism: Pagrus pagrus (assembly GCF_965226575.1). Taxonomy (NCBI): domain Eukaryota; kingdom Metazoa; phylum Chordata; class Actinopteri; order Spariformes; family Sparidae; genus Pagrus; species Pagrus pagrus. The sequence continues at coordinate 12,927,323 of NC_140188.1, forward strand.
AGCTCAATAAAACCACAGGAATTGATCCACACATACAGATATAACTGATAGGCTGCTATTGTTCGGACGTGGGAGCAGGTCTGATCTGGCTTTATGTTACAACTTCAGAGTGAAAAGGTTAACGTAAAACCAGCTTATCCTCCTTTCTGGAAGACCTGCTGCATAATCTACAGTACTTGGCTCAGCAAAACCTTATTGTGTAGGCTGTCACTGTATTGCAGAAACAAGGTTGAAATTAACAATAGCCTCCACAGTTGTTATTTCAGCAAAAACAGTAACATAAGTACTGACTGTGAACAGCAAAATATACGACTAACGAAGCAGCAAAACAAGGAGGCGCAGGAGGAGGGGAGCAGGAGGCTCAGTCACATACTAGCACGATCACTTCAGCCTGCTGCTAGTAAAGCAACATCGACCCTGTGTCATGTCAGTGTGTATGGAAGAGAGCAGAAACAGAAGGAGACTGGAATGTGTGCTGGGAGATTGAGTGAAGGCACAGAGTGGAGGATGTCGACTTAAAGAGCTACATCTATAAGAAACGAGACGATCGAGGCTCTTATCCCCAAAATAAGGCTGCGTGGAGTGTGTGCGCAAAACCCAGATGGACCCAGGTCATGTTGAGAGGAGCTTAATGACTCATTTAAGTTCATCTTTCCTCTTGTCTGTGATTTTTAGAATAACTATATGAACTCTAGCTCCCATTTCATTTGTTTTAATTGAGAGTGATCCCTTCCTACGATGCAGTAGATGCCTCTCGGTCGCTGTGACCTGTGGACAGATACCTACCATGGCTGCAGCAGCCGCAGCCTGGTTCACTTGGTGTTGGGCGGCTTTGATCTTGGCCTGCAGGTGAGCCGGAGGGTGAAAGTACTTGCACTTCTCCCTCGAGCAGCGGCCCTTTATGTAGTCCATACACACAGTGACTGTGTTGTCGTTGGTGTCAATCATAGTGCTGTCTGCAGGGTGGGCGAAGCGACAGTCGTTCTCCCCGCGTGTGCAGTTACCCCGCTGGTATTCCCGACATACCTGGTGCACAAACAGACACACACTTTTACCGGGTTCATTTTGTTTTGACCAGACAATAAGAGACAAACACCGCACACACACACACATTATGAAGTTACTATTCACTTTACTCCACATCTGATGAAGTAATCAATCAGCTCACTCATTTCAGGACTTGACAATCACTTTACCAGACAGAGCTAACCAATCTTAATGACAGCTTCAGCCATTACTGTTGATTGATACGCAGAACAGACCGTAACCAGCGTTTACAGACTCATCAATCACACAACATTTAGCCATTATTCAAATGAGCTGTGTTGTTGCTCTTCCTCGCAGGGACAGAAGGGGGCAGCATCTGCGTGAACAGTCTGGAGGCTGATTGCCTCAGCCCTGAGTGTAGGGGCTCAATGAGGCTCATGGGAAATATGAGGCTGGGTACCCTCGAGGGAGGCTGCGGCTGACGTAATCACTGGCCCACACAGAGTAACACACACACACACACACACACACACACAAGGTGTAAATTATGAGGCAGCATTTTTCCCAGAATTAAATTTTGACACTAAAGAGCTGTGCAATAACTTAAGATCTCCGTTTGAGCACAGTCAGCTGCACACCGCCGTGTCTGAGCTGCATTCAGGATCCCATCCTGCTCCAAATGAAATGTAATTTCATGGTACGTTGTATCGATCTATCAGTGATTTCGATAGAACAAGCCATTTACCAAATGTCTATTTACCAGTCTCACTGTCTGCATGCATAAAGGATTTGATTTGTGGTGGAACGGGTGCCACACAAAAGGCCACCAACGCCGTTATCTACAGGCTAACCCTGCTGCGTCTCCTGTCGTGACAGCTCATCATCCACAATCACCGATTTGTGTGAGCGATGGAGTGAGATTGTCTCTCTGTGTCTGTCTGTGTGTCTGTCTGCCTCCTCTTTCTCTTATGTACCTCTGTCACGCACTCACACGTTCACTCACGCACATTAATTCCCAACCACTGCCACCATCACCACTGCTGCTACTGGTCTTATTTTTTTATTTATTTATTTATTTTTTTTAAAAAAAAGGAGAGACTGCCTTGTTGTCAGGCAGATGTTGGAGAGGCGGGTGAAGGAGGAAGGGAGGGAGGGTGGAAACAAGGGAGAGAGAAAGGAAATTGTAAGAGTGGTTGATGAATAAAGAGAGAGGACGGAGAGATGGGGATCAAGGAGACAGAGCGAGAGTCACCGGGGATGGAGTGAGTGACTAGCATGGAAATAAATTGAGGAAGAAAGGGAAGACTAAGTGGAAGCAATTTGATGTTCTCGGCACCAGGTGTGTGTTTTTCTTAACAGTGCTTAATCATGCATTAGAGAGAGCTAAACCAGTGGAAATGCTTAGTTAGACAAACAAATCCAGAGCCTGTTAATCATATTTCTGTCCCCATGGTTACTGTCCCTCCGGGCCTTTTACATCACCATGGTTGCAGGTAAGCAACATATGATTTTGTGCACGCTGAAAGGCTGCAGTATAGCCGGAGACAGAGGGAATATTTCTCTGGAAAAGCAGTTCGGTGGGTTGTCTTCTAAAATAGGAGTTTCTGTCGGCCTCAGGGAAATGGCCTGTAACATATCTACTGACTGGTATGTGTGTCGGTCCGCAGAATTCCAGCTATGTTTATTTTGAACGACACACACTCGAAGTTAGAAAAATGGCTGGCCCTTTTTCTCTCCGAGATATTTTTAGCAAACCTAGTTCCTGTCAAATTAGGCTAGGGTATGAATTCGACCCAATCAGAAAAAAGCTTCACCAGTGCAGGCTGGGGCTGAGCTCTGCACGCAGTGTTGACCACTGGGTCTAAATAACTTGCAGGGAAAAGCAGTGAAAACAAGCAGATTTTCCCTCCACTGCCAATTATTGCATTTGGCTAATAAATATTTCATATCTGTTTGCTGGACTTTGGTGCAGAATGCTATCAATCCCCTGCCAGACAATCGTTTCAACCCGAGGCTGAATCACGACCTGCACGTTTTCTTCTACTAACTACTGCTAACTTCTTCTCACCAGTCACGACTCCTCTATGAAACCCGATCCCCAGTCTCTCCTTTGTTTCTGTTATCTTATTCCCAACCCTTCCCCTGATGACCACAACAGGTCTACAAATTGATTTCCCATCTCCCGCTCCATCTCTTTTTCCTGTCATTGACCCGCTCAGGCGCTCCGCGTGTCGTCCACTCGTTCGGCGGGGCTCCGAGACTTCCTCGGCCTCGCCCCCATTAATTATCCAGCTACCCGACGTTACATTTTAAATGTAACCTTCCTAGCGTTCTCGCACGCCTCCTGCCTGCCTCCAACGATTTCCCCATTACTCCGCTGCGAGAGTTTCCCGGGTGGGGCTGCATAATGGATGAGATTGACTTACTGTCCAATTAATGATTATCTGAGCACAGCTAGAGGAGCGGCTCTCCTCAGGTTTCTCATGACTGATTGCTTTCATAGAAGAATTAAAGATTTTTCTGAAAATTACTAACCGATACAGTATAACTTAAGCTGGTGCCGAACAATGCTGTCTCCTGCCTGCTGACGGGCCGCAGCATCGACAACGGTGATGTTTGTAGAGAGAGATACTCTCATTAACGTCTCGCTCTCTTTGCTTAAGTCTGGGTAATGACTGTATTATGGTAATGGGATGTAGTTACTGTAACAGAAAGTGTGTACTAGATACATAATTAAAGTCTACAAACAGAAACTGTTGAGGCAAGACTTTCCAACCCCTGCCTTTAATATTCAAATAGGCACAGCCCACATTTCAATGCCCAATCTGTTTGCATAGCTGGGAAAAAGATCCTCACCGGGTGTAATGTTTACTAGCGTTTTGTTAATCTATCTTTTAATCTGTGACTGATTTGAAAGTGAAAAAATAATTATGCAAATCCTCTCATCTGTGTGATCTGTGCTGTGTGTGTGTGCGTGTGTGTAGTCATATTTCTCCTTTTTGTACCGTTGTGTGTGTGAATGTGTGCGTCTCTCACCTCCAGTCTGTCTGTCCTCATGAGTTTCTGTGCAGCAGCAGCAGCAGCAGCTGGTACGGGGATATTGGGGTTGCTGGTGACCAGTACGGGGGCGCTGGGCAAGATGTCAGCGGGCATCAGGCCGGGCGACACGGGGCCAAGGTAGGGGTTAAACGCAGCGGCCGCCGCGGCAGCAGCATTGACATTGGTTGCAAGGCTGGGTGTGACTGAAAACATGGGCTGTGGGCACAAGCAGAGTGAGAGAGTTGAGCGAAAGACTTTCTCACAAAGTCTATATATAAAATGTTAAATATTTAATCACATCTACCAATAAGTATAATGCCATCCTTTCTCACTCCTACTCAAATTACTCACTGAAGATATTTGACAGAAAATGGTGAAATAAGAGATGTATGCAATTAACAACAGCCAAGCAGAGGACTGGGGGTGTGGTTGGGGATGTGGATGGCAAAAATAGACAATTAATGGGCTTACATCTGAGGAAAAAACAATGTCTTCTTTCACGGCTGCTTGTCTTTCATTTGAGAAAACACACAAAGGAGCCCGACGCTCTGTATGTGGCGTCAGTTCTCCCCATGCATCAGATGGAATCACACGCTTCATACACCAGAGATCACACACCTATAGGAGTAATAAGGATGAGGGACGTCAAGCTGTGCGTGCAGGGCTACACTCCGCAACAGCGCCTATATGTGTTGGTTTTGAAAGAGAAAACGTCCACAGCCTGTGAGAGAGCGAGGCTAAGGATAATGCTAGCTGACGTAGGGCACTGTAAGTTTTCCCTGCACGTTCCTGACCTCAGCCCCAGTCTGAGGATTGTCTCTTGAGCCTCTGCCAACGCGACACAGTGAGTAATAGAGCAGCGGCAGCCAGGGCTGGACAGCTACATTCCTCCCAAAACCTCCTCGCTGCTCTGGGATGACTCAGAAAAATCAGGAATAATGGAGAGCACTTTACAACTCTTCCAGCGCTGCCCTCTGGAATGTCGGAAGAATTATGACCTATCACGAGGTAAAAGAGAGAAAAGTACGTGTGTCTCTCTCAAGGTGCTCAGATGTCAGCTGGGGATGCTCGCAGCTAAGAGTTGGGATGAAATAGGCATGATGTCATTGCAAAGGCTCACAGTCGTAAGGTTGGAGCAATGCAGTGATGTCATCATGCAAAAAGTATGTGATCCTGCTAATCCAGCCTCATATGGAATATCTCTTCACTTAGCAATGGATCGTTTCCAGTAATGATGGACTTTGCAGATTATTGCTATAAATCACAATCCCAGGACATTTAACACAGTAGGAAAGGAAAAATATCTCACAGCAGGCCTCTTGTCAGTAATTTGTGTTGCAGCAGCAATGTTGTGTTTTTGCAGCTCTTTCTCAGACAGGCTTTTAGTTAGAAATATTTTACATACCCTCATATAAAATGCACATTTTTAATATACAGTACGCGTCTGGAGAACACTGAAAAACTCTGCTTTCTTTCTAAGAATTGAACAGAAAGATCAAAAGCAATGTGATGATCTCAAGCTGTGTTTCAATGATTCTCTTTAACTTAAAAATAACATTCGATAAATATTTAAACATGTCTCATACCAAGATTATTCACATATTGTGTGCTTAACCGTTGGGCCTTAAATATTTAAAGCATCTGATCTCCTGATCACTTTATGCAGAGCATTATTCAGTGGAGCCTGGTCTCATGAAATCTAAAACAATGTGTGCAATGTCTCATTTCCTTTAAATAAATGTTGTTATTACAACACCTTAAACATACTATAGGGTTATGAAACAGTCTCATTCTAATACCGATGTCATATTCAAGTCATAAAATTAGATCTGATTTTTATGTTGGGTTGCTGAAGATGAATGAGGAAAGCAGCTGGTGGTACAGCACTAAAATAACATTTCCATGTTGTCATATTAAAGTTATTTATTTAACATAGCCACGAGTGGTTACATTATCTCATCGGTATGTATCCTTAAAAAAAGTATAAACGATATGTTGCCTCCAGCCAGATCAAGATCAGGTGCTTCTCATACCGCTTTTGTCCACAGGGGCCGCCAGAATCAACAACAAAATGAAAGTTCATTATAGCTGCTTTAAGAACAAAGTTACAAGGTATTTTTCATCAATTAAAAGTTAAATTATTTCAGCATTTCATATTTGATTCTGAACGTCTGTACCAAACTAGAACACCAGATCTCCCCTTTGTGTCTGTCGAATGTAACTGCTTTGAAGAAACCTGAATTCAGATTTGTTGAATTCTGATGGAAAGTCACGTCAGCTTCACTGAACACACTCTGGGGCTTTGTTTGTTATAATGCAGCCATTTTGCAACACTAGCCTACCTCCCTCCCACGCAAACATGGAAATATATCTAATTACAGCAGTAAGACACCGCTGAAGTGCCCTTCCCTTGTGGCTTATTTGGTTTTATTTCACTTATTTTTGAACACCGTCTGCTTTGCACCAAACAAGTACGCCGAATTTCCTTCAGGGAAGACTTTTTCGATGTGAGTGAGTGAACGAGTGAGTGATGCAGTACAGTAGATAGATATAATTGTAATGTGGGCTGTCCGCTGACGTAGACTCTGTAATAAAAAGCATCATGAGCACCATCACTCACAGCCAGCTGTAATGGACCCTAATTACTTCACCCTCTGCACAGCTCCATGCGTGAAATGAAAGCAGTCTCCTACGCACGTGGATGTAGGGGGCACAGCTATAGACAAAAAAAAAAAAAAAAAAGTGGGCGAGCAGGGGATAAAATGTGTCAGAGATGCTGCGGATGGGGGCAGGAAGCTGAGCTAAAGTCATAAGGGAGGGATGGAGGAAGAAAGTCTGATTCCTGGAAAGGCTCCTTCTCACCCTTTGTTCCCTTGAACATGGTTCTGTTTTCTTGACTTCTCTTTGTAGAGCCATCTCTCCTCGCTGCTGTTGTCCTATCTCCTTCACTTTACCTACCTGTCTTTACTCTGTCCATTTATCTCTTCCTGCCTCTCTCAGTCCTGCCTTTCCTCTTCTGCTGTGTCCTTCTCTGTCAGCCCGTCTTCCTCCTCCTCCTCTCTTCCCCTTACTCTCTCTCTCCCCATGACATAAACAGAAAGGGAAGACTCTGCAGTCCCAGAGAGATCTATTGCTTCTTTAAAAACCTTTCATGGTTTGCCTCTGTTCCTCTCAATGGGCCTCTCGACTCGGCCCCTCTTCCCCCAGATAAGGGCGATAAGCCATCGGCTAAGTGTGCACGTGCATGCGTGCGTGTCCGAGCATGCGGCATCTGAAGCTCTTTTGAATAGTCCCGGACAAATTCACTCCAGTGCTCTCACTTAAACATAAAGGGACCGAGGATGAGACAGAGGAATTACTTCAAGCCTGACTGACAGGTCTCATTGACTCCGTGAGGTCTCGTGGAGCGGGCGGCGAAGGATTCATTCGAGCCGGCTGACTGGGGCTCCGACCATCACCTTGAAGCTCCTCGGAGCATGCAGCACGCACACACTGCTGATGTAATTCACTGCGTGTGTGGTTGTGCATGCATGGATCTGTGTGCGTGTTAATGATTGCATGATAATAATGTAATACTTTATTGATCACTGTATAAACATACTCCCGCACTGATCAAAACACTTCAGGGTCTGACACCTGGGCGCTGTTTTACAAATATTGCTTGATTAATCCAGGCTAATATGATATTAATGAACTCTGTACTGAAGCAATTAGTCAGTTAATTGATGAATTAATTGGCAGAAAATACATCTCTGACTCTTTTTGATACCAAACATTCTCAGGTTCAAGCTTATCAAATTGGATTATTTGCTGCTTTGCTTTGGTTACATCATTTTAAATGAAATATGTGTGGGGTTTGGATTGTTGGCCGCATAAAATAAAATGTTTGAAGTTGTCGCCTTAGGCTTTTAGAGATTTAATGGCCATTTTTCAATATATATATGTATTTTTCCATTTTGCCACATCTCATGGCCCAGATAGTTAATCCATTAAAGGTGCACTATGTAGTTTTTGGGAGGAAATTTTAATCAAAAGAGAAAGATCTTCATTGACTGATTGCAACGACTGAATAAACTGAATAAACAAACAGACCTTAAAGGACAACACAATTTCATACTGTTTTACTTTGTTTATATTTGACGGACCCTGCCACCTTTCTAGCTCCAAACAGCTCGTTAATTTAGTTATGGGATCAAGAAATGTAGAGTTTGTATTGTTACCTGATCAATATTGTGATATATAACTTTTCTGAGTTTCTTTTCCAAAACTACATGCTGCACCTTTTTACTTGAAAAAGTAATTGCCAAATTAACGTACCGTGACTTGCAGCCACATCTGAACTTAAATGTTAAGTTGACAAAAAAAACTTAACTCAAGGTTACCTTGGTAGCCTTTTCTGGAGCTCTTCAACCAAACCCCACAGTCTTCCTCAAAGTGTTTTGACCATCAGATTAAATGAGCCTGTAAATTATTGAAGTAAGCTTGATATTCTGCTGTTTCGGCTGGTTAATTTCATATCAAATCAACATACTGTACGTATGGAATCGAAACCACCATCAGCAATTTATAACTGACCTTGTGCTCATCATATGATTGCACTCATGACCGGCTGGCACGAGTAACCTCCTTATCTTTATCATATTCAATTAAATGAAACTCTGCAGGAATCTCTAATGAAGCATGTTGCAGGCACTCTAAACCAGATTATACTGCATAAGAAATTTCCAGGAACCTTTCAGAGTTCAAGAGTTCACTAATCAATATGACTGAAAAATTTCCATTTAAAGCGTCATAATAAATGTTTTTCGTTCTGTTAAAAGCAGAAACTTTTGGTTAAGTCAAATTTTATGTCACTATTTAACTCTTTATTGTTAAAATCAAGCCACTGGGAACAGCAATGGGCTATTAAGCAATTTTAGCATCATGGGAACAGTAAAAAAAAAAAAAAAATGCAGGTCACGTGATGGCCTCTGGCAAACAAAAACAGCTATAAATGATGAATACAGACTCTCTGCTTATCTAAATTTGAGCCATTAGGCCCAGTAAAAATGATCAGGCTTAATCATGGCTGATGGTAGACAGCAGGAAGTCTGAGAGCTCGACCAGAGACGACTGTCTGGAAACACAGAGGCTTGGTGAACCTTTAGGTGAACCTTTTACCTGTCACCACATACACACCCGGTGAGCCACTTTCTTTAAAAAGACTGTGGCACCATCATGAAACATGATATCCAGTTCTCTTAATACACAAAATCATATAGTGATTACTACAGCAAAAGATCTTTGTGAAAGAGTGTCTGCAGGTTAAAGTATATTTAAATTTAATTCCCGGAGTTCTTGCTCTGATAAACTCCAGATACATTTTAAGCCAGCTTCAGAAACCAGGCTTGTGTGACCTTGTGACCTTGCGAGTAAATGTTTATGTGCGTGTCCTCTCACCACTGGCTGTAGCTGTGTGCCGGGGATCATGGCATTGGCGAGCTGCATCTGCTGGGCCAGCATGGCCATGTTTTTCTGCTGGATGAGGTTGTTCCTTCCATTGATCTCCAGCTGGGTCTTTAGGTGAGGAGGAGGATGCAGGTACTTACAGTTCTCCCTGGAACAGCGGCCCTGAGGGGGTGAGAGAGGAGGAGGAGGAGACAGGGAGGGCAAAAGAGAAAAAAGGGAGGGTTGGGGAGGATAGAGACACGGGAAGAGGTGAATTAGAATAGTGTTGCGGTGAACTGTTGCCTAATGTAAAGAAGTAATGAGCCTTGACTCAAGTTGCTGCCCTCCCATTTAGCAGGCGCTGACCTAACATCCCTGACATCTGGGCCTGCCACTGGGTTTGTCGTGAAGAAGACCGATCAGTTGGGCTTTCTTTTCCGCCTTCATGACCTAAGCCGTGCGCTCGCTACCTTCCCCCATTTTCTCAAGGTCCCATCGAGAGACAAATTAGCTTCAAGAGCGGAGATAAAGGGGATTAGCTGTCTATCTGCTTCTGCTAACAGATTGTAATACACAGAGCGAAAGAAAAGAGAATAATGCGCCATCCCAGTAATGACATGGATACTTATCATTATCCATTAATCTGGTAATTATCTTTTTGATTACTCATTTTGGTCTATAAAATGGGAAAAATCATAGATTTTACTATCTTAAGCTCAAAATGACCCAACACCAATCCAAAACCCTCACAGAGAATGGACTTAAATAGATAGTTCATCAAAATAGGTACAGAGTCATTTACCTGTCGACTATCATTTCAGCTCTAGTGTTCAACCTGACCATTTTTTCCTTTTTTGGAGACAAATTAAGTTACAAGCAATCTCCAAACCCATTGGCTGTTGTTTGGCGACGGTTGAGCCTCTGGGGGAAGAATGAGGCATCGTGCTTCCTTCTAATCTCTGTTGAGAGTTGCACATGCACAATATCGATCTGGCACTCATGTTACAGAAGTTTTTGAGCTAAAGCACAAGCAAACATTTCAATTATCCAGGAAACATGAATTTCGTTGGGTGGCATTACAGGATGTGGGTAAAACTTCAAGTATGTACTGCACGATTTGCTTTGACAGCAAGTAAAACAATACTTTGGGTTGGTAGATTTTGGACCAACTTGCGTGAACATGCAAATTACAAAGAACACGTTGAACTCTGGTTAATATTTCTCGGACTACGACTGGAAAACAGAATGCTTCCGATATCTGCAGATATCTGTTCATAGAGATTGTTACAAGTCAAAAGGCTCAGGTTCGAATAAGGGTCAATAACATTTCTCTTTGCACAGCAGTTGTTAAAGGTCCAATTTGTAACTAAATTGATTGTGAGTCTCGCTACCAACTCACCAATAACTGACGCTTTGGGATTTTAGGTCAGGTCAGTCCCATCCCAAAGCGCAGGACGAGCTGGGAATGAGACTCGAAAAACAACTTTCTTTCAAATTGCACCTTTAAGTAAAAATAAACACATGAAATGAAAAGAGACAAATTGTTTTGGGAATTCCAATTAGTGAGGACTCTCTCCGTCCTACCACCTCAGAGGCCGTCCCACTTGACGCTGGATGTTTTACGAGGCTCGGGGAATCATTATTGATCTCCTCCCAATTGAGACAAATTGCTAACGTGTCAATACTTTACATCATTTTGAAAAAGAACAGAGCGGAGAACAGATGCCGGATCGATACGTGATTGGAGACTTCTGTGACAATAAACATACGCATATCGAGGCGCTCTATCTAATATTCTGCTGGTGTCTACAGACGGTGCAGTGTGAGTCTGGGTGCTCGCTGCTGTGGGTGATTATATCCATCCAGCAGCCGGCAGCCCAAGGGGAGAAGGAGGGAATGTAATTTACACTCTCATAATGCCTGCTCCACTGAACACTCCCCCTGATAGGTGTAATATTTTAGATATCCCCTCCTCCTTTTTTTAACTCCCCCTTTTCTCCTTCATTCCCTTCCTTCCTTCCTTCCTTCCGCCTCGGTCCCCCATACGATCCCGAGTCCCACGCTGATATTTGCTCTCCTCATCATGAATACAGAGCAGTGAAGGTGCAGAGGTGCTGCTGTGTTCGGGCGTATGTGAACACGCTCACGTATGTGTGCGAAACATGACTCCGCCTTTGTCGCTTTCACTCTCGCCTCTTGTCAACACGTATCCTCTATCCATCTCTTCCCATTACTCCTTTATATAAATCTATTTTCCAGGGGAAGGGGAGACCAACCCTGCAGCAACTCCACAGCACCACCTCCCATGGGGAATTAAAGGTTGGCTGTCACGCTACTGCTTATCTCAGTGAGATTACCTGCTGCCCACTGCGGCCCACTATGACACCTGCTTTCACAGCCTCACACTTACACTCTCCCGCTCTTCTTCTTTTCCTCCCGCCTCCCTTTTCTTTTCTCGGCTCTATCTCTCCATCTCTCCCCTTTTATTTCCTCGTGCAGCCCGATCTGCCTAGCTACAGCAGGGAAGGTACTTTGCATTGGAGAGCAGCAGAATGTCAAGCGTCGTTCCGGCATTTTCATTGGCTGAGAGCTGAGAGCAATCGTTGTCCCCGCCTGATGATTGGCCTAGAGGCACACATTAACAATGCTCCCAGTCTGGCTCGTCCCTGTGTGGCTGCGACTATTGATCAGTGCTAATTGGTTAATGGTTTTTGATTTTCTGGGCCCGTTCCCTCTGGGCGACTAGACGGCAGCATGTCAACTCTAGCTGTGTGTGTGTGTGTGTGTGTGAGTGGGATGAACTGCGACAATGCAATGTTTATCGTTACATAAAACTGCCCAGACTTTCTTTTTGCAAAGGTCAACTTAAAGGCTGATTCGATTAATACCGTTTTTTATTTTAAAGGGACAGTTCACCCAAAATCGAAAACACATACTTCTACCTTGAGTGCTATTTATTCATCTAGATTGTTTTGGAGTGTCCTCCAAAGGGAGGTGCCCAGGAAGCATCCTGGTCAGACGCCCAAACAACCTCAGCTGGCTCCTTGCTACGCAGAGGAGCAGCGGCTCTACCCCGAGCTCTCTCCGGATGCCCAGGCTCTTCACCCTATCTGTTCTGCTGAGCTTAGCCAACATACTGAGGTCACTACCCAAATACCCGTGACGATAGGTGAGGGTTTGGACGTAGATCAACTGGTAAATCAAAAAGCTTTGCCTCATATTTCAGTAGAAAGAGAGAAGTTCCTGCATGAGACTGCTCACGACAAGGTCTGTCGGTAATCTTGAGTAACCGGATCTTGATTTCTGGAGACAGACATTGCTTTTGAGCTTCAAATATATTTTTTGGCTCTTTGAGCACCACAGGCTGACATCTGCCATCTAGTTTCATTATATTCGAGAGAAGGCAGACATCTGGTCGGCAACACACAACAAAACAACCTGGATAGACTAATATCCAGGTTGTGGGTAAGAGGAGAAGAGAAATTATGTATTTTTGATTATGTGCAATTTGAAAGGTTTTGCTCATTACAACGAACCCGCACAGATTAGCAAACTCTAAAACTTTCCATGCCATTTTTGGCAACATAAGGCAGCTGTTTTTCGCACAAAAAAACTCACTGAACACTACCTGCTAGGCACCAAACAGCAGACAGACATAGTTAATGAGGAGCTGGTGAACATAACAGAGCATTTATCAGCCAAAGAGCCAGATATTTTTCATAGGAGCGAGTGGAGAGCAAAGCAGAGGTAGAAGAGAAGCGAACACTGAATTCACATTCATCAGGTGGCCAGAACTACAACTTCAAATGAATGCTAATTCCACTTTGTGTCTGCTGGATGTGTAACTAAGAAACCGTCTGCTTAAAAGGTGATAATATATCAGTGTTTACAGCTTGTTTCCAGAGACATTCAAATATATTTGCGGAAAAAATGATCAGCTTTTAAGAGTCATGCAATGTGACTTTTTTTTTTTTATATATAAAATGTGGTTTGAACAAAAAGCCCTTTGTATGAGTGTGAAATCAAAGGAAGCTTCATCTCCGGGGACATCTGAAAAGCCTTCGACCTTCTCTTGCAACACCGCGATTAAAGCATATTTTGAGGTTATTGAAAGATGTTTAGCAGTCGAACCGGCGGGCTGAATGCAGTTCGTCGGTTTCTTGCCTTGAACTCGCGATGGAGGGGCCGAAACAAAACATCGTAACTGAGCAAAGAAAGTTTTGTTAGGGCAATTTTTTTCTTTAAATGGTTTTGGTCCTGTCTTTTTCTAAAGGGCAAGGCTGGTGGCATGAATGCGATTATCTGGGTGCTCAATCGGTTGTAGCTGCAGAATAACACAAAGGAAAATGTTGCTCTGGAATCACTTTCAGTGCGATCTGATTTGTGTGGCGTCTAGCCTCAGTGACATGATTAGAAACTATAGATGATTTTGTTTCTCGGAGATACAAACGGCCGTGAACACATTATCTAACAAAGTATTATCGTTAGGGTGAGGGTGAAGTCATAATTATTATGCTTGTAGTGAGAATTTACCTCCACCTTCAGATGGGTCAGCACCTCGATATGCTCCTAACCCTGTGTTTTCACCAGCAGCCTCATTATCTGTGGCTGTGTAGTCTGAGCAGTTCAATCCTGCATGAGCCTCAAGTCGCCACCGATCAGCGCCTTGAAATGCTAATGTCCTGGCTTCTCTTCTGCCTCCTTTCTCTGCTGTTTTCCCTGCTGTCTAAACAGTGTCAGTGCAGGTTAATGGAGAGCCTGTCTGATCCAAAGCAGTGCTCCCTCTGGCTAGAGTGTATGACCACCAGACTCACTCTGTTCCACCTTCACCTGTCTGCCCGTCCTCGGCGGAGACGCTAATACGCTAACGGACTACCCGCATCTGTCTCTCACGCACACTCTCGATTGCTCTATATTCATCCTTGTCTCGTCTCTGCCTGCTTCCCCTCCCGTCCTATGGCTTTCTGGTGATTGTCTGGACTGGTCTGTTCTCACAGAAAGCCTCTGCACCCAAACAAATGATTATTCACACGTCTGGGTGAAGTTTTGGTAAAGAGCCTCCACATATAGTCGTCTACCCACCAAATACAGATCCTGAAACTTGAGCCAATTTGCTCCGGCCGAGTTTTGGCTGTGTGAAAGCACGGTTTCACTTGCTTTTAACTGGCAAGCAATTAAAAGAAAGTGAACCAGCTGTCACAGTCACACTCTGGAGTGTACGTGTGTGCATGGACGTGCCGGGGGAACGCAGCATTCTGCACTTATAAATCACCTTGGCCTCATTACACCAGATATCTTTCAGCCATATTTCAGCTTCTGGACACGCACTCACATATGTGTAATGCACAAACAATCACACACACGTTTACTGTTACTTCTTTATAGGATAATATAACAAACAGTTGGGGAGCCGGGATGTTTTTGATGCTTATTAATCAGTACAGCGGGGGGAAATAAAGTGAAATTAATTCCTAGGTACGCGTACACAAAAACACACACATACATACACAAGTCCTAACCTTGAGTTACTTCAATTACCCCTGCCGCATTTTCACTGCAGTTTCAGGTGTCACACGTGTGGCTGGTCCTGACGTCTGCAACAGCATGGTTTTAATCAGAATCACCTAATCCTGTGTGGCAAGGTTACACAGACCGACGAGGCCGTCCGCAAAAACAACAGGAGGTGGGATCGGGGTTGTTGTTAACCTTTTAAAGGTCCTATTTGTAAGAAGAGTTGATTTTTGAGTCTCATCCTCAACTTGTCAAATAGTGACACCTTGGGATTGTAGGTCGGGTCGGCCGCCAATCAACTTTTCTTACACGTAGGCTGTTTAATTCGCCAAATTAGGGCACCAAATCACACAAAATGCAGATTTCTGAATAATTTAGCTTTAATTCAAACACTCTGGATGTCCCATATTTTGTGAAGCTACTTAATCAATATTTTTAATATCAACAATGGCTCAAATGACAGTGTGTAATGTAAGAGAGGTAGGTAATAGTGATAACCCAGTTGAGTAAGTGGACATTTTAGTGTCTTTCTGCTCATTGTTTTGGTTTTTAATCAACCTTGTTTAAGCCAATTAAGCAGCTGGTGACTGTTTTAAGAGAAAAAGACCAAACCACTGTGTGCTAGCTGCCCAACACCAAACAGCAGACAAAGTTAGCGATTAGCTAGTGAATATAGTTAAGCCTTAAGTTATAACAGAGTTAAAAGGAGACCAAATATTAGATTACTCTCATCAGTTGAACAGAAACAACACCTCTAAAAGAAATGCTAACGTTGCTCCGTATCTGATAGAAGAGGCAAACGCTCACTTTAACAACTTTGTGAGGTGATTGTACTCTATATAAAGACGAGTCTAACCTATCAAGACAGTTCTGACATGTTCACATTCAGGTAATGTTCATGTACTCTTTCTAAGGGCTGTCACATAGTGATAGCACGCTACCAGGACAGTCGGCTTAGGGGAATCTGTAATTGTACACTAGATAATGCCACAGCCAATGACAAAGACATGATTAAATGCCTTGTAGCTATCATACGGTACCTCAAGATTAAAGCTAGCAGATACCATGAAGAGGTTTTCTGAGTATGTTAAATATATATTAAAGGAAAATGTTTCTTGCCACGGTGCTGAAATGCAAGTCATCTTTGTCCTATTTTTACCCATTTATCCATCTTTCATTCTTAATACCTGGCGCCAACTTTGTCAGAAATCATCATTTAAGATTGTATTTCTGGTCTTGAACATGATCCAGCAGTATTACTTTATGCACCAACCACAAAAATCTATTCAGTTTCTGCTGCTCTGTCACTCATTTTCTTCCCGACCACAGTTATTTTCATTCTTCCCCAGGTTTTCATCCTGGACTTTGTCCCTCTTCTCTCCGCAGGCTTATTTTCATCTGCTTGATCCAAGTCCTTTAAATGAGGGGTTACGATTAAAGGACGGCGCAATGAATGTTTAAGAAGCCCTGTTAATAACCATCCAAAGTACGAGAGGCTTATGAGCGTCTTTGCCAAACTCAGGGTCGAAGCACTTTGGGTCACTGACTTACTGTTTTGTGTGTGTGTGTGTTGGGACTACGATCAAAACCTCAAACCGTCAGTATTATTTGTTGCCTGCGGTAGATTGGCAGCTCTCTGAAGGATGTGTCTGTGGAATCCCGGAGAATAAAACCTGTGGCAGAATTCCACTCACGGACCAGCAACAGAGACAAAAACAAGAACAGAGGAGGAGGAAGGTAGACGCTGAGAGAGGGCTACGAAAAACAGACTGAGGGAGACGGACAGACAGACAGATAGAGAGACAGAGGGAGAGAGAGAGAGAGAGAGAGAGAGAGAGAGAGAGAGAGAGAGAGACAGGTGCGAGTGTGCTTTTCCTATTAATATTAATCAAAGCAGTCTGTCTGAGTGGTTTCAGCAGTGTCTTTGCTGGCAGATATCTACATCCTCCGAGGGTTGAGTGGCGCATTGCTTTCCACCAGGCCCTTCTGCACGTTCACTCCCGTAATCACCCATTGATTCTAAATGATCTTTTAATCTACCCGTCCAGAATGACTCATTCCAACTTAACCACACATAATCCAGCAGCCTCTGATCTGTTCCGCATTCCCTGTCTCTGCTCATGCTGGGCACCGAGCTCCCTTCAGACCGCGGCTGCTGCTGCTCCTGCTGCTGCTGCTGCTGCACGATGAAACACCGTGACCGGTGTAACAACTGTAGAGCTCAAGTCTGGACAGCCACCGTCCCGAACCCCTGTGCATTATTAATTCTCTCTCAATGGCACCGCCTCTCCCTCCTGCTCCCAAAGACAACCATCAATCAAGAAAGCGCCGTCTGGATGGAGGGGCCGTGATGAGAATACGCGAGCGTTCATGCGCTTACACACACGGGGGCATGTGGTTTTCTTGACCAAAGGTTCCTGTTGGCAAGCGCGCATCGGACAAATTATGACATCAGACACAGCACAAAGAACGGCCTGTCTGAGGACTGAGAGTGCTGCCAGGCTGCCCAATAACACACACACACACACACACATTCTCCCTCTCTCACACACATTAATACATCAGATTTATTAAGCAATACACTCCAGCTGCAAACCGCTGACCCATAATGTTAGGAAGTAAACCTGATGACAGAAAAGAGAAAAAAAACACCCCGGCTTTGTCTTCCCTTTCTTCGTCTCTCTTGCTGCCACTGCTAACACTAGATGTCTCATTATCTCTTTTCAATCATTTATCAAATCTGGAACACCCCTGGTGCGTTGGTATAATAGCCTGGATCAGTTGATGGCCTTAAAACCTCATTTAACTGGGCAGAGGGATAAGCCTTTGAGACAATGACGAAGATAGATGTGGACAGTCGAATCACAGGTAATGATGGACGGAGGTGACGCAACGGAGCTAGCAGAAACTGGAACTGGAATAAATCTGCTGATGAGTACCCAGAAAAACACTGAGAGCGAGGCGCCTCCACGTCACAAATGACGCCAAGTCGGCGGAAAGCTTTTAGCCGCAGTGCTCAATTAGCCAAAACACAAATTACAGCCCCCCAAAAAGCACTACTTAGTCTGGCAGCGCGTTAGCATGTTTTGGGTGGGTGCGGGTACAAAATCGTTAGCACAGGAAGCTAATGATGGGGCAAAATCATTAGCCGTCATGGCTACTGACAGCACTCTGCCTCTGTCAAGCTGAGCTGTTGCCTTTTTTTGTTTTCCCTGAAATGTCTGGCTCAAGTGGTCCATGTCGAACTGTTTGATTCATGTTTACCATCGGTTACCAGTGTTCGCCACGATGATCACGTGTCTTATTCATGACCTCATCAATTTAAAACCCCATATTATAATCTTTATCGGTCATTTCTTTAAGAGATCTTTGGTTAAGAGGTTTTAGCTGATGATTTCTGATCAGCTTTAATGTGTCATTGTTAATTTGATAGCAACATAAGCCTATAGCTGACTCTGTTGCTCACTGATTGGGGGAACTGCATCTCACTCATTGACTGAATAATTGGTCCTTCGATTCATCGTTCAATTACCTGATTAATCATTTAAATGCTCAAGGATGAAGGAAAAAAAAACATAATTGTCAGTTCTGTCGATCAGTTAATCAATATATTGTTTCAGTTCTACCACAATGCCTGGGTCCAGACACCAGTCCGGCCAACACGTGTGGTCTAACCTTGTAATATAATAAGTAATATGTGTGGGTAAAATGGGTTAAGTTTCCTACATTTCTCATGGGTGTGAATGTGTTTGTGTGTCACTGTAACCCTGGCAACTTTCTTCCCACCTTGCTTTTTGCTGCAGCCTCCCTGTCACCCTGCAAAGGATAAACTGGTACAGATAACAGATGCTTACAGGCCCGGTTTCAATGTCCACCTGAACCCCCACAGTCGTCACCTGTGCGATCAAAATAAGCGTGTAATGCCACATCGTGTATTGTACGTGTCGGAAAAAAAGACTTTAATGTCATTGTACTAGTTGTGCTTCTCAGTTAGACATGGAAGGTGAAAGTCCCTCCCTCATTACCACCACTGAGGTGCGCAGTGGTGACATCAGACTGTGGTAGTACTGTGCAGCTTCCAGGGGTGAACGTGTGAATGTGATCAAGGTGTTCCTAAAAAAGAGTGAACTCTCCCTGAATAAATAAAGGTAGAAAATTACAGCAACAAATCTTCTACTCGGTGAGAAAAACTACCAAAGTGTTCAGCTCATTTAAAAGTAGGGTTGCCACGGTTCAATATCTGTAGAGCGCTGTGTTAAGTCACTGCTAATGCAAACCAAACATTTCCTATTGCTGCAGCTTCACATTAAAAGCATTTAACTGATGCAACACAAGCCGAACTTTGTTATAATGTAGTCAAGGAAAAACGTGTCTGTCAGTGAGTTCAGCAACAATGCAATTTTCGACTTTTGATTTCAGGGAGTAATGGAACAAGAAGGAGAAAGATGATGAGGGCGTCGGTAACGTAACTGGTATATGCCCGAACGAAACCACACATAGTTAGGGAGCTGCACTTTTTGCTGTGCAACACGAAACTTTTTCCATGTTCTGTTTATGCTTCCACTGTCACTGCTAATATCACAACAATATAAATAATGGATTACTCCCCCTGAGCAAAGTCTGCCCATTTCCAGATTTAGGAAAAGTGTCCATAAAGGGTTAAAAAGTCTTCAGCAGTTGCTCAAACGGGCCCTCATTAGACCAGCTGGACGAATCAGTCATACGTATCTGTTGCTGACTGCCAAAAGCGAACACGGTCGGACGAGTCAGCGTTATTAACATTTGAGAAATAAAGTTGGAGGTGAGAAAAGGGATTAAATATAATGTCAAAGTCAGCAGTCGAGCTTCCTTTTCATCTTTGTTGCCGCGCTCCTTTCACTGACCCGGCTGCAGTAGCAGAGCCCAGACTTGTAAAAATCTGCTCGAAAAAAAAAGGAGGATTAAAATAGTGAAAAATGAGAAAGTCTGTACGCTCTCTCTCCCTCTGGAGGGTGCAGTATAGGTGGCAAGTGTTGTCCCGGCTCCTGTGGGAACGTCATTGTAGAATTGTGCGAGGCAGAGTCTCTAATTAGCTTTGTTCTCATTAGGTCTACAACACTATCTCCCCTCAGACAGACAAACACACACGTTCACCAGCGCGCGCGCACACACACACACACACACACACACACACACACACACACACACACACATATAGATAGTGGTGGAGAGAGAGAGAGAGAGAGCCACCCCACAGCCCCTGAGATCTGGCCCTTCTTCTCTATTTCTCTTTCAATTAACCCTCTTCCTCCATCCTCTATCTGTTCATCTTTTTTTCCTCCTCTCTCTGCCTTCATCTCTCCTTCACTGCCAGCCCCAGCATTCTCTATTCACAATCTCTAAAGTTTAGTCTAATTCAGTTTTATCTCCCATTCAATGTGCCAAAGAGGCAGGCAGAGGGCAGACCCATTAAAACAGCCTTAATAGAAGACCGGTGAACGGGCACACAGGATTCAACAGCTTTTAGGCCTAATTATTTTCTGCCCATCATCGTTACGCTCATTCTGCAGATATACGGGCCTCACTGGCTGCTGGGAATAGACCTCTTTCTTTTTTTTTCTCCTTACATCTACCTACAACCTCCTTTTTTTGTGTCATATCTCAATCTTTCACGTTCTCGTTAGACTGCTTCACAGCCGTTGTCATTAAGCGTTCGTCAAGAGCCGGGTCGAAAAAGATCTCTTACGAAAATGTGTTTTCTTGCACGTCTATCTGAGGATGAAGACGGAGAGAAAATCAGAGAGCGAAAAAAAAAAAAGAGAAAAAGATGAAGTTGTCCTTGTGAATGAACAAAAGATGCTCGCCGACAAAGACAGGCAGCTGCCTTTGGTTTGCGCTGTGATCTTTAGCAGCTACGCAAAGTGGCACCAAAGAGAAGACAAAAAGACGCCGTCAGCAACAGGCGGGGGGTCTCGTGAAACACTGCGTGACTGGACACAAACAGTAAACACATACGGAGCCGCATGAGCGCACCGAAAATTGTTAATGTGCCCTCTTTGTGTAACGATCTGAGGATGGATTTAGCTGAAGATCGTGTTGGGATCAGATGCGGGAGAGTCACAGACCTGGAATGTTCTTTTCTATTCTACTTGTGATGAGTCATGGGGGACGTGGCAGATCATCACGAGACCACACCCTGAAGCCGACGAACGGAGCGAGAACAACTGGGAGAAAGTTGTCAGATGCGAGTAGAGACATCTCTTCTTTCACGCAAGTGTCTGCGCACAGACTCACACACGCACACTCCTATTCTCCTCCAACGAAGGGTGTCACTGTACTGGCATCAGCAGCTAGTGTCATTGCCTCGAGGTTAAAGCAGATAAGAGAGGATTAGCATTCATTACTCCATAAAGTGATGATACCCCCCTGCGCGCACACACACACACACACACACACACAACGATGCACAGGCATGCTCGAGGCACACACACACACACACACGCAAATACACACATAAGGCGAACAGTCAGAATTATTCTCCATAGATGCAGCTTTTAAAGACTAACCGTCAAAGCAAAACACAAAGGGAAATCACAGTAATACGGAGAAACAGCATGTAATCCTTTGTATCACAAACAACTGCAGAGCTGGAAAATCCTCGGACCGAAGCTGAGAGCATTCATGATGAGTTCTGACAAAGTCGGGCAGAAAATAAAAACAGAAAACAAGGACGACAACAGAACAGAAAACAGATGAAAAGGGTTTACATACGGCCTTTGGTTTAATTTATTGATGCTGTAGTTACTCATTTTCCCTCTAAGAATACTATACACTAAATAATTAACACACCGCAGTTAAATTACATTGTTTTTCCCCCTCAGGACCTTGGCTTTACAACAGCGAAGGACCATTCAGCAGGCAGCATGCCCGTTCCCATAAAGACACACCGCCGAGGGAAAGTGAGAGACAGACAGGAAGAACAGAAACGGCGACCGAGACAGAGTCATTTGTAGGTTAAGGATATATTTTGTTAGCGCGATACATCATGTAGAAAAGCATGACACACTGTGTCTTAATTCCCGCCCTCCCACACACACACACACACACACACGCTAACTGTGCGACAGAGCACAGGGCCATCACCCCTTCCCTCTCCACGTAGCGCCTTCCGGCTGCACACTCATCCACATCGATCCACATTGATCAAAGTCGGCCTGTACCACTTCAGCACAGAGCGGGGTAACAGCGGGCAGGGTGATCACCTTGCCTAAGCCTCTCTGACAATGGACTCATCTGTTAGAGAGGCCACGTACTGTATGTAGTGTTGTAAATCAAATTATGAAGGCATGTGAACAAATTCGAGCCTAAATTATTTGTTTCGCACGAACACTCCAGATCCGACTGTAATCTGTATGATACCTAGATCACATATTTTGTGTTACGTCGTCCAGTCTAGACTTCAGATATCAGCAGCAGAGCCACGGTGAGAGACAGCACGGTGACAGACAGCGTGCTGTCGACAGACCCAACACAACACAGCTGCTGTATCTCTCTCTGATGGCTGAGCCTGATACCGCCGTAATCCCGTTAAAGCCTTTTGAAGAATCACAATGTCCAACAGCAAGCCCTGCAACATGCACTATAACAATAAAGGGATATTACAGACATTCTTCAATCTCGGCGCGCGCTGAACAGGCGACTGACACGACTCCCGTTCACTTCCACGCTCTCCTCCCTCTGTTATTACTTTCTCTCCGTCCACACACTCTGCTGTTCTTCTCCCTCCATCTGTCCATCACTGTCCATGCTGCAGCCATTTGATGTCCACGCACCCATCCATCACCATTTCACTCTCTTTCACTCCATTTCATTGCCGCACGGTGTCTTTTTCCTCACCGGCTTTAATCTGCTTGTTGACACCACCCTCCTGTCAGTCCGTCTCTGCGGGGCTCACTTTCCTTGCCTCATATTTAACGTCTCAATGATGCAATTACAGAAGCAGGCATTTCCGCAACCAAATTGGCTTCTTGGGTCATTTCACAGCTATTTTTCTTTTAGCTGCAGACTTGCATGACTTGCATGTTTCATGACGGCGAAAACAAATCGAGCTGGTTTTTTCACAGGGTGCTGTGAGACGGCGACTCAGGGTTGATGTATTAACTTTTTGCAGAAAGAGAGAGGGAAAGAGAAAACCCACGCGGAAAGCGGCGAAAAACATCCGCTCCATAATGGTCATGAAGGATCAATATTGCATGGAGACAAAGTGCTGCTAAACAGTGTGGTTTCTGTTAATTAGCACTTCTCTAATGATCTCTCTCTCCTTTCTGTCCTCCTCCTCCTCTCTTTCTACTCCCTCACTTTCTGTACTTCCCCTCCCACTCTCGCACTTTATTGCTCCCTTCCACGAAAACTCCTCCTTTCTTCGGCCTCGTCCCTCGTTTCACTGCCTCTGTCGAAGTCTGTTGACGCTGTCCTCCCAACCAATGTTGTGTCTCTCAGATCGAGAGGAGGCATCCAAGTTCTTTTCACAAGCGTGATAAATATCCCGCTCCTGTGTTTGTGGCTGATGGCTCTCAAGGATGAGATTTAATGAACCTCTCATCCAACTCTGATTATTTTCTAATTAAAGGAGTGAGTGATGGGGGCAATGAGTAAATTCATGAATGCATGTTTATAACTGCGGGGGGAGAAATAAAACAACAAACATGTTAATGACAGACACGCAGACAGAAATCATACTCAGTCGAGTCTTGTTTACTGAGCTCCCTCTGGAGCGGCGGCGTTTGGCAGACGTTTGCAGCTCTTAAACAAATTACAAATCTAAAATCAATTTCTGTTTATGATGTTACGTATGTGCATCTGGTGGTCGCAATTCAAAGTTTTTATTTGTGTCGGCTGCATTAATCAATCTGGACTTGCCTGCGAACAACTTGTACATCTTACGCGACTCGGTGAGAAGTTTTAAACATCTGCATGATGTTATTTCGCCCAGGCACAGAAGCAAACAGAAGAGCTGGGGGGAGATCGGATGGAGAGTTGGATGACGGCGAAGGAAAAGTGGCAGTCCGCGCTGAGCATCCATTCCAGCGTGAAGGACGCATGGAAGTATGTGGGCAGTGACACTTATATTTGTTTTTCAAGAGATGGTGTCTCTCTGGCCTCTCCACATTTGCATAGAATTGAGATCTAAGCTAATCTATGCAAATCAGGGGCATCCAGCACAACTTGCTGCTTCTGGAAACTCCTGCAAAACTTCTCAAACTAACCACTGTCGAGTTAAAGTGAAGACTACTTATTTCGGTGAGTTATTTTCGTAATAAAGGAAAAAGTTCACAAAGAAGTCCCTGTGTTGGTCCTGCTAACATGCAGACAGTGGCAATGCTAACATGCTGTTGTTTAACAGGTATAATCTTTTCCATGTGAAGCCTTAGTTCAGCACAAGTAGAGCTGAGGCTGATGGGAATCTCGGTAGTCTTTTGACCTGACGATGGAGTTACATTATAGATAACCAAAGTTAATACAATTGATTGGGGAAATGAATCCACCCAGTTGGATTTTCAGGCATTACAGTCAAAGCCACAAATGTCAACCTCATGGCGGGTCAGAAGGATTCACAGAGAACAAGAATGTGTGTTACAAAAAGTCCTCGTCCAATCCATCCAGTAGTTTATTATCCAGTAGTTCACTCAGTTTTGACGTGGAAGTGATGAATTTCAAGCTGACGTCTGAGCTATGATGCTAGTGGGGCTACGAATGTAACCCAGGCAGCATTAGGTTTCTCTAACAACATATTTCCTGACAGAGGTGCTCATAGACAAACATATCTATATGTATCTATACCTTCTTCTCCACTGCAGGGGAGGCCGGAGCCTATCAGAGCCCTCTCTGGGTAATAGGCAGGTTTCACACTGAACTAGTCACCAGTCTCACACAGGGTTAACACATGTAGACATACAGCTATTCACACTCACAGTCACATCTGAGTGCGGGGAGTCCACTCTGGATTCAAACCCTGTGGAGACACTCACCACTGCACCACCATGTCGGCCCATGCAGTATGTTTAATCCGAAGTAATTACAGATCTGCCTTTTGTTTCCCCTCTGATCACCCAAACTCTCTCCTGTCCCATTTTAATTTCTTTATTCCATTACGTCATGATTTGAGAGCCGTCGTGCGAGAGCTTCCATAACAGCACACGCATACATAATCAATTCAAAATGCCCAATAACACAGCAGTGAGAGACTTGCCCAGCCTCCAACTTCCTGCCTGTTGCAGCCGGCAATACCATTAACCAGGCACCGAAGCCACTCTAACGTGATTACCTACCTGAGGTGAATGCTCATGATTTCACACAACTCTCTCAGCTCTGTCGGTGTGTGTGTGTGTGTGTGTGTGTCTCAGTAACCGCAGTAGAGAGTAAGTGCTTGTTTGCGTCAATGTGTGTGTTTATGTGTTCGTGGGTTGAAAGTGAAGGATCACACTTCACGAGTCCGACGGCATTGCGCCCCGACTCCTCGGAGATCAGATCAAGAGCAGAGGGTCAGTGACAGATAGGGGGAGGAGGAGATGGAGGAAAGGCTAGACAGGGGTAGACAGACTTACGGCGCTGCCAGGCGACAAAAGCGGGGAGAACAAGTTGGCAGACGGCTCGCTGTCCTGGAGAGAATTAATGTTCTGTTGCTCCCGCTCTCCGTCTACTTCTCCCTCCATCCCTGTGCACCTTTCTTGTCCGCAGTGTAATTTAAATGTTTGTTTTAACGCATCACTCTCAAAGAATTACACATGGTGTGCTTTTAAAGCAGTGGGAGGAAGGCAGGGGGGGTGGACAGGCTAACAGGAACGGATCGGGCCATAACTGATTAGGTATTCAGTTCACAACAGCAGGAGCAGCAGGAGCAGCAATAGCGATGGGACATCACGACTCAGCACGCAGAGATGCTGATATTACCTTCAGACTGACTAAACGTCTGGGGCCCTCCAGCCTCGTACGAAAACACAAGCAGAGGAGCACATACGTAATGCTGGAGGACTGGAGGGGAATTAGCATGTGAGGGAGCTGTAGTTTTGAGGCAACATGAATGCTTTGATGAGAAGATTAAAAGAGAAAGGATGAAGGCTGCCAAGAGGTGAAAGAGAGACGATTGCATGTGGAGAGAAGCTATTCCTGAATGCCCTTGTATGTATTTTGGCTCTGATGTTGTTGTGTCATGTCTCCGTGCTGATGCAGCACGTTTAAAGATGGATGCGTGTGCGCTTGTGTGTCTGTGCTGAGGCAGCGTATCCACAGATGGATGCAGAAACGGTGGCCTCTCTGAGGACAGAGAGACATTTAGAGGGGACGTTTCAAGGGAGGACTCGCTCATGAATAGAGCCTGACAAAGTTAATAGCTGCTGGCTGCGTGTTCCCTGCTTACTTCATGGCAATGTGCTAATAAAAGCCTCCTTTCATAATGTCCTGTGTAGGCTGAGCTACGTGAGAAATCAGATATGGTATATCCTGTTTAGTTAGGCCCAAAAATATATTCTATAAATGGATCTGCAGAATTCGAGATGATAACAGTTAGAGGGAGTACACCCACTTGCAAACACTAATGTTTTGGAGCATCTCTCACACCAATAACACCACTTTACAAAACAACTCGGGGGGGATACTCGTGTACATGTACACATGCATTTAAAGGCAAAATTCAACAGTAATGAATGAACTGGGTGCATTGACTCAAGTACTGTGCTTAAAGAGAATTTTGAGGTACTTGTACTACTTTATACTCCACTCCACTACAATCTGGAGGCAAATATTGCACTTTTAACTCAATATGTTAAAGTCAGGCCGCAAATTGGTCGACCGATAAGTTACAGTATATACATACATGTCAACTGTATGTATAATATACTTGTGCTTTTGGCAATTACGTACATTCAATATCAGATACTTTATGACTTTTACTCAAGTACTATTCATATGGGTGTCTTTCACTTTTAGAAAAGTAATATTTTAATGTGATATCTTTACTTCAAAAGTACTTTGGGTACTTTTTTACAACACTGAAATTCAAAATACAGAAACAAAAGTTTTCGCCAAACATAACCACACCTGGGGACCCTACTAATGAATTTTTTCTAGAAGTAAACATATCTTCATTTGGTCAAAAATGCGATGTGCAAATGTTGAAAAAGTGGGAGAATAACCTTGTATTTTTGTCCCTGAGCTACACAATATGTGCTCCAGTCAGTTGCACACCAGCATCTCTTCACATCGAGTTGACTCTTCTCCCCCATTATAGGAAATATCCATCAAAAGGTTGTCTTAATTGCTTTGTAAATTAATATCATCATAAAATTTTAAAGTGGGCAAAAAGAGCACTGATATAAAAGATACAGGGGAGAAAGCTTGAAGGAATTCGAAAGTTCATCCTTTTCTCTGCTTGTGCCGTCTGTCAACCCTGAGTCAGCAATGTTCATGCCCAGAGACAAAGTCCCTGAACTGGGTAATTTCAAAAACACTGGCACATTGTGGCTCTTACAGGAAAAACGTCGGTTTTGAAGAACAATGAAGTTAAGACAGCTCAGACACAACAACCTGAACCCCTAGAGTGGACGCATATGTGTAAACACTGTTTTCATATTCAGCCAGCGTAGTGCAGAAATAGTCTGAACCCAGACCTCAGTGACCCACTGCGCACTAAAATCTGGTGACGCACAACGTAAACAGGTATAAGCATCATGGAAGCATGATTCATCTCTTCCTGATGGTCGGCCACCGAGGAAAAAAAACAAAAAAAAACAAAGCCCGAGACAGGCAAACGTCTCCCCAAAATATGATGAAAAGCGATAAAGAAAAAAGATAAAAATCAGTGTGTGTGAAATGGAAATGAAAGTGTCTGGGATGCCTGGCAGAGAGTAAAAAAGAAGAGGAGAGAGGGGGAGGAGGAGGAGGAAGGGGGATTGTAGGATGGGTTGAGTAGAGACAGATTAACAGAGGTAATGAGAGGAGAGGATGAGAGCGAGGAGCATGACAGTAGAATACAGATACAGAGCAGATTAACACTGTTGGAGTACGTTTCCCCTTTCAAAGAGTTCTTATCCAATATACTGCATCCCTCTGCGCGCACACACACGCATACACAAACACACCTCTGCCTCTGTTTTCTACTGGGCGCTCATCTCAATACATATTGCCTTACCTATTCGTCTGTTATCTGTTCTCTTTGCTCTCTCTCGCGCGCGCCTGCACTCACCCTCTGCATTTTTTGTGGCTTTTCAAGGACTCTGAAGTACACCGTATATGTAGGTCACCATACGTTCCCCGCCCTTCCTAGCTCGTGTTTGAGTGGCTAGTATTAAAAAAAATGTACATGTAGGTTGCGGGTGCATGTACAGTACGTGAGATGTAAAATACGGTCGATTGATCGCTCCGACAGGGAATGTCAGTGGAGTGACCGGCGGCATACATTAATGTATATTACAAACATGTTGCTGAACGTACTGCATCGATCGCACTGGGGGTTTAACGACACATACTGTACATTAAAGTACTTCAGTGTTGTTGCTTTTGGCTGTGAAGTTGTTTTTTCATACATTAATTATTTAGGTACTGTCTGAACAAATGCAGCCTTATCTATATGTTTTAATACAACGGGCTTCTTTAATAATGTCCCCAAAAAGTAGGTTTGTCAAAATGTGTGCATGCATTTGATTCATTACACAAAAGGGACTCGCTGGAGACCGGACTTTGATGCCGACCAAAGCCACACTTGTAATTGGTTTCTACGCTTTTTGGCATCATGGGAGATCGTGCTTCTTACATATTCCGATTTTAAGGAAACATTTCAAACGCCTGCTGGCACCGGCTTCATGTTATAACAGTCATTATATGCTTAGACCGGCTGTGTCTGGGGATTATGAGGACATAATACACAGCGGCATCACCATAATGATAGTAAGGTGTGCCCTGTGTTATTGCAATAATAGGTGCGCCAATTCTCAAGGACAAGTGGCCATTATTAGCATAATCTTCACCTTCAGGATAATGTATTGCATAATTAAACCGAAAAGAGCATGGGACCGTAATATACATGCATAGCACAGAGTTTTCATTAACCTCGGCAATAATAGCACCTTTATGGGCTTTTCAGATAAGAGGCGCTTTCTCATATGAACTCTAAACAATGTCTAAAGAATCAGGTCCGAACTTTGTCTTGTTCGGCGCAAAACATCAGTCTCCTGTGAGGAACTACTGGCAGCTATGAGTGTGGTTTACGTGTGACGACCAGCAAGAGAAGTGACTGTTTGAAAACAACAATGATGGCTCCTCATAAGGTTAACCAAAATCGTACCAGACAAATCTGGCCCTGGAATGATGGCACTTGGGGCGGTCCACTCTGGCCCGCTTGTGGCTCAGATTTGGTAATCAGGAGTGGACTGCTTGCTGCTTCCTTAATTAAAAGAAGAGCAAATGACAGCACCTAAAGCTTTCCTCGATGGAAAACGTGTTTTCACTCTTCTCCCAACTGGCTTTGAGCTCCTCTGTTTATCTGATTTATCTGATTGGTTGAAGTTAGCCAGTGATAGATGGTGATAGACGCATGGGTCATCCAATCACCTGCCAGGTATTTTTGTGAAGTGCCTGCCGTTTCTAGCAGCACTTCTCTAACTGATTCCTTGTAACAAATCAGCTGCTCCATCAGGTTAGAACGTATCTGCAATATCAGCAAAAGAGTGTAAAGCAAGCTTGTCTCTGGACAATGACAAGTCCGGTTAATACCTGGTTCAACTTCTTTAACATTTGCGTTCCCTCATAAAGCTCCTCTGGGTAATGTCAGGATAGCAGTGACTGTGTATAAACGGCCATAAACATGGCTGTGTTGGTGCCCAGCTGAGCAGCATCTCTGAAGACTAAGACTTACTGTTTAGCTGAACGGCGAAAAAGCCTGAAACAGCATCTGACGGGTCATCTGTACACTGTCAGATTGAGCCATCCAGTCTTCGTATGACACCTTCAAGCCACTCCAGGTGGACTGAGTGTAAAATTAACAGCCCTGGAGCTCCAAATATAAAGTAAGTTTGTCTTCGGTTAATAACATTCAGGCGCCGGCACACTCCCGAGGCCAGAATGCCTCAGCTCGAGAGAGTGTTTGGTCTTTGTGGAACTTTTTTGTTCCATACACTTTCTCTGACAACGAGTCAATCAGACTAAATCAAACCCACAGCTCTCTATCCAAGACGTTGTGTATTACAGCAGCTTCTTGTTTCACTGGCTCCATACATAGAGGCGGAATAAACTCCTAGTTAATCTGCTGTCTAATTGAGTAATTAGCATGAAACATTTAATATTCAACAATACATTATAATTCACAGAAACATAAGGCAACATTTAATTACTGACAGATCAGATTGTTGAGAATGTGACATACCGTATTTACTCCAGTTGCCAACTTTGAGACACCAAATTGGATGCTGCTAGTCAAAACACATAATTCAGCGTAAACCCCTCGGTGCTTGACGGATTTTTGTATCAACCCTAATTTACTCAACAGCCCTCCAATCAGTGCCACTTTTACAAAACAATTATCAGCTGTCACAGGCTGCCATTGTACAATAAACAGAGGGAGAGGGAGTGTGAGATCAGTGTGATAAAACAAATAGGACATGCTTCAGCTTCTCATATTGACCCCATGACCCCAGACAGCCACCTAAACTATAGCTATTATTCACCTCTAGAGGTCACATGTTTTGTTCATCTTTCTTTCAATGAAAACACAAGTTGAAAGGATTTAATATGTATTTTCAGCTTCCTTTTTTTCCCCTCTCCTATTTTTCTTTCACTTTAATAAGATACATGTGTGCGATTATTTTCTGTGATTGTGAATTCCACCATAAATATATCTTGGGATTTAGTATTATCTACACCGAATGATCAGATGGAGTCCAGACAAACTCATAAATCGAATGAAAAACACACTGTGGGAGTGAGATAGTAATATTACATTCCTCAACAGTGAACAACACCGTCAATTAAATTACAGTATGATGACCTCTGAGATAAGTTATCTCAATGTTGTAGTTGTAGGCAACAACACTATGAAAAGGAATTAAAGTTGCTGAGGTGTCTGGCTCTCGAGAAACTGACTTATATCTGAGATTAGCAACATTTGGGTGATGCTTTGGGAAATTGTTACAAATGGTGATATATTGAAGAGCCATTCTCCAATATAGTTATGATGAAAGTATTGAATCTGTTGTGAGGAATGTGTGCTGTACTCTGATCAATACTTGTGTTTATATACCCATTTATCTTTATTTAGTTTCATTGTATTTCTTTATTTGATTTTCAAGTAAATAGAAACATGTTTTTTTTCTGTTATATTTTTATATACTGCCATAGGTTCACTTTGCTGGAAAGTTCAGTCATATGTACATTAAATGTATAAAAGCAAAGAGTAAGTAAGGGTAACAATACAAATCCTCTCAACATTTTGAATGTTAAGCATCAATTGTACTTTGTTAGCAGTGTTTCCTCATATAATTTTGTAGCAGGAACTTTTTTCCCCACATTTTGTATTTCAAACACTGTGCTAATTTAATCAAGATGAATTCAAACATTATGGGCTGTTCAATTTGGGCTGGCAGACACAGAGGTTTAATAGTGGTTGTAAATTACTTTCTCAATTAATCAATCAGTTGTTTGGTCTATAAAGTCTTCTTTTTCTTTTTAATAAAACAAAACAATAGCGGATGTGTTTCCCAAAGCCCAAGATGTCCTTAAATGTTTTGTTTTGTTTACAACCTAAAGATATTCAGTTCACTGTGACAGAGGAGTAAAGAAACCAGAAAATATTCACATTTAAGAAGCTGGCATCAGAAAATGTTGACCTTTTTCTCTTACAAATTGACTCAAACAGATTGATCCATTATCAAAATAGCTGGTGATCAATTTGATAGTAATGACTAATTGATACATCGATTTACTCTTGCATCTGAGAAGTTAAGTTTCCCTCTCAAAGCTCCCAGCATGAACACAAAAAGACAGCAGTGTGACAGGAAATGCATCAACAATATATATAGTTACAGACCATGTCCCGAATTAACATAAAGTAATAACTACAAATTTATACCCACGTTCACTTTGAAGTTTTTCATGTTTCCTTTGAAACAAGTGAATAAGTAAATTGGTAAATCCTGAGTGGGCTCGTTAGACTGCATGTTAACACTAACAATCTCTATTTAAAGCTAAAATATAATCAGCACAAAAAGAGAAAACATATTTGTAGATAAGAAGAGTGCAAATTACAACCACTCCCTGAAAATAAAATGAAATGTCTCCCTCTGTATTCTTGATATAATATATCCCCAGTGGTGCAAATGATTTAACAAATGAGTCACTATCTTCAGACCCTAACAATGTAGCATTGAGGGAGCTCAGAGGGGTTCCAGCCACTCGATAGTTCACCCAGAATCTTGTTAGTATTAAATACTCTTATTCTTTTCATACAGAACAGCCACTTTGGACAGATAGTGTGGATTTCAATAATGACAAGATTTTTCCATTAGAGAAAACGTATTCAAAAGTCAATAGGACGAAAAATCTTAATGAGAAGAAATGACTTGTAAATTCAACCCACTTAGACATTTTCTGCCAGGTCATCAGTAGCAGGTCCATCATACTGTTGTGGAGCTCCCGTGGCTCTTTGGCTCGCTCTCACCTGTTTCCCATCAAAGCCCAATAGTGAGTTTATTGTATTTCGTCAGCCTAAATACCCCCAGATTTGCTTTTTATTCTCATACAATGAAACAGGCTTTGTCTCCAGCTGCTAATAGCAACAAGCTGCTGAATTCCTGAAGCAGGAGCCAAAAGGACAAGCAAATACCCCCTTTCTGTTTTTTATTTTTCTCTAATTATAGACAGTTGTTTGAAAAGTCTGAAATTGGTTGTTTGTCTGTAACTTCACGTTTTGTCTGAACAGACTTTTAGGCAGCTTAAAGTCATTTATCGGGCGAACATAAACAGGTAGATTTAAGCTTTTGAACAAAGGAAGAATATAATAGTGTCCAATAGTTACTCCGCATGTACCAAGGATGTTGATTAAATACCAAACGGATACTAAAAGACTGGTGACGCATGTTGTTATAGCACTGCAGGGCTTGTGCTGTGCTAATTGAACCCGATTCGATCAGCTGACATACCCCAATTTAAAAAAAAAAACACATCCACTATGTGATATAACTTCGTAATATCGGCCAATCCTACAGAGTCTCTCCCTCTGACTCATTTCCTGTTCGCTTCTATCACTCCTTCCTCTGTTAACGCCACCCCATCAAATGGAACTTTCCACTACATTCACAGCTGACAAACACCTTCTTTTCTAGAGATAACACTGAATGACTGAAGGAAGTTTATGAGAAAAGAAAATAGGAGAAATAAAGACGTCCACTGGCAAAAAACTGTGACTGTAGCATCAAAAAAAAAGATACAGAACGAGGTGCTTTTATTAAATGTGAGAATGAAAGCAAAAGATGGAAAAAGCAAAGGTACGGCCACTCGTATGCCTCTCAGTTTCTCCGGCTACAGGCCCTCCCTTCCTTTGCCGGCCTGCATTTCAAAAGGAATGAAGGGCGGGTGGTATGCCAAATTGTCCAGGAGTGCGAGGCCAACATCCATGCCGCTACTCCCCTTTTCTCTTTCCACATCCTCCTGCCTGTCCTTCCCCATCCCCTTGCCCTGCTCTCTCCATGCCTAGCTTTGCGTTATGAATTCATCTGCAGATAAAGCAGATCTATCATTCTGTCATGGAGGCAGGGAAGGGAGGTAGACTGTGGAATGCCCTGGCAGTGCGAGCAGGGAAGGGCTCTGAGCACAGTGCTCCGCTTCCTCGCACATTCCCTGCTGCGCCTGCTCTCGCCCTCTCCGACTCAGTCTCCCTGTTTGTTTTCATGATCCGTGCAATGCCCCCTGCAGCACCCCTTACCCATACCCGTCTTACCTGTACCGACCAAACCCACCCAAGGTCTCGGAGCGCCCAACCGAGCAGCCCAGAGCTGTGATAACACGGCGCCTGGCTTAAGAAGAACCTCCACCCCCTCCCTGTTATAAACTAAGCTAAGCTGTGATCTGGACTGGCTTGACTGACTTCCAGCTCTGCTCTCCAGTTACACTGAATAACACCTTGCTTGCCAATCAGATAGGAGACAAATTACAGGACATGTGCACAACACGGTAGACAGAACACGCGGATCCAGAATGACTGTGCTCGCTTGAGCCAAAATACCCAGATTGACTGGACTGATATGGCTGTATCCAGCATCTGGAATAATGAGACAGCAGGCTGAAATGCCACAGTGTGAGCTCTTGTGACACGCAGTATGTTGTGTATGTGACTCGTTTCCTGCATATGTACATGCACATGTACTTGTCGTCATATAGAATATGATATATGACTACACAAGGCCAGTGTTTACGCTTGGCCCTCAGCCACGACACA
Organism: Pagrus pagrus; assembly: GCF_965226575.1. Classification (NCBI taxonomy): domain Eukaryota; kingdom Metazoa; phylum Chordata; class Actinopteri; order Spariformes; family Sparidae; genus Pagrus; species Pagrus pagrus. The sequence continues at coordinate 12,961,746 of NC_140188.1, forward strand.
TGCTGCCACAGCTGCCCCTTTACAAACTCTCACTGTTGTTGGTAAATTAGAAGTGTGACCAGCTGTACATTCACAGTGTATAGGCTCCCACAACTGTGAACCGCATGTTTATGGCTTAAGGGACAATATGTTGCTTGCAGTATAGCCCATTAAAGTTTAATTTTTATTGCCTATTGTCTCTTCATCTGAGAGAGGGTGGTTGACATCGACTTTGTCTCCTAGAAACTATCGTATCATACCGTTCATACTCAAAATATCTGCAAAACAGTCATTGACAGCATTTAAGTAAATGTTTATTGGACAATGTATGATCTATGGAATAATGACACCATCTGCGTTTAGATTTGTAACCTATAAACCTCGCTTTCACGATGCATAGGCGAGAAATCTCCCAGGGAAATGAAGGCTACTGCTACTTTTATGTCTTCATTATAGACGAAACGACTGAATGAACTCATGTGTTGAACTGTGTTTTGCTTGTAGTTGCGACTCTGAGAAAAACAGAAAGTGATCCAGCTGGCTTTGCAACAGCAGAGACAACAATAATACCACTTGGAAAGATTTGGAGAAAAGAGGTTGTCTGTTTCCACTTTAATGACTTCATTGTTTTGCTGGTTAAGGTTAGGGACAGGGTCTTGGTTACAGTTTATATTGGAAAAAAGTAAATACTGACTTGCAGCATGAGACAGGATGTTTCCTTTTTTGTTTTTATGTTGGTCAGTCTTTTGGTCAGTCCACTGCCGTGATCCGGACCGAAATATTTCAATTGCAGGATGGATTGCCGTGCAATTTTGTAGAGGCCGTCATGATCCCCAGAGGACACATCCTCCACAAAGTTGACATAACAACAACTCTGGATGAATAACAACAACTGTGGTTATTTCCATTCAGTGCAACCATCAGCTCAACATCTTAATTTGTCCAATGCTCAAGTGTCTGAACGAATACCGTCAAAGTTATTGAGATCCCATCAGCCTCAGCTGAACTTTACATTCAGTTCTCATTAGCAAATATTTGCATGCTACCTTGCAAAATGCCGATTAGACTACAACAACAGCCAAGAGTATTACTGACTTATCTAAAAGCCTCACGAGCTGCTAGCCTGGCTGCAGAATGGCAGTCGTCTTCAAAATCTAACTAAAACCACAACCCTCCTTCACTGACTCACACATCTGGGACTCAAAATCCGGTCTCTTGGCGTCATCATCTACCTCAACGACCTTCCTATGACTTCTGTGCTTGCTCGATGCATGTTGAAGGAAACCTAATTACTGCCAAGATTATGATCACTGGAAATGCTCTGTCCAGTCCAGGAAGCGATTACATTCTTGTACAGTAGAATATGAATTGTAGGGAGGCAGGATTGGTTTGACACTTGCCATGACAAAACGCCCGGCGGCACAATAACCTCACAATGATCTATTGTTGAAGTTTTTTACCTCGATGAAACTCAAGCGCATTGGTCACAGTCTGTTGACGGTATAGACATTCTGATCAGCTGTGCCTCTGAGCATCAGGTAAACATTTCCTGCCACAATGAATACTCAGCGTCCTGGAATGAATTCCTTAATACGTATTTCTCTCTTTTTCACGACTTCTCGACCAGGGCCATTCTGTTTCCCTCCCTCTTTCCACATCCTCTCCCTCTTTTTCTTCCTCATGTCTCTCTGAGAGAGAGGGAGAGAGAGGAGCTGCATAGTGGGAGTGTGTTGTCCCAGTGCCAGGGCAAAAATAGACAGTAAATTACAGAGCCTTCTGAGAACACCCCACTGTGCTGCATGACCTCAAAATAACACACACAGACATACACTCGACTCGACATAGACTCACATGCAAACATGAAATACACAGTGTGCGCTGCCCTACTTCTATATTTCCCATTCAGCCTGTTGATGTGACGATCACACAGAAACTTTCGCAGTGTGCCAACCGACAGTCCTGCGCTGAAGTTATGTGCCAGTGAAGGAAAGTCTGAGTCTGATTCACAGATGTTAATGTGATTACTGCCTCATCTCAGCTTACCAAGACACACAAACACGCACACACACAGGCTCTACAAAGTATTTATCCCCCTGCCATGAAACAGTATTTCACTTGCGGCAAAATCACATTCTTTGCTACAGACTGCGTTTCAAAAAGAAGCCAGTGATCTCTCCTGTACGTCTAACAAGTCCTCTCATCCGATAAACCCGACAACGTAAAAATTAAAATGTACTGAAGACAATGCTCGTCAACACCGCAAGCTAGATTGAAAAAACAACAAAAAAAAAAACAGAAGACAGGGCAGTGATGAATGAACATCACAGGCGTTTGTCATACTCACCTTGAGCGAGTCAAAACAGGCAATGACTCTGCCATTTTCCACTTGACAGCTCTTGGCAGGGTGGGCGAACTTGCACTCACTGTCCGGTCGTGAACACGTTCCTCTCTGGAATTCCCGACAAACCTCCAGCGTCAGCCACTTTGTGTCCCGGATCGGTGTCACGTTCACCGCCATTTTGAACCAGGCAGGAGGGGTCGACTGAGAGGCGAAGGTATCCAGCGAATAAAATGATGTGTGCGTCTGTATGTTTCTAACGACACTGGGACAAATGATGAGAAAGAGTAGGTAAAGGACATGGGAAAAAGCAGGTTTTAAGAGGTTTTGTCCCCAGGGTCTGATTCTGAGGTGAAGCCTGTGAGGCCTGGCACTCGCCTACCACCTGCGGCCCATCCTAAGAGTCTGTTTGTGGCTGTAATAGGAATCCTTCACCGCCTGTCACCCAGGGCCTGGGCTGGTGACGGCCACAGAGGTCTGCTTGGTAATCTCTCCCTCTCTCGGTCAGTCTCTCAAACGCGCACTCCAGTCCTCTCTATCACCTGACTCCTCGGCTGAACTGTCAGATGAGACGAATGGCAAAACACATTATCGATCCTTGGCCCATGATGAAAAGATGCAGGGCTAGAGGAGGAGAGGACAGAGAAGAAAGAGGGACAGAAGGATGATGAGGAGAAGGCTGCGGTGGACGGGGACAGCAAAGAGACAATCTCCTCTCCGTTCAAAGCAGCCGATAAAAGCTGCCTGTCTTCAGTATCAGGCTCTGTCTGCAGAGGAGGGAGGAGTGGTTGACTTCCACAGAGGAGGGCTGAGTGGCATGGATGGAGAGAGGTCTGGCTGGCGGACAGAGCGGGAGACGGAGGGAGGTGTCAGTGGATGCGGTTGGCAGTCCGGGGGCTCCTGGTGTGGCTGGCAACTCCAGCAGACAGGGACAGGCACGGAGGCAGAGGCGGCTTCAGTGGAGCCAAACAGCCAAAGGGGTCAACGAAAGAAGGCACTTCTCTCTGTGGAGAAGGAGGGAAGAGTGTCAGTGGAGCAGGGCTAAACACACACACACACACACACACACACACACACACACACACACGCACACGCCGAGGTTAATGCGCTCAGGCACACATTTGCATTCATACACACAGCTTCATTTGGACATGTTTCCCAGTCATTCTCTTGCAAGTCCTCTCTTATGGTAGCCCTCACCGAGACTGCCAGGCTCTCAGCTGGAAAATCAAATCAAACACCATATCGCTAACAGTAAAGCTCCCGCATTCAAGCGCAGACAATTTATTTCAAAGGAAGACAGTGACAGAGAGAGAGAGAGATCAAGAGACAGAGAAAGAGAAAGAAGAATCCGGCGAATGTTTCTGTGTGTTTGTGTGTTTGTCCAAAAAAGCGGCCCATAAGGATGATTCTGGCTGTAATTTATGAGAATCTCAGCCATTAAAAACTTAAATGAATGATGATTTTAAGCAAAGAGGAAAATAACAAACAGCAAAGTGAATGAAAAATAACAAAATGGTTTGCAATAATAGGCTTTTACACTTTCATAGGGAATTATTAATCTCTATATTTCACAGAGCAACAGCAGCTGAGTTGTTCTGAAAAAGCAAAAAAAAAAGGGAGAAAGGGAGTTAGAAAGCGCTACAAGGCCAGCAACACAAGGGACTGCTGATACAAGGCATGTTTGTACCAAAATACAAATAGTGATCTATGAAATGACATTCATTATGCTGATTCTTCTGAGAATCTCAGCCTTTAAAACTTATATACGCAAAATGAATTTGGACAAAAGCAAAATCAATGAAAAACAACTGTTGAACTATTACAGATGTTTAATTTTTAATCTCTATAACATATTGACAGAACAAGCGAAACTGATCCATTCTTGAAAAGCAATAGAACACCGTGACCACAACAGAACACAAGTTAAAAGGTCAGCACCACTTGGACTTTTCCTCCCCCCCCATTCCTCTTAGAGTGGCACACTGTCCATGGAGACCACAGGAGAGTTTTTCAACTTATGGGCATCGATAACAAATGAGCAAGTGTTTCAAAGTATTGATTAGTGACTTATCAATCTGCCCATCCCTGGTGAGATTGGAAATCAGATGGCTGGATGGTTCCAGCATCACTGCTGGCCATCGGCCAGGTGAGACAGGAGAGATAAGAACGAGATGAGATCATTATTGGAGACAAGAAAGGAGAAAGGGTGAGACGGAGAGAAGGAGTGTGACATATTTTCCCTCTTTTCTTTTGTTACACACGATCCTGCATGCTTCTTGAATGCACTCATCCAAACACTTTCTGACCTCGCTGCTCACATCCGGATGTTGAAAGAACAGACCGCTCCCCAAAACTCCTACAGCTGCTGCGCTCGCAGTAAGTGCCCTCATACCTACATCCCACATGTGGTTACATCACTGCGAGGTCCCCCACACTCAGATGTAATGTTTTTATGAATATGAAGCACTGGTAGGATTTCTATATAAAGCAGACAGAAGTTTGTGGGCAACTTTAAAAAGGTCTTTTTTTAGAGTTACCCCCCTGTTACTCAAGAAACCCTGTTGTTCATAAAGCAGACCTGTCCCTAAATATGTGGGCTGAGGATTATGTAACTTTACCTCGGGGCTGACCACGGTATATCAGAGTTAGGGTCAGATCTGTCTGTGTTCATCATGATTTTGGTTTGAGTGAAAAATTGAATGTCCTGCTTTGTGTCCGCTGGGCTGACAAGGCCTGTTTTTGTTTTGGTTTTTTTGCGGTCCTGCGCTAGTGGAAAACACCAACATCTTAAACTGCACTGTAAGCTGCCAAAAACACTTTCGTGAACTATTTTGTTAGAAAAAAATATAGCCGCGAACACAGCAACAATGATGAACGATGTGAAAAAGTTGTGTGTGGCAGCCAAGTGTTAACCCATCGCGACGCAACCCAACAGACAGAATACATTTTAGCCGAGTAAGTTTCTGCAAAACCACAGCTAAGTTAAAACTGGACATTTCTTTTTGTTGCAACTTTCTGATTGTTTAGGTTGAACTTTCTATCTCTTTTGTCAAAATGCTGTGCTTATGCTCTGTTTAGGTTTGGGAAAGTATCAAGGTTTGGCTTAAAATACCTGCTTTGATCACCACCATCACGGATAGAGATGTTCCAACTTCCCAAGAAAAATAGTCGGTTTGGCTCGCCACAATAACCGCTGGAAATGTCCACAGATCTCCTTGAAAAACACCTGGTTTTGTCCCCACAAAAATAGATGGATATGTCTCCACAGCTCCTTAAAAATATCCAGTGGTGGGACTGGAACTGCAGCCGTCCATTTGGCAGCCTTCTTGGCTTGTTATAACATCCACCACCTTCCCCTCCAGCTCCTGATGCAACAGGTGGCTAATAAGTGTAATATAAAAACGATATGCTACATTTGGTATGCGTGTCAACCTTGGACGTATCTGCGGTTTGCAGACCTGTTAACTGACAACATTAAATTCTGGCGACTGGGCTGCGTGACGTCACCCTTCAGTTTGTGGACTACCGTTTAAAAGCTTGAGTTTAAAAGCGAATGCTGGACACACCATGGTAGCGACTTGTCAATCACAGGGTAGCCTAAAACATACTGTGATTTATAGTTTGTTTAAATCTAAATGGGGCCATGATTCACAAAATGAGCATCATGCTGCATTGAAGAGGACTTGAAACTAACTATTGAGACCATAAACTCATTAGGAAACTGTTTACTGAGGTAATAAATCAAGAGAGAAGTAGGGCCATTTTCTCATAAGCTTGCATACAATCCGACTTCTTTTTGAAACCAGTGGAGTCGCCCACTCGCCCACACCGATGTGTTTCTCTGACTGTGGATACACCTCAGGTCCTGTGCTTGACTGGAAAAACCTTCAGCCCACTATTAGACTACTAGCTATGTTTACCTGCTTGTAGCGGATGCAACAAATTCAGGATTTTTCTTTCTGGACTTTCTCAGAAACTGAAAGAAATAATAAACTGAAACAGAAGATGAGTCAGCTTGAAGCTATACTAGAAAAGTGATTCAGACAGAAAATAATCCAGAACACCCTGAAGATGGCAAGCTGATGATGTCTGACAGTAATAGAGCATCCAGGGGTTGTTTTTTGATCTGCAATCACTGATACTGCAAAAAAAACACTGGTTGTTTGCAGAAAAACGAGCGCAAAAAAGGAGGAAAGTGAGTGAGGAGGGGAGGAAAGACCAAAGTAAATATACTCCCTTGGTCAAACATTGATTGCTTATGTGTCATGCTCTCTTCTCCTATTTGGGACGGTCACATCTGCGGTGAACTACTTCTTCAGCCAAAAGCTGATATTTCGGGCAGTGTGTGTATAAGAGTGTGCGGACAAGCGAGGCCAGGGCAGCCCACTGTATCTGGCAGAAAAACTGTGGTGAGGAGAGTGAATACAGACAGGGTTGCCATGACCAGTGCATTAAATATGGAGTGGTAAAATTAGTCTTCTGCATCGCCTATTCTTACTCACTTCCTGACCTCTCCTATAAAATGTCTCTCTATTGCACCGCTGAATCCCAGATGGTAGGATGGAAGGTGGCATTTCTTGCATGCAAATAAAAGCAGGACGACCTGTTGTGCATACAGTATGAAAGGCAAATGACCTCAAGAATGCAAACCTTATTTATTCAAAGGGAAATTCTGGCGTTTTTCAACCTGCCATTCTGTTTGTAGGTAATGCTCAAAGGAACCGGGAATCCACCCAACAAATCTGCCGGATTGGATCCATCGCTGAAGTTATTAAAGCGTGCTGGCATGGATGTATTAAGGAGAATCTGGATACAGTGTTACAGGCGGTGCCCTGTTCATTCTTATAAAGCTGCTCAGCGGAGCATGAAGCTAAAATAATTCGACTTCCTGTGTATAAGACTCTCTGGCTCCCTTGCATCACCTCTGCATTGTGGGGCCCATAGTGCACCAGACTAAGGCTAACTTTCTGGTTTATCCCAACACTAACTTGGATGAGCAGAGCCTTTAAATTATTTATTCATGCAGCTTTTTTAGACTTTCCGACTAATCGGACCAGTGTATGGATCCAGTGTAACAATTAACTTTATGGGGGTTGTGACGCTCAAAATGTGTCCAAAATTTCGTTATGGCTGCGCCTGTCACAATGTAAGCTTGTGGGAAAACGTCTTTTGGGCCGTAGTGCATCACATGACATTGTAATTACACAGTTTGGCCACTATGTCAAGTTAGCTTTGAAGCCCAGCGCACTAACTCAGGGGTTGGGGGGGGGGGGGCAAATAAAACCTGACAGTTCACAATGAAATACATGTATTGATAATATTCATTATGTCCACATTCACTTACATTCATTAATTCAGAGTAAGCTGCGGACTCTCGGCTCCAGCAAAACATATTTTGGGAGAAGCAGCATCATGAGTATCCTACAGGTTCTCAAATACAATAATTAAATTTCACAGGATTCATTTTAAATCCTTATCCCTGAGTCTGTCTGAAAGTGAACACAGAGATTAGGTTTTGTAGCAAAATATACGAGGATCTACTTTTGCTGAAACTTACCAAGTTAACAAAACTGTATCTGTGTACTTTATCTACTGTATCTAAATTTTAAGCAAGACATATCATGAATTACCTGTATGTTACAAATTAACTGTATAATGGGGCATGTATTTTGAATGTGTGTCTATTTGAGGACACTAAAATAAGAAACACAGGCAAAATGTGACCTTCGTAATAAAAAAAAGAGCAAAAACATCTAATTAAAAAATAAATAATAAAATACCGACACACACACACACACACACACACACACACACACACACACACACTTAACCACCTAAAGTACCAGCTCTGGACCAGAAACATAGCTCTCACCATAGCTGTCCCACTGCTGTTTCAGAGGCCACGGGTCTGAGCACAGAGGAAATTTGTGTGCAGAGAGAAAACTCAGCGAATACCCAGTAGCACTGAACTCTGGCATGCACCGACATAAAAGAGAATATGCCCCATTTACAATGACTGCTTGGATTAAAAGGAAGCAAATAGCTGGGGAACGTACACATATTAGATTAGACAAACTTACCCTAGAGTCTTAAGGCAATGTCACACCAGTTTTCTCACAGGAGTTATGTTTTCTGCGGGTTTTCACACAGCACTTCTTGTGTGATACCCGAGCGGAAACGGCCATGACAAAATGAGCAGCCATGAGCTTTAACATCAGATAAAGTAGATTTATTAATTGGGGCTCCACCTACATGTATTATTAGCTCCCAGCTCAACAGTGATGTATCTCGTGCCAGGTTGAACTATATTCCCGTAAAACCCGTTTGAGTGAGTGAGGCTCATTAGACGAGGCTCACGTCAAAATAGAGGATTAAAGCGAAGGGGTTAAAAATATGAGGAATGGCTCTGGCATTGAGGAAATATATAAATAAAGGAGTCATCAATAAGCATCTTAGCATGTGTGAATAATGCATGTGGCCATTTCCCGTAGCCAGAGGCAGGAGATATTATTACACCATCAGATCAACTAGCCAAGGTAATAAATTGGAAAGGAGAGGGAGGTAGAGAAGGCTGGGGATATTACGAACTGCTCCTCCGAAAGTGACACACACACACACACACACACACACACACACACACACAAAGTATAGAAAGTCAAATCTAAGCTAAACATTTTGTCCCTCTGATGTCTAGCTGCAGCTGTTGATATGCGGTCTGCACAAAGCACAGTGTAATGCTGCCAGTGTCACCGGGGTTCATGTATCTCCTCGTTTAAAGAAAGCTGCCTGATCCTGCGCTAATCCGTCGGTGCCTCTCGTTTGGACGAACTCTGGATTATTTCACGGCTGTGACATCTCTCCAGGAAAAACACGTCAATTTAACCTCCAGTGACCGCGCCGCCACTCAATTACTGACTGCTATTACATGCAGGGTTAATTTGGTTTAATACCAGGCTGCGTGAATAGAAATGTTAAAGTCCCTCTTCAGTCAAACGCTTTTTTTTTCTGCTTGTTTCTACAGTTGAATGTTTGAGTTTTACTGTGCAGAGTTTGACAGTTTTTACATCTATTGCTGTAGTATGCATTTTCTCGAGTATCAGATTTTAAGAGGCGGGCCTACGAGCATGATTTGTGACATCACAAATAGTTTGGAAAGCCAATCCTGGTCCAATCTTCAGTGTACACAAAGTGTGATGTAGAAACACTGAGCCTCTACTACTGATGCACAATATATATATATATATGTGTATATATATATATATATATATATATATATATATATATATATCAGACTCATAAATAATCAGTCCAATAGTGGGAATTTTATATTATTGGTATCAGTGAAATTAAAGCCGATGAATAAAGTTAATAATACAAAGCCAAATTGCTTTCTTTGATTTAACAAGCGCAGCATGTACACTCTCCAACACAGTATGTGGAGGGATGCACACTTTAACGTTGGTTTGTGATCCACCAATAAACATTGAAGAAGAAGAAGAAGACGAAGAAGAAGAAGAAGAAGAAGAAGGAGAAGAAGAAGGGCAGCATGCTGTTGTCATGCTCACGACATCAAAAGGCTGCACCTAGGTAGAGCTACACAGTATAGACTAGATCCAAATATGTAATCTCTGGTGTGGGCGGACATCTTGGCCTTTCTTATCCTCGGGTGTGCCAAAACTACAAGTTAGGAACTCCTTTTAAAAATACAAAAATGTCATCTTATCCGTGTTGGCCATGAGAAGTGGGTAATTATTGGTTATCCGCATTGCCTGAAAAAAATCCATATTGTGCATCCCTCGCCCCGAGTGCACATTAGTGTTGTCCCAATACTAAAGTTTCTAACTTTCATACAATTCAGTATTGAAACAGTCTCAATATTTATCGATATTTCCATATTTTAGACAACCCTAGTGCACATAAAACTCCTGTTAAGCTTGTGTAATGGAGAATATTTGTATATTCTGGATTTCTTTACGGAGGGAGATAGAGGAGGATTTTAATGTTGTAATCAAACAGTTTGTTCCTCAAAAACAATGTAAGACACACATAAGATAATCTTTATGTATGCCTTAATGGGACTGAGCAAAAACTGTATTGCGTTCATCATTCTCTACAAAAACAATGAGTTTTTATGAGTCTGTATACAACACAGAGAAGCACTGGAGTTTCTGCTTGTTCCCGGTTTAGTCTGTTGATTTTGGCACCTGGTTTTGATTTATTGTTTCTTAGTCTATCAACAAAGATTTACATTTTCAGTCAACAAAAACTAAACACGACTGACAGAGAGTGCTGTTTATTTATATTAATGCAACAAGTTAATTGGAGAAATCAACGGAGGGTTCTGTTTTATTAGTTAGAAGCGACAACGTGTTATTCTGCAGGTTTGTCGAATACGGCTTCTAATTACCATTTGTCTATCTTTCACATTATTATTATATTATTATGGTTAGGTTATACTGGTTAGGTTATATTATTATTATAACCTAACCAGTGATGACATGTTCAGCCGCATGTCATCATTCAACCGCTGGCTGTCGAGGTGGTGTCCAGCAAACGATGTGGGCTTTGTTGATAATTGGCGGACTTTCTGGGGAAAACCTGGTCTCATTAGGAGAGACGGCATCCATCCCACTTTGGACGGAGCGGCTCTCATCTCTAGAAATTTAACCCATTTCATTAGCCAACAACCAGCCTGACAACCCAGAGTTGAGACCAGGAGGCAGAGCTGCAGTCTTACACGCTTCTCTGAGCTTCCATTAGATCAGTTGCACACCCAAAACTTCATTGAGACTGTGTCTGCCCCCCGACCACCTAAATTAATTAAATTAATCAAATCAAAAGTCCACAGAAGAGGAGTTGTGCATGAAAATCTAATAAAAATTAACAGCAACTCTGCAATCTCAAAACAAGACAAGAGAATTAAATGCGGACTCCTAAATATCAGATCCCTGTCATCGAAAGCTGTACTAGTAAATGACTTAATTTCAGATTGTAATATTGATTTATTCTGTCTTACTGAAACTTGGCTGCATCCTGAAGAATATGTCAGCCTGAATGAATCCACTCCACCCAGTCACATTAATACTCACATTCCTCGAGGCTCCGGCCGAGGAGGTGGTGTTGCAGCTATTTATGACTTAAGTCTGTCAATCATTCCTAAACCTAAATTAAATTATAACTCATTTGAAAGCCTTGTTCTGAGTCTTTCACATCCAACGTGGAAAACTTTACAGCCAGTTCTATTTGTTGTAGTGTATCGAGCACCTGGTCCTTACTCAGAATTTTTATCTGAATTCTCTGAGTTTTTATCAAGTCTAGTCCTCAAATCAGATAAAGTAATTATTGTAGGTGATTTTAATATTCATGTGGATGTCGTTAATGATAGCCTTAGTACTGCATTTATCTCATTATTAGAATCTATTGGCTTCTCTCAGTGTGTACATAAACCAACTCACTGTTTTGACCACACCCTTGACCTTGTTCTAGCTTATGGTATCGAGATTGAAAATCTAACAGTTTCTCCACAGAATCCTCTTTTATCAGACCATCACTTAATAACTTTTGAAGTTCTATTACTGGACTACACACCATTAGGCAAAAACTCCTTCACTAGATGTCTATCTGATAGTGCTGTAGCTAAATTTAAGGAAATTATACCGCTGGCACTAAACTCAATGCCATGTCTCAATATAATAGAGGACTCCTCCACTAACCTCAGTTCCTCACAAATCGATCATCTTGTTGATAGCACTGCAGGCTCATTGCGAACAACACTGGACTCTATTGCCCCCCTGAAAAGGAAACCTATAAAGCACAGGAGGTTAGCACCCTGGTATAACTCGGATACCCGCAAATTGAAGCAAACATCACGGAAATTTGAAAGGAAATGGCGTTCCACCAACTTGGAAGAATCCCGCTTAGCCTGGAAAGATAGCCTTAAAACATATAGGAAGGCCCTCCGCAATGCCAGAGCAAGCTATTACTCGTCATTAATAGAGGAAAACAAAAACAACACCAGGTTTCTTTTCAGCACTGTAGCCAGGCTGACAGAAAGTCACAGCTCTACTGAACCATGTATTCCTACAACGCTCAGTGGTAATGACTTCATGAGCTTCTTCAATGATAAAATTTTAACTATTAGAGACAAAATCCATCATCGCTTGCCCTCAACTGGCACTATTGTATCTTTAAACACAGGAACCTCAGAAACAGTTCTAAATTCTGACTTATATTTAGACTGCTTCTCTCCCATTGACCTCCACCAACTAACTTCGATGGTTTCTTCATCTAGACCAACAACTTGTCTCCTAGACCCCATCCCAACTAGGCTGCTGAAAGAAACTTTACCTTTAATTAGCACATCTTTACTAGAAATGATCAACCTGTCTCTATTAACAGGATACGTACCACAATCCTTTAAACTAGCTGTAATTAGACCGCTCCTTAAAAAGCCTAATCTTGATCCAGAAACTTTAGCCAACTATAGACCTATATCCAACCTCCCTTTCCTCTCCAAGATCCTTGAGAAAGCAGTCGCCAACCAGCTATGTGACTTTCTTCATAAAAATAGTTTATATGAGGATTTTCAATCAGGTTTTAGAGCACATCATAGCACAGAGACGGCACTGGTGAAAGTTACAAATGACCTCCTAATCGCTTCTGACAAAGGACTTGTCTCTGTCCTGGTCTTACTAGATCTTAGTGCTGCATTTGATACCATTGATCATCACATTCTACTACAGAGACTGGAACACTTAATTGGCATTAAAGGACCCGCATTAAACTGGTTTAAGTCCTATTTATCGGATCGATTTCAGTTTGTACATGTTAATGATGAGTCATCCCTGTATACCAAGGTTAGTCATGGTGTTCCTCAAGGCTCCGTGCTTGGACCCATACTATTCACCTTCTATATGCTCCCTCTAGGAAATATAATTCGGAAACACTCCATAAACTTTCATTGTTATGCAGATGATACACAGTTATACCTATCAATAAAGCCAAATGAAACTAATCAGCTTACTAAACTCCATGCATGTCTCAAGGACATCAAGACCTGGATGACCTGCAATTTTCTGCTGTTAAACTCAGATAAAACCGAAGTTATAGTACTTGGTCCTAAACACCTTAGAGATGCATTATCTAATGATATAGCGAGTTTGGATGGCACTAACTTGGCCTCCAGCACCACCGTCAGGAATCTGGGAGTTATCTTTGATCAAGATATGTCCTTCAACTCCCACATAAAACAAATTTCAAGGTCTGCATTTTTTCATCTACGTAACATTGCAAAAATCAGGCCCATCCTGTCTCAAAAAGACGCAGAAAAGCTAGTCCATGCATTTGTTACTTCCAGACTGGACTATTGTAATTCTCTATTATCAGGCTGCCCTAACAAGTCTCTAAAGAGTCTCCAGCTGGTCCAGAATGCTGCAGCACGTGTACTGACAGGAACTAAGAAAAGAGATCATATTACTCCTGTACTGGCCTCTCTGCACTGGCTCCCTGTAAAATCAAGAATAGAGTTTAAAATCCTTCTCCTCACTTACAAAGCTGTTAATGGTCAGGCACCATCATATCTCCAGGAGCTCATATTACCCTATCACCCAACTAGAGCATTACGCTCCCAGAACGCAGGATTACTTGTAGTTCCTAAAGTCTCCAAAAGTAGAATGGGAGCCAGAGCCTTCAGTTATCAAGCTCCTCTTCTGTGGAACCATCTTCCTGTTTTGGTCCGGGAGGCGGACACCCTCTCTACCTTTAAGAGTAGACTTAAGACCTTCCTCTTCGATAGAGCTTATAGTTAGGGCTGGTCCAGGACAGGCCCAGGCCTGTCCTGGACCAGCTCTTAGTTATGCTGCTATAGGCCTAGTCCGGGGGACAATGACACACTGAGCTTCTCTCTCCTCCCCTCTCCTCTCCTCTCCATCTGTATACATTATGCCTGTATACATGCCCCATCTCTGCATGTCACTGACTTGCTTCTTCCCCGGAGTCCTTGTGCTTTCTAGTCCTACAGGCTCCCTTGGATCCTGGCCGCGCCCGGGTCGTGGATCGTGGATGCGCCCACTGCTATGGCCCTGCCTGATCGTGGATGCGCCCACTGCTATGGCCCTGCCTGATCGTGGATGCGCCTACTGCTATGGCCCTGCCTGATCGTGGATGCACCTACTGCCATGACCCTGCCTGACACCCACCACTACTGTCGCTAATATTAGTCACATCTCTGTTACATACGTTCCACTACTATTATCGTACTGCATTGCTACATACCATCCTTGCCATTGATCATTACTACTGTTATCACTAGTAATCACATTTCCATGTGCATTTCATCATTATTGCTGTAATACATCTTTGTGTACTTTCACTCCTGTCAACCATCGCTTATAATTGAATACATTGTGATCTCGTTGATCTGCTCTGTACATGCGACATCTATTGCACGTCTGTCCGTCCTGGGAGAGGGATCCCTCCTCTGTGGCTCTCCCTGAGGTTTCTTCCGCATTTTTTCCCTGTTAAAAGGGCCTTTTTTGGGGCAAGTTTTTCCTCACTCGAATCGAGGGTCGAAGGACAGAGGGTGTCGTCTCTGTACAAATTGTAAAGCCCTCTGAGGCAAACTGTGATTTGTGAATTTGGGCTATACAAATAAAATTTGATTTGATTTGATTTGATTATTAAGCTTTAATTAATCAACAATATTGCAGTTCACATGTTCAAAGGTGACTTTTTTACTTTGTATTGGTCGTAAAGTTTGTCAACAAAACACTTTTCAGTTCTGTTGATGAAATCAATGCTGAGCTGCGCATCTTCATATTAATGTGTCGTGCTCAGCGCGAGCCACATGGAATTGCGCTTTGTTTTACGGCGAGGCCTCTCGCTCTGTTAACACGAGCCACGTTCAGCCCTGCATCTGAGAGCAATAGAGAGGGAGAGGGAGAGAAGGAATGAGGAGTGAACAGGGGCCAGAGATGGGAGCCATTTATTCACCTTGAATGACTTCCAGAAAAGAAGAAAAATAGAGAAGGTGAAGAGAAAAAAAGCCAGAAAGCAGGTTCCTCCATGTTTGATTTCCTGTGGCTGACCTTTGAAACACAGCAGACAGAGAAACAAATAAAAGAGCAACGGTCAAAACTAGCTGGAAAGTGAGAGGAAACAATTTGCTCATGTTCCCCAAGAGAGTCACAGTGTTAAACTCTGATCTGTTAAAGTGCCAGTGGAGTTGGTGTTCGGTAATGAAAAGGTCCTGTTTGTTTAGGCGAAAAGTTGACGGTTCAGACATTCCTTAAGTGTTACCGTTCCAGAGGAGGGCTTAGTATCCGAAAAATGCTCATACCTTCTCCTTGAGGATGTTGTGAAATATGCTTGATTACTGCACCTTCTGTAAAGCAAAAGAAAACAAAAAGCAGAAGGAAAGATGGAGGGAGGGAGGGGGAAAATTCGGTAATGCGAGAGGTTAAAGGGCGCTGACTGCAGCAGCAAAAAGCAGATGCTGGACGTTTCGTATTACACCGCATCGCCGGCTGACCAGGATATCATCTATATACGACCTGAGCTGCCCTTTACACTGATAGGAGCATCAGGACGGAGGGAGGGGGGGAGGGGCGAGAGGCTTTGAGAGACAAATAGAGTAACGGAGACCAGAGGTGGTGACAGGGGAAGGATACAGGCTGGAGGAAGAGTGATGGGAGGCAAACAGGAGCAATTAGTGCAAGCTGGTGTGAGACAGAGGTTGGTGTCTGGTAGGGAGAGGGGAAATACAAAGTGAGCTGGCAGGTACGAAAGAGGAGGAATCAGAGGGAAGAGTAGGGCGGAGAGAAAAAGCAGATTTTGTTCCATTTCAAAGCACTGCTGGAACTCCACCGTGATGCCATCTTGACATTCCTCATCTCTCTTCATTTATCTTCCTCTGATCCCCACCTGTTCTCCTTTTCTATTTCTCTTCACACGTATGCTTTAGTGTTTTCCCACTTTTTTTTTTTTTTTCTATCTCCCCAAATCTTACCTCTTCTTAGAAATCTGCTCGCCTTCTGCTAAGTTGCGCTCCGAGTATCATGTGACATAAACAACTTTGTCAACGTGGCTCGTCTTTTAATAGCAGCTGTCCTCATTTTGTTCGCCCACTGTCTCGGCCCCCTCTATCTCTCCTTCCTCGTTCCTTGTTCACACAACACCTTATGCTGCAGTACCACGGTAATGTGCTGCAAGGTCATCATCGCCACGGCAACCAGAGAAACCATGTTTAAAGCAAGGACAAAGCGGTTAATGGTGTCAGATCCGGCCTGGTGTCATAGCAGTGCGGCGGAAATCATATGAAAGACGCCAAGTTTTTTCAGATGATCTCCGAGTGTGACATTTGAACCGCTGGATTCCTCGACTTTCCATTAATGAGGCTATTAAAGCGGTTAGCCAAGGTGCTGCAATAGAAAGCAAAATGCAAACTCTTTGGCTATTCAAAGAGTGACCTTTAAACAAACATGGAACACTCTGCAAGTGACTTCCTGCAACCGTACGTTTCACAATATGCCTCCTACTGAGTCTTATCACTTATTTCAACACTGGTGATAAGAGATACCATATTTAAACTAAACTAACAAAACAACAAACAGCAAAAAACAAAGCCGGGCAGAGCCGGAAAGATCAGCAACCTTCTTGACAACAGTGAAACCTGTAAATATTACTTGTATTTAAAGATGTCAACCTGCTTTGATGCCAACTAGCTATACGCCCGAAGACAGCACAAGGACCATGCGGCTAATATTTTAGCTCATTAACTCGACATTTATGTTGGAGTTGTGTTTGACTCCAACCGGAAGAGTTCTGGTTGTGCAAAATGAGGAATTATAGGATGTTCTGCTACAACACATTCCGACCAAACAAAGGTGACTTCGGTCCGACGATCAACATTGAGTTAGCTTGGCTAAAAAGCCAGCCCAGTCGGCATGATGTCATATTAGCAGTTAACGCGGGGGACATGCGTCAACAAAGGGCAGCAGGTTCGACTCGAACCCTAGGCCACTGCAGCGAGGACAAAGCCTCTTTACATGGTTTGCACGCTGAGCTACTGGGGTGCCCAAACTGGTTGTTTTTTAAAGGAGACCTGCACACATTTCCAGCAGTTTTAGTGGCAACATTTTTTTGTATTTTTAAGGAGCCTTGGAGACAATTCCAGCTGATTTCGTGGCGACCAAGACCGGCTCCATCTGTGAGCGTGGCAAGCAACACAGGTATGTTAAACAAAACCATGATGTTTTCCTAACCCTAACCAAGGGGTTTTTGTGACTTAACCTAAACAGAGAATAAGTACAGCGTTGACATAGAAAATTCAACCTTAACAAATGTAAAGTTGTGACATAAACAAATGTCTAGTTTGAACTTATCTGTTGTTTTGCAGAAACGTACTTGGCTAACGTTTATTCTGGCGATTTGGTTGAAAAAGCTGCTGCTACATGAATGTGACACTAGCTAAACATAACACAGCAAATAACATAGTATTAAACAGTAAGTTATAAATCCAGCTCTATTTTATAAAAAGCACTGAAAGTTTGAAATATGAATTTCTAAAGTGGCATCAACCAAAAGTTTCCCAAAATGCCCTCTTTCTAGGTCTGTACTCGTCCCCAAAATTGGTGATAAGTGACACCTTTTATCAAACCAAAGTAAAAAAAACTTCTCACCACATACTAACTTTTTGTTGTCACAACATTGTGACAGTTCTATTTATCGCAACAATCGAACCAAGGTCCACACACTGACGAGCCCAGACAGCCCTGAAAAGATCAGCAACCTTCTTGAAGACAATGAAGCCTGTATCCAATTTCACTAACAAGGACGAGAACCTTACATGAAAAACTGCTCATAATCTCCTGTCAACAGAGTTTGGCCCTTTCATATTCTCCTCGACCCATATTGTCCAACTTCACACTTGAACAGTATTTTCACAAATCAGCTGCGCCACAGCCTGATATCAGGCCAGAGCAGTGTTTGTTTTGTCGAGAAAAACTATGACAAAAAAATATTAATTGACGACCCTTTTTTCCCATAAATGGCTTAATATCCAGAGTCACACGTTGAATGCTCCTCATTGGTGAATCCTCTGCTGCCCACAGCTATCTTAGGAGTCGTTTTAGCTGCTTGACCTGTTGCACTTAAGTCTGCAGAGTCTTGTCTTTCAAATATGTTTTGGGTGTGCCAATAATTTTAGCCAACGTCACCGCTTCTTGGAAAGTCGACAGGAACAGATTCATGGACAAAATTCATTTAATATCCCACTGAAAATTGGACAAGTGGACAGCAACCAAACAGCTGGGACAAACCACAAAAACAGGCAGGCCAGCATGCTGTCAATTATAAAAAGAAATGTGACATTACCGAGGGCTAACATTACTTTCAGTCTTCTATATTTCATGTTTATGGGGTAGCAGTAGGAATGAGTGCAGGATTAATTTAGAGATGACCGAAATGGAATGGAAATGCCAGAGTCATACACAAAAATGTCAGACGAGGCAAGAAATTATCTGGCAGAAAACAGAATTCTCAGTTTAGCACAGCTTGATCCAACAAAGGCCTTAATTTCTACATCATCCTGTGACTCTTACCTTCAGCTTTCTAATAAATTGCACAATCCAGTCAGTATACAGTGCACTCATCACTGTGGCTTGGAGTGTGAACAGTTACAGGGGAACTAGCAAGTGGCTCGCTAGCGGATTGAGCAGGACTTTCATCATCTATAAACACATCAGATGACACAGTGTTTGCTCATTGTGGACTTGATTGCTTTGTTTGTGCACACAGCTTTTTTTCAGTTTATTTTTGTGGCAGCGTGACCGGCAGAAAGCTGCTGACCATCAGCTGGTTGATCACTTGACACAGGCCAAGAGTTGAGGTGGACCCTGAGGGGTTGTGTGCTAATTTATGATTTCCCTTGTTTATCAAAGTTGATGACACAATTTGCCGACAAGAAACAAAACTTTCTAGCATTTTATGGAGAAACACTGGATTTAGTCATAATTACCAATTTAGTACTATTTGCTGTTTGTTAAGATCTTGTTGCCGAGCTAATCTGTTCATCAACAGACCCTTTCCAGTGATCTCAAAAGTCGCCATTGTTAGGTTGGAATGTATTGTAGAGGAGCATCTGATATTACATTTCTTTTATTTTAAGCTGCTGTAAGTGTTGTCGTCGTTTTAGCCAACTCTCTGTCCGCTTTGCAGCAAACAATCCGTTCTCTCTACATCAGAATCCTGCTGTCTGTGCCGTCAAGAGCAGACAGGACCGCCTCTTTATGGAGTTTTCTGTCCTGATTGAATAAAGGGATCTATAACAGAAATCACTGTTGTAATATGGAGCTAGTGAAGACTTATTTTAATAAGAAAATAACGCTTACAGGAGCTTTAACAAGCTAAAATATTTTCTTGCAGTTTTCTTGTGCCTTGAGCTCCAGCGGTGTTAAGATCCTGGAAATCAACTTTTCCCAAAATATGATTTGACTTTCTAATTTAAGGTCACAATTCGATAACCTTCTCAATTATTTTGTTTTTTTCAGCGCTGACAGCAAGGCCACTGTTAGACAACCAGGTCTTGATTTGTAAAGATCAACACATGATTGGTTTTATGCCCTCACATCATTTATATTTTCAAATTTAGTCCCTTAATAAGAAAGGCAGAACAGTATCAAGTGTGATATGCCCACCTTATTTTATTTTTTTATGTACCACACTAAGGCAATACGGTCAAAATCTAAAATCTAAATAATCTACTTACTAAGTTTTCTGTTTTGCATATAAAACTAAAATTACAGTGTTTCTCTGTAAAACCTTTACTGAAAACTGATTGTAAATATCTAGTTTTTGCACTTTTTTGATATTTTACTTTAACTTTATGTTTTTTTTCCCGTTGCTGCCACTAATTTAACTGTTTTATTACTCTTTTGGTCACAGTGCACTCAGTCAGGAACAAACTATTAAATGGCATGTTTGTAGCAGCACATTGTTTTTGTTTTTATATAGTATACGAGGGAGGAGCAAAAAGATTTGTCTCACAGATCCTGCTTTTGCTTCAGTAATAGAAATTAAACTCTCATTTTGATCGATTTTCTCTTCAGAGTTGAAGTCGTGACATCCTGAGCAGAGCGGGCATCAAAGCGGGGTGAGATCTCAGGGTTTTTTCTTTAAATATAAGTAATATTTCAGATTTACATAATATCCTCATCAATAATGGCGACATGGCTCATTAAGAAAACATTAAGTTCACATGACAGTGAATAATGGGGGCTGGCTAAGTCTCTTCTTTTACTTGAGCCAAAGATATAGCATTTGGTCTCCATAAAATTTCTCAGCCACAATAACATTTTTTGCACTTGCTGCTCGAGGAACACTGAGTGATGGACATCTCGGTGATATTAATGAGCTCCAATACCTTGCCGGGGGGACAGCGGTATTAATAACGCTCGCACGTGAACCCTGTCAAACAAACGCCCGGTCCCACCCATGTGAGTCTGAGATTTGATCCGGCAGTCTTGGGCTGAGTGCTGGTCATTCTGAAATGATACTCCATTACCATGATGTTTCCACAGATTGTACCATCAGGGTAATCTAAGACGTCATCCTATTCTCACACACACGCATTAGTATTGACCACAAACCATGAGACAGCAGATCCTGCATCATCTGCGGAGGATACGCAACTACAGAGATGAATGGAAGGTCAGCCGGTGCATTCATATTCAGGACACAACCACATGAGTAATATGTATGCATATGCACAACATCAACCATCACTTGTGCCCGCTCTCTATCACGCACGCACACACATGAACGCACACGATCTACGACTCCCTCCTTCAGCTGTAAGACAAACAGAGGGGAGGGGAGGCGACGGGGGCAGTCAAGTGGCACGTGTGCAAGCTGTCGTCTGCACTGTGATATCAGCGCAAGTGTTTAAACAGCCTGACGCGCACGGAGGGAGAGACAGGGGGGGCGAGGCAGTTATAGCAGACACCCACATGAATAGGGATGTGAGATGATTTAGGTGTGTGTGTGTGTGTTAGGGTTATGCATACATTTTGTCCAACTGCTTGCTCCTCTTATCTTCACTGCAGTGTGGCTGCCTGGCTTTGGTAGTGCCAGTGTGGTGTAATGCAGCGGTAGCGAGGGTGTCATTGAGTTCATGGACATAAACCAACCCACTGCCAGACCAGTCTACTCCTCTCAGGAATAGCAATGGAGGAGGTGTGTGTGTGTGTGTGTGTGTGTGTGTGTGTGAGAGAGAGAGTGTGTGGGTGGGAGGGTAGATGGAGAGAGATTGGAAAACGGCGAGAATCAGAGGAAAAGTCACAGAGACAGAAAGACAAATAGACGGTAAGAAACAGACAGCGCGTGATAGAAAGGAGACGTCCGAGGGATATAGATGTAATAGGTGGACGGGAGGCAGACAGATGAAAAAAGGAGCTGCCCACTTTGAAAAAGCTCCCTTGTGTAAATTTACCACCTCCGCATGTGGCATTTCAAGCACGGGGCCCTTTATCAGACTTTTTTTTTTTTTAAAAAGGCAAACACACACTCACACACACACACAATCTTTCCCTTTTTTCTTTTTTTTTACTTGCGCTGTGTTTCTCGTACGCCAACCTGGACAGAGACTGAGCCACGCAGGCAGACAGGTGGATAGGAGGATGATGAAAACAAAAGAAACGAGATGGACAGACAGGTAGACAGAGGGGAGGTACAGGTGGCATGGCCCGAGATAGACAGAGTGGAGATATTCAGCATATAATGAGATGGGAGCAGAGTGAGAGAGGGGGGGGGGATTCAGACAGAGAGGGATACAATAAGAAGTGCAGCAAGATAAGAATAATTTATGGCGGTGGAAAATCCTTGACAGGAGACGGTTCAGTAACAGCAAGATGATCGCTGATTAGCAGCTGAATGGCTGCGAAGCTTAACAGCAGAGTTGTTGTAAAGATTATGAAGCTCAGTAGATGAAGATGATTAACGCCGATGATTTAGCCTTCGGTGGTCATTCAGTCTGGTGTCAGGGGGCGGACGGGCCCCCAAAAGAAAATATCTGCAATCACTTTTCCAAATTGCAACGCCACACGCATGAAGTGGCGAATCCCCGACTTGTCATTCGTCCAAACGAGGGATAATCTGTACTCTTCAGCTGTCTATGACCGGTGATTCAGTTTGACACCTTAATCTGTGGAAATCACAGAGGGCTCCTCCATGGAGCCAACTGTATTTACTATAGATTACATCTTCCACTCGTGTGCATTAGTCCGGTGACAGCTTTGCAGACTGCAGGGAAAACAGCAATCATACACCATTGACTGACTCACTGTGATTTTGCCACTTGCCAAATGGCCTCACAGGACTCCCCCCAACCATTTGCCCGAGCGACTGACTGTCTATCTGCCAGTTTGATGCTCTGTGTTCAATTTCTGAGGGCTCGGGACTCAAAGTCAGCTCCACTCACATCCCTCTGCTGTCACCTTGATCAGAGCGTCCGCCCTGTTTTCTTTTTTCCTGATAATTGAATAATGTAAATCAGGGTATCGTGGCGCTCATGTCATTATGCACACACATTTCCTCTCGCGCACACAAACGCGCCGCTCATCTGCATTCGACAGACTGCCCTGTGCCTGCTGAGGACAGCAGGGGGATGACATCACTTCTAAAGGACAGATTAGTTGTGGGATGAGACGAGGGAAGGTGGGGGAGGAAAAGAAAGGAAAGAGAAATTCATAGAAAAACATTCCTCATTTTTCCTTTAAATCAGCACAGTCAAACGCAGGTTACATGCATCCCTCCCTCTCCTCTGTTAGAGTCTCTTTCTTCTCTCACACGGGGTTGTTTAGTCAGAGTCGTGTGCGCTGTGAAATTCAGTATGTATCTGAGTGCCTCTGCGCTCTCGCTGCTCTATACTCTAATGACCTTGTAGATCTGCCGGCTCTGATCTGCAGAGAAGCCTTTTTTTTTCAACCCACTGAGAGTCAGACGCCAAAAGAGAAACACACAGAGTGAGCCATAAAAGAAACAAGGCAGAAAGACAGAGAATAGGACAGACAGCTGCAGAGAGGGGGAGACGGGGGAGCGGTGGGGAAGTGAAACTGAGAGAGGGAGACAGAGGTGTGGAGATGTGGAGAGGGTGAGAAGAGGGCGTGTTCTCCAAACAGCAGGGAGAATATAGATAGACGCAGTGTCTGTTGCAGCATCAGTTGGTAAATCATAAACTCACATGAGACGAGTCGTTCTGCTCCAAAAATAAACGGGTAAATAAAAAACTCGCACGGTGTTCCCTCTAACGTACATATTAATTGCCAGGCCACCAGCAGATTTCCATCAACACTTAAACAACGTGACGCTCTCTATTCCCAAAGTTAAGTTCTTGTTCTAATTTTTTATGATATTAAGCTGCAATAAAGTTTTGTAACTTAAGTTTTTCAATGGCAAACCACCGCAAGGCTTTTATTGTGAGAGGCAGAATGAGTTAAGATTTTTTAGCCCTGACCTTCCAACTCGCCGATGTTTTTTGGAGATCTCCGACAAAAAAAGCCTCCAGATCAGAGGTGAATCGGCAACCGTTCCCATAATGGAAGATGGTGCGCATGATCTGCTCGGAGACACGACCCAGGAGCTAGGGGACAGCTCGCCGATGTGTTGTCAATGTCTGCTACGTGGTTGAGTTGCAGAAGATGGGTCAAGGAGTGAGGAACGACCTACAGCGGATCTCTTCATTCTCTTCCTTGTTTTCTCGCTCCAGATGAGTACTGCGTCATTCCTGCGTCACGTTTGCATGTGTGATCTTGTAATGTGCCATCCCCTGTTGCTAATCTGTCGTGCAGTGTGCAAACCACAACAACTCCAAGACTTCTGATCACAAGACAGAAAGTTGTGAAGGGTGAACACCACGGTGACCTGAAGACTAGTCCTCTTTGGTGCGTGCTTACCATGCTGCTATTGGCTGGGGGCTACACACTCACTGCCCGAAGGCTGATGCCTCAAACATCCCGAACACAGAGATACGGACGCTACCTGCAAAGCATTACTTTTGTATGAGTTTATTCCTTTTTTTTAAGGGAAATCACACTCATTCTGCCTTTAAGTATGTAGCTAAAAAAGTCTAGTCATTAATGTAAACAACTGTGCTAACTGTCTTGTCTGTTAAGTTTTAAACACTGCAAACGAGAAACGATTAAAAGAAGATGAAGCTACATAAAACTCACTGGACGACGAACTGAACCTCCAACGTGTCATCAGAGCAGGTGACACCTTTAACTCCCTGCACGGTGCGGGTGTCCAAGCCGTGCGGAAATGTGGCAAATGAGCTGTGCATGTTGAGAAGATTAATTGAAAAAGCGTTTAGACCCTGAAGCTAATGCATTCCAGGCACTTTCAATCTGTTTCAGTAATTAAGCTTTTAAAGCAAAGCAAACAAACGTGTTCTTAAATCCTGCTTATACTGAAAATTCAAAATGAAGCTGTCTGTTGTGCTCTGTTTATTTTGTTATTTTCTTTACAGCGGTATATAAATCCATCATGTAGCTGAACTCCATCCATTTAAATCACTCAAATTCAGATGTTTTTGGGGGGTGGGGGGGATTGGTACACAAACTTTACTTTACATCCAAATTATGCTCACTTTTTTGGCCTTTGTACAACATACAAAAATCTATGATGATTTTTCAGAGTGTGTGTGTGTGTGTGCATGTGTGTGTGTGTCAGTGTGGTTCAGACTGGTACAGACGGCCTGAGCAATGCTGGAGTGTAATCATTTCCTGAGGGCAGCCGTAGTGTAAACACCAGTAGTCCAGTCATTATACAGGAGGAGTGTACAGTGGGGTTGTTCGTATGTGTGTTTTTTGAGTGTGTCTGTCTGTGTGTGTGTGTTTTCATTCATTCATCCATAAGCGTGAGTGCACATTTAGCTTTAGTGTTAACAGTAGGAGTCACACAACAACAGGGATTTCAGTGTAGTCCAAGAGAGAAAGAGAGAGACAGAGTGCAGTCTGCCAGGAACGGGAATGTGTGTCACTGTGTGCACGTTTTTTTTTTTGCGTGTGCGTGAGTGAGAGTGTTTGTGTGTGTGTGTGTGTGTGTGTGTGTTAACTACTCTGCGGAACATTAAACACTAACGTTACCCATTCTTCTGTCCGCTCAGCTCTTTTCCACATTAAAAAAAAAAAAAAAAACGTCCCGCCTCAAACTGCCACACATTAGCAGTCGAGCACGGTGGCCATCTGCATATGTACACACACGCGCACGCACGCGCACACACACGCCCACTCGCAAACATGCATATAACTCAACTCAAACACACATCAACACATCACGCTCAACATCCAGATGGTGAATAAAATAAAGCGATAAATGCCAGAGAAATGTGCGCAGGGACAACTTAGTCTAAACAAATGAACACACACACACACACACACACACACACACACACACTCACACAGTAAACAGCAAAGACTTACTGTATCTCTGCACGGACTCATCTGACTGCTGCTGAGGGGAGAGCGGAAAGTGAAAACCTCATGCTTGCTTCGCGGCACTCCTCTCTTTCACTCCCTCTGTCACAGCCCCCTCCCTCTTTCCTTCGCTTCTCTCCCTCCCCTGCCTCTTTTCCTTCCTCCTCCTCCTCCTCCTCCTCCTCCTCTTCCTCCTTCCCTCCCTGTCCTTCACTCCCTCGCTCCTTCTCTTCTCTCTCCCTCCTTCCCACTTGGCAGAGCCCTACTGTATTCAGATACGCCAGGCTCCATATAAGGCTGCACAGCTAAACATGTCACACATAATTTATCCACAGCGGGCTGCGAGTTCACCTTTCACAGCTCGCGCTTGGATCGTACGCGAAAGAGGGAGGAGAGGAGAGGAAGGGAGGGGGTGAACTTAACTCAGACAAACTTCTACTGTCAACAGCCACGTTCCCACAATTTCACACTGCCCGAGAGAGTGTGTGAGTGCGCGCACGACTGCGTGCATGCGCGTATGTTAACAAATGCTGGCAATCAGACCGTGAAAACGCTACCGGAGAACCAAAAATGCAATTCACCTGCACTGTTCCAACACCTCCCTCTCCCTTTCTTTTCTCCCCCTTCGCAGTCTCTCCACCATCTGTATCTGCAGGCTGTAAATCTCATACAGATGCTGTTTGTGAGACCTGTCCACCTGCACACACACACACACACACACACACACACACCCCTCCCCACCCAACTCCACCTCCCTGTGCTCTCCTTATCTGCGCTTGCTGCCTTTATAAAACATGACTGACAGCAACAGTAGAGAGAAGAGAGAGAGGAGGATTTAAATAAAAAGGGTTAAACAGAGTCAGAGAAAGAGAGAAAGAGAGAGAGAGAGAGAGAGAGAGAGAGTGAGAGGAGGAGTTCATTTTGTTTTGTGATTGAAACAGGGAGATGCGGCGAGTGAGAGTGCGAGCAGAGCGAGATAAAAATAATATGTCAACAAATAAGACGCCATGCGGAGCGCTGTCTAGTTGCGGCCGATCGAATCAGGCGCCGTTCCCTCTGATGATGTGTCAGGGCTTTTCTCTTTTTTTTTTCTTTTGCACAATCGATGGCTTTAAAAATACATGCCTGCTGACCTCTCCTCTACTTCCTCTGGTTGAGTTCCTTTCAACTCACAGCCTCTGTGTTGCACTTGAAGACAAAAAAAAGAAAATGCGGCATGTGAGGAGCAGTTGTGGCTGGAGACGAAAAGAAGAAGGAAGAGGCAGAGGACGGAGAGAGAGAGAGAGAGAGAGAGAGAGAGAGAGAGAGAGAGAGAGACGGGGAGATTGGGAACAATAATAGCTGCACTTGAGTAGCAGTGCTAGCTGGTAGCTTTTCTCCTCCCTCCTCCACAGCTTCAGTCCACTCACAGGACAGCAAGAGTCACAGCTCTGTTGCCATGGTGTCTAACTCCATCAAACACTACGTCAGGTGCTTGTGTGTCTGTGTGAGCATGTGTGAGTGCGTGGTGTTGTGTGTTTTGCGGAGGTGTGTGTGTGTATGTGTCGGGTGGGTGTAACCAAGTGACTCAGAGCCACATCGCTGACTTGTGGCCGCAATATATCAGGGTGTTTGGAATTTATCACTGTATTGGCTTGTGTGTGCATAGGTGTGTGTGTGTGTGTGTGTGTGTAAGAGTGTAAGGGAAAGGTGTTGATTGAACAGCAGCCTGCAGCCTGCCCTCAAAAGCACCTATGATGGATCTGTGCTGCTCTAAGTGTTAATGTTTAGCTCCAGCTTCTATAAATATTTATCAATTCGTTCATAGAGTCAAAGCGACGCACTACAGACGCTTGAAATATGGAATTTTGATTTCAGAGCTGGCAAGTCACCGACTCGTTCCCAAAAAAGGTCCTGCAGTTGTTTTCCAGGATGACACTGACTTGGGGACACGATGCAGTGTTCTCCAAGTGTCTCCGAGCAGGTTGTATTGTGATGATCCAGAATGCAGATGGAGTCTAAAACTACAGGAAGTGAGAGTATTTTTCTCTGGAAAAAAGCTTCCTCTGAAGAGTTACGCTCTGTCAGGAAATATTTGTTTTTATTTGCCTCGCTCACAGCACATACTGGAGGTCAGCTTCAGATTTTCTTGCTCATGGACCTTCAATAGCTCAACAGCTTTCAAAGAAATGCCACACAACATCCACTTCTGTAGTAGCAGTAAAAGATATTTTACCTATGCAAAACTAGCAATATCACAATGTGGAAATACTCCATTACGAGCAGAAATGTTTTTGGCTACTTGGCAGCAGTGAAAACAAGCTGTAAACATAACATTGACACGTGATCACCCTATAAAGTTGTTATGGTGAACTTGGTTGCAAATTTACACATCCAGCAGAGTTGGAATTATATTCCTGTGAATTTGGAGTAGTATTTCTGGTGACCTGGCAAATAAAAGTCAATTTTTTACTCCCCTTTTACATCTGATTTGGTGTCCACCACCCCCTGAGTAAAATATCTGGCTCTTTAGCTGCCAAATGCGGCATTATGTTCACCAGCCAGCAACAAACTTCTGTCTGTCTGCCCTTTTGTGCGAGATCGATTGGACCAAATTTTATTTATTTATTTTTCTAATTATTTTTGGGTGCTTTTTTTTCTTTTAATTGACAGGACAGCTGAAGCGGTGTTAGAAAAGTGGGAAGAGGGGCTGGCAATGAAATGCAGCAAAGGGCCACAGGTCGGGTTCGTACCCCTTGGGCACACGCTCTACCAACTGAACTACTAGGGCACTCCCTAAATTGATTTTCAGAGCTATTTCACAAGAAAAACTGCTGAAAGTGGTGCTGATGAGAGCAGTGAGAGGGAACTAACGCAGTAAAGTTGCGGCCAGAAAAACAAAAACAATGAACCAAAAGTTGTTAAAAAATGTTCTGTGATGGCTTCAAATGGGGTCATTACGTTACCAGCTTTCAAGCTTGCAAAATTGCCTTATTTCCAACTTATGGAAACAGTACAAAAATAGTTTGAAAACCTAAAAAAACAGCAGAAAAAAAGCAAAATATGGCTCGATACAGCTTGTCCAGGCGTAATCCAAGTCTTCAAAATATACTTTGGATCTCGAGGCTTCAAGACAATTGGATTATGCCATTTGGAGCCGTTTTAGGTTTTAAAACAAGTCCCCTTCTACTTCAGTTGTTTGGGATAACACTGCAATGCTCTTTTGCTGTGAAGCTCCAGAGATGTTTTGTGGACTATGAAACTTCACCTGCCTATCCATCGGCATGGGGGTGATAGACAATGATTGCAAAGTTCATCTTTAGGTGAACTTGTCCCACTTAACCACCATGTCATAACCAAGGGTTGACAAGTTCTTTTTAAAGGTAGCAATAGCACCTGTGACTAAGTATTGAGTACAGCAAAAAGTACCAACTATGGAGGCAGTGTGGTCTCTGTCAGTGTCCAAGTATATTATTAAATATATTATATCATTGGAGTATTATTTTTGCATTAACATATATGCAGCATTCTGATGTTGCAGCTGCCCATAACTGAGCGAATTCAAGCAAGATTACATACGGTTTTAATTTATTGTACAACAGGGCCTTCTATTTTAAATGCTCATTGTTTTAAAATATGAATCTGCAAAGCGCTGGTTCCCCCGAGACATAGTCAAGCAGAAGTGCAAAGTAGTATAAAATGGAAATAACAAGTACTTCAGAATCATGCCTGAGTACAGTACTTGAGCATATGTACTTTCCACCGGCGGGCTTCTAGTCCAAAGGGAAAGACAGTGGCAGTGATGAAGAGACAAGGCACAGTGAAAGGTTCTGGACTTGCAGATAATTGCTGCAATTGCAGATAATTTAATGCACACTAAGGTTCCTGCTCACTGCTCTGCTGATGTCTGTGTACGCGGCAGAGAATTAAAAGGACTTTTGAGGCACTGCTTTCTCAGTCGAGCCAGTGTCCCTCACATCCTCCCTCGTTCTGATCATCAGACTGGGGCCACGGATATATGAACATGTGTCCCTTGTGTTCCAGATCATTAAAGACAGGAGTGAGGGCAGAGAAAAAAAATGGAGAAAGAGAACAAAGACAGGAGGAGCTAAAGTTGGAGGAGATCTGGATCCATATATCATCTTTGATCCACGCTGCTAAGCAAAGCCAGAGCTGGACCGAGAGCAAAAGAATATCTACTGGAGAACCTCAAGGATCTTACCAAATGGAAAATCCAGCAGGGCGACCCGGAGTGACTCCGTGAGGTTTTCAGCATTCAGAACAGACCTCTGCTCTATTGTTGAGTATCTAAGGTCAAATCATTAAACAGATGATCTTCAAACAACAGGAGCTATTTCTGGATGTTGAAACCACATGACCTTGCAGAACCTCTGTGTCTTTCTTCTTCTTCTTCGACTGAACAGCTCTGAGTTCTGGTACCAACATATTCTGGGGGCTCCAAGGGGAAAAAATGTTTGAGTCTGTCAACACAGAGATCTATAACAGAGCAGTGGTTGGATATATATGAATTAGCATTGTTCAAAAGCCTCCAAATACAGAAACTCACCACTGAAATAACTGTGGTATGAACTCTCCTGCTTATAACTAGAGACAGACATACATCCCTCTGCTTCTCCTTCCTTCTCTTACTTACAGTATCTCTCAGCTTCATCTAAAACACACTCTCAAGAACACCATATATACCCAGAGGACTACAGTATACATACATGTATATACCTTCAACAGGCGGCTTCAAGTCTCCCGAACACCAACGCTGAATTATTACTGTGCGTGGGCAGAGGTATAGATGCCACTGTCACATAGGTGTCTGGTGGATAATTCTATCAGGCGACAACACAGATAGTGAAAGAGGGGGGGGCCTTAATGAAAGGAGCCATAAGAATAATAAAAAAAGAGGAGCTTCTCCATTTTGTGTTTTGACAGGTGGATTTCTGCAGGGGAAGTGCAGATAGAAGCTGTGCTCTGTCAGAGCTAAATGGAGACAAACTGAATATTCAAAAGATTTTTTTTTTTTTTCTTTTTGTCTGATCTGCATTATGGCTTTTTTGCATTTTATATCCCGAGCCGCAAAAGCTCTTTGCATAGTCTGTTACAGGGCTTCTGCATAAACAACTTCCCACATCCACATAATAAACCCTGTCAGAAGGTGCAAGACCCACAAGTAAAACAGGCCCAAAGCTCCTGTGAGACTTTAAGGGTAATATAAATAAAATTACCCTGAGCTGTGTAATATTAAGATAACACAACCCCGTGTTATTTAGTTGTTTTCTTTTCCTCAGGGATCTCTATGACTGACATTCAAATTATATCCAAATGGAATAAAGGTTTTAACTTAGACTCTCACTCTGTGTGCTCGTGTTGACCTTCTGTTGTGTCTCCACATGACAGCGTTGAAACACCATTTCACAATGAGGTCCCAGGGTGGAGGAGTGAAATTTCCCATTCAAGTCTTAGGGCAGTAAAGTTTAAGAGTCCCTGCCCTGAGCTGCTGCAATCGTGCTTTCCAGCCTGTCTGTGTCTCTGGTGCAACAGATATGGTCACAAGCCTCAGTGGCCGTTAAACCACCAAATGACCCGTAATGGAGAAGCCACGTTTTTACCCGCCAATCAGCTCACACAACGTCTCTTCTAGACACAAAAACAAGCTTAGGTTATTTAAGTAGTTTAAGTCTCATGGGACAAACATCCCAGTATATTCATACTTAATTACTAAGAGCTTTGGAAGTTTAATCCTCATCATTGGTCATCGACATGAAAGTGTCACTTAAAATGCATCACTGTGTCGTGAGTTGTTTCTGACTGATCAGGCTTATATTTTAAATCGCACAATTTGCTTCACTACAGCGTTACATGAAGCATATCAGTCAAAATCATGCAACATTAACTCGCAATTAAACCTTTAAAATCAAACCTCCCTCATTCCTGTTATAATCTCTAACTATTCTATAACATGAATATTGTGGACCTGTGCCTGATGTACTGAAAAAGGTAAACAGGCTTCTCAGAATGACAAAAAGATTACTGTGCTGTTTCCTGAAAGTTACAGTGTGCACCAGCTCTCCCGCTTGCAAAAACCTGCCCAGAATATTCAAATTAGCTACAGTTGAACCGTATCTGCAAGCTGGAAGCAAAAAAAACATGCAAAAAGAAAGAACAAAGCCAGCGGCAGACATAAACTAACAGATATTTCCCATGCTTATCAGCCATTTATAATCTCTTCAGGAAATACCCTAAAAAAAAAATTCCCACACTTCTTACTTGGAAAGTACAAAAAAAAATACAACAGCAGCATCACCAGCAACAGGCAGGGAAGTTGTCGGATTCATAACATGTCAAATATTAATGACACCCTGTCGTCTCTATAGAGCAACTCTCCCTGCTCCTCCTCTCAAGAGGCAGCAACAGACAGACGGATGAACACATCATCCTGTAAACCCAGTCCCTGTCCGCACGGTCAGAGAAAAGCCGTCTTACCTGCCTGGTCGTCTGTGTGTTTCTCCCGCACTCGGTCTGGGTGTACGAGGTGTGTGTGCGCTCACACACAATCCCTCCGAACAGGAACTGATGAATCTGCACGACTTCAGCCCTGCAGCGTGCAGTGCATTATGGGGTTTCAGTCTCTCTCTCCCTCTCTCTCTCTGTCTCTGTTTCTCTCTCTCTCTCTCTCTCTTCCTCTCTCCGTTGGCACAGTGTTAGAGGGGGATGTCCTCGCCTCCTGTCTGGAGAGAGGAGGGTGAACTCACACACGCGCTGTGTCCTCACACGCGCATACACACAATGCAGAAGAAGCCTCATGATGACAACCGCCGCGGCTCCGGTTGCCCTGGCAACAGCATCCCCCCCTCCTTCCCCTCTCTTTCTCGCTCTTGTAGCTCTTCATGCTCTCCATCAGTGTACTCTGTTTAAATGGTGAAAAAGAGTGGAACAAAAAAAACAAAACAACATTTCACAAACTGCACTCATTCTACTCGCCTCCACTTCCTCTATTTAACGTTTACTTTGAGCCTGAGCTAACCAGCTAACAGCTTAGAGGAGCGACTCTTGTGGTCATGTGATCACTAACTGTTGCTTCTGCCTTCTGAGATAAAGAGAGGGTGGTGTGTAGAGACAGACTCAGATACAGTGTGTCTGTGTGGACGCACATGCCTTTCTGTGCATGCTTCTGTGCATGCTTCTGTGTGTGTGTGTGTGTGTGTGTGTGTGTGTGTGTGTGTGTGTGTGTGTGTGTGTGTGCGTGGGTTGATGTGGTGGTTCCTGGAAGCAGGCTATAGTTCCTGTTTGTGGTTTCTTTCCTTTTCTTCATTGCTCCTGCCAGTGCACTGAGGCCTGCAGCCTTTTGATAACACACATTTCAGTCACATTACCAACAAGGGAAGTACAACCGGACTGACCAATCAAATAAATGGGTTGTGTGTGTGGAGGCAGATAGATTCACAGAAAGACTGACTGTGCCCTCAGGTGTAATTATTTTAATTTGTCATCATTATTCACCTTGCTGGAGGTTGGTTTTAACTGTTACATAGTGGGCTGATTCAGAATGATAACAGATCAAGAAATGGAGGAAGAAAAAGTACAGAGAGACAAGATAGAGACCGGGTAAGAGCTGTAAAGGAGACAGAATGATGGTGATGTAGAAAAGGAGACGAGACCTCCTCTCCACTGTCTTTCATGGCTGCAGAGTGGGTGGCTGTCCTTCAGGGCCTGTAAATCAGCAGCTCACAGCTGAGTCCTGCAGCGCAACCATGGCACTGGTAACCCCTGACGCTCAATCTTTCAACATCTCCCGCAGCTGTCATCCCTCTCTCTTCCTCTCTGTGTCTTGGTCGTGCAACACCCAACCCCACCCAACAAGTATCTTCTTGTCTACATGTCTATTGCACGTCCATATCCAGATGGTTTCTGAATCCTAGGTTGAATTGCTACTTTTATTGAGTACCGTTCTTATTGTTTTATTTATTTGCCTTATTGTCAATTCATAAACCTTTACCTTTTAACATTGTTGATTTTTACTTAACATGCATTTTACCTTTATTGCTATCTCCTAGTTTTCTCTGAAGATTTTAGTTATTTACCACCTTGTTTCTTTGATGATTTCAGTTGTTTTCCTCTTAGTTTTCTTTGATGATTTTAGTTGTTTACCTCCTTGTTTCTTTGATGATTTTAGTTGTTTACCCTTCTTGTTTCTTTGATGATTTCAGTTGTTTACCTCTTAGTTTTCCTTGATGATTGTAATTGTTCACCTCCTAGTTCCATGATTTTTGTTGTGTACCTTCAAGCTTTCTTCTTTCTCTGTTTGCTTATTCTATGCCTCTGCCTTGGCACCTTTGCATTTAAATAAGTAAAAATGAAATTAAATGAAGGATGAGCAATACCGCAATGCCGCTGCAGCAAGAAAGAACCAGAGAACTCAGACCAGTAAAGAAAAAAAAACTACATCTCCCACAGTTCAGTTCTCTGTCTTTCTAGTAGCCATGGGAACAGGTAGGAACTGGGATTCACTGCACATTGATTGTTGAAATTCTTGCGAGGATGATTTAATCAGCGAGCCTGGCAAAGGAAGGGAAAGGGAGCAGAGTACGGTATAGACGAGGTGGGAGGCAACAGATGGTAACAAGTGTGAATGTGCGAGGATACGTGCGCATCTTTGTCCATGCCGGTTGCCCATTCATATTAGCTGCTCTAGTTTATTCTTTAGGTCTGCGGAGAATGTGCCACTGCCTCTCGAAGGAGAATATATCTGAATATGGCGGCATTATCCCCGAACACTCATGCTCTGTGTAATGAAGGGTCCTCAAGTTTGAGGGACACTGAATAACCTGCTCAGATTTGAAAGCCGGGGTGATTAGTCTGCTCTTTGGGACTAATGGCGGCAGCAGGTGTCCACAGGCTGCGTGTGCCACATCTATTCATTAGAGACATTAACACTAACCACTGGCACACATACACACACACAGAGCTCACTGCTCATTGGAACTATTCATTAACAACATCGCAGCCCCCCTTAAGCGTAATGACCATTGATTAGGCTTCTGCATAATGATGGTGGTGGAACTGCTGCTGTAATTATTACAACCCTCAGACTTCTGTTCACCTGGGTTTGAATTTTTTAGACCATTCCTGTATTGTAGGTATTGTGTCTCCTTGTAATGTGTAGTCCTACATTCTGGATTGTGTGTGTATGTTACAAGAGTGTAAGTCTTGAGTCATATCCACATTATATCAGGAAAAAAAACTAGGCGGGTAACTAACCTATTGGTAAATATTTATATGCAAATATTTGCAAATGTTATCACATCAATCTGTTCTGATTACAGAGCATGATCTCTAAATTATTAAAATGCTTAATCAACAGAGAAATGCATCTAACCTGTGTTCAGAAACTGCCTTCAAATGAGCCGTCAGGATTTCCTTAAGGTTGCAATCCCCACAGGATGGCAGCGGTTAAAAAAACACCAGCGAAGGCGATGCTCAAATACGGTGAATGGTGCTTGCTCAGGTCTGTGGGGGCTAACCAATCAGAGTAGACTGGCCTTTTTGGAAGGGGGGTCTTAAAGAGAGTATGAGAAAAATAGAATAAAATAAAAATATATATATTTTTTAACATTAAAGCATGTTAACATAACCTTTACCTCACTTGGAACTTTGGCTTTTAACTGGCTTCACCTGCATGATATATTTTTTGGGTATCATTTCTGTTGAGGTTCCCAGCAAGCTGAGCTGATAATAACCTGTGGAGTCAAAAAACTGCAGACCATTGACTGGTCAGAGAGAATCATAACTAGAATCATCACCTGTGTGACATGGACATCCTGCACACCGCCAGCAAATTGGGACCGCAATTGTTACTGACTCTACCACACCCTGGTCACCTCTGTTTGAATTGTCTGGTCACGTCTGTTTGGTGGCAGATGAACAGATCTCAGCAGAAAGGGATGTGCATGTGTCATGTTGAAGATGATGTCAGGGTAATTGCACTTGGCGTCACTGTGACAAGAAGTCGAGCTGTGCCGAGCCACGCTTTACCAATGGGACACAACGTGATGCTGTTATGCTGCCCAATAAAATCTTTTTTGTTTGGTCTCTTTTGTTAGATTATTTATTATTATACAGGTATTTTCTGAAGAACTCTTTAATATTTTATCCCCCATCATTATTCTCAGCGCAACCACTAGCCTTTAGCAATTTGCTCTGCTTGCAAAGGTCAGAGCAGCTTGGGGTCATGGTTCAACAACTTTGGGCACAGTGTTTTTCTGAATATACTTCTGCATGCTTATTCCCAGCATCCACAATTATGGAGGCGGGACACAGAAAAGTTTTGAGGCATAATGTGAATACATCTTTTTAGAAAATGTGTTTTGTATTTTTATTTCTGTATTATGATCCTCTAACAGCTATTAGGGGATGCAAAGACTATTGGAATAGAAGGATAAATATGTATGACAGTATGACATAAGCAAAGGGAATGCTCTGCTGCAGTGGATATCATTAGTTTTCTGTTCATGATCTCACATAAGCAGATAGGTATTCTGAAAAGTCTGAAAGCTTCAGTTGAGGAATTTCCCATTATCTCATTTGGCTTGTGGACAAAATATTTCTCAAGGCTCCGCATGATGATGCAAGCACGGAAACTACATCACAAGTGTTTAACAGTGATCTCCTAAACAGCGTACATGCATGTCAAACCTTGGATCCTGCGTTTAATCTGTAAATAGCAGAACTACAGTGTTAAAGGCTAGACTTCCAGTGGCTGGTGTAAGTCTGAACAGACTTTTCAAATGCATCTGCATCTGACAGCTAAATAATATTTACCCATTTATTTTTAAACACATCTTCCCTCAGCTCCATCAGAGAGACAGGGTGGGGATGGGTGAGAGGTTCGATGTCTGTCTCTGTTATAATCAGTCTGTTCCCGCAGAGAGGGACTCACACCAAACAGAATGGGCAAGCATGGCAGTGTTGAATTCTTTCTAATATTCCTTCACATGCATCCCCTCCGTGTCATCTCAACAGGCCGTTGCAAAGTAATATTAGTAATGCATACTGCTATGCCCTGATCAAGGTTACATCACCTCTTTGTTCATGGTATGTGGACGGATATTAATAAAACATGTAATTTTGCTTAATCCATGCAGCAACCAATAAGAACACCATAACCTTTTAAAGGAAGAGGCCTGCACAAACAAGAATCCAGTAATCTGGTTGCTGCTGCGGCATGAATGCCAAAATGTTGTTGTCACCCTTAAATTAAAAGTTGTTGGCGTCTGTGGCTGAGAGACTCCCACCGCACAACACCAATGAAATGCCAAGTAGAGCTTCTGTAAGTCGTAGAAGCAAACAGCAACAACTCTCAAGAGTTTGGCAAGAGTCAGAACATGCTGATCAACAGAGAGTGTGGCAGTAACCCCTCCCAAATGAACAACACATACAAGAAAGCCCTTAATGTGAAGTTGGGAGTAAAATGAGTTCATTGAAATCATAATACCTTAGAAGAGCTCTCACTTTTGAAGGGTAAAATGTGGCCAGAATTTTAGTTAACAACGTTCAAAAAATGAACTGACACATCAAAAGAATGTGAAGAAACGTGTGTTGACGTTATGGCAAAGACGTCTATGTACTGTGTCGCAGAGATGTCTACTGAAGTTAGTGTGCTAACCAGCTAGCCCGCCAACCAGTCCTGTTTCATAATACCTCTTTGCACTGCAAGATAGTCAGATAGCCTCCTTAGTTTCAGCTGGAAGATATATGTAAATGGAAAGCTATCTTAGTGTAACAAATGAACAAACTGAACTTACAAGATGTCAACAAAGGAAATATTCTTACATCTATTTTCCTACCAAACAGAAAAACACAATTGCACACCCTCTGAATTCAGGTTTCTCTCTTTTACGAACTACTTTTACTACTAAAGCGATTTTAATTGCCTTGTTAACACATCATGAAACACACATTCAAACTCAAAATAGTAAACAAAATAAAACTCACCAAAGCAGTCTTGGTTTGTCTTGTCTGTGAAAGTATTCTGACTCCAGACGCTGTTTTTGCCACATGCTGATGCTAATTTAACTTGCTGTCTTTATTCTCCTGTTGTGAAGCCTCTCCTGTCCCTGCCTGCCGTGTTTTCTCATCCACAGTCATAGTCCTGGTCAGAGCCGCTGTAAATCACCTCCATACTTAGCCCCTGTCTTCAAACTGAGCTCCACTGGTCATGGAGACATTTTCAGTCCCGGTTCGGTGTCCCTGTGGTGATTTCCCTCTGACCCGAGATATCTGTCTAGGCAGGGTCACTGGCTCAAAAGCTAACAGAGCTAATTAACTAATGATAGCTAGCTACAGCCAAGGATGGCTAGCAGAGAGCAGCAGTTGTAGGGAACTCTGGTGCTACCCTCTTTGTTTTTGGAGCTACGTTTAAACTCTGGCCATATTTTCCAAGTTATACCTTTAACCTTACTTTTACCTAAAATGCCAAAGCTGACCATTATGATAAATTCATTTGGCTAGTGCATGTGTCCAATGCAAATTACAATACGTGCAATAAATGTCCTTAGAAATAAGAACTGGATATCCTACACAAACAATGTTTAGTGCTACAATACTAATGCTTTTTAGAGGTGAAGACCTACTGTAACAAGGTGTTTCCAGGTATAGTCTGGAACAAACTGGTCACCAGAATAAAATGGTGGTGTTGAACTTTAATGATAATAATAAATATGTTAAATGTATAAATGTTATATGTATCATATCAACATTTCTACAGTAAATGTCACATTATATTTGGACTACATATATGTTAGCTGACTTTGTTTTCAGACGGTAATGGTGGTGACATGACTGCAAGGCAAGAAGGCTGCCAAGAGAGCACTGTTCAAGAGTGCTTTTCAGCCAACATGAGCTTTTCCTGACCCTAATCCAGTGGTTTTTGAAAACCTAACCAGACCGTAAGCTCAGCAGTATCACAACGTAAATTGGACGGTTAAACAAAATGGAACGGAAAGTTTTAACATATCCATTTTTTGCTGAAACGTACAATGCCAACAATCATTCTGGCAATTGGGTTGTCTGAAAAAGTGGGTTTTCAACCTGGAGGACAGCCTTGACCCACGGTTTGGGTAACCAAACAGCAATGTAATGAAAAGGCTCTAAGTATAATAATTTGTTAACAATACAATCAGAATTGAGCATTCAATAGACATCATATTACACACATTTATTCCAGTTATAAACCATTCAATCAAATATGCTTTCCGTCCTCTGGCTGTCAGCTTGACAACCAGTTCAGCGCTGCTGCCCCTGACTGAGTTCCACAGATGAATGCCACTCTATTGTTGGGACAATAATGTGAAGTGTTGAAAAGTGTTGGAGAGAAAAAAAAATCCTTGTTAACGCCACTCAGAAGTGAATGGTGCAATGTAGCTGCAACCTTGTCTGTAGCAGTGTCTTGCAGGGGCGCATAATGCAACATATACTGTATGCTTACAGCCAAACCAGAGTGTATGCTATAGGTACAGACAGTTACCTAACGATGCAGAGAAAAGGGCTTGTACTGTGCATAGAAAGAGTTCAATATCTAGTTCAAAAACCT
Organism: Pagrus pagrus; assembly: GCF_965226575.1. Lineage (NCBI taxonomy): Eukaryota > Metazoa > Chordata > Actinopteri > Spariformes > Sparidae > Pagrus > Pagrus pagrus. The sequence continues at coordinate 13,001,113 of NC_140188.1, forward strand.
ATGAATACAGATAATGAAATGAGCTAGAACACTTTGCATATGAATCTGCAGTGGGTCGGGCTCCGTACGTGGGAGAGATGTTGACATTTCTGATAACATAGGTTACTCTGGGGTTTGATCCAAATACCTGACCCTGCCTAGAGGAGAGTCAGAGTGCTGAGAAATAACACACACACACACACACACACACACACAGTCTGAAGCCCGCAGACATAAGCATGCATACACATGAAACAGGGTGGGGGTGAACAAATCTCAGCATATTGCCCTTGGTAACTTACTGTTGGTAAATATTCATAAGGACAATCTCTAGGCTCATCGCAGCTCGCAGAAAGACGTGTAAATGTGTGAGAAAAAGGGAAAAAGATACGTGGGGAGATAATGATTATGAGAGAGCGTGTTGGAGAAAGAGAACAGATGCTAAAACAGAGTGGCAGAAGGCCGAAGGATAACAGTGGAAAAACAGTATTGGCTTTACGAACAGTTTTGGTCGTTTTGACACAGAACCGAAATACTTAGGTTGTAGAGATAGACGTACTTTTTCAAACTACTTATGGTAGCTTATTAATGCATGACAAACACTCCACTGCACCATGTTTATGTGGAGATTAATAGCTGATTAGAGATGCGTGAACAAAACTATCAGAGGAACATTATGCAACATAACTGGATCAGTAGCTTCCTGAGCCAGAATCTGAAGCCCAGACGATAATAACACACTTAAACATAATTCTGAGTGTACATGACCCGTGTCTGCAGTGTGTACTTGTACTGCGTGCTGTAATTTGACTGGGAATATCAAACTGTTACTTTTGTTGCAATGGCAAAAACCTCACAGAATCACCTGCAGCAGCCCCCAGGCAATATGAAATCGAGATTTTGTGTTTGATTGGACAAACAAATGCCCTGTGAAATAATACCGTCTGTGCTGAATGTGAGTCCTCCACACTTTACATATCAATGAGGCCATGCGTTTTCACTGGATGAGGCGCATTGGTATTAAATGATTTAGAGCACTTCTTCTTCGTTTCTTATTGCTTAATTCAAAGTCAGAATGTCTTTCCCTGAAGGCGCAGCAGCTGGTTATAGACGCACAATTCTCAGAGCAGATCAACCCAGAAGGCCAGCTGCAGGGAAATCCTCGTGGCAGAGCAGATCACGTCCACTCTGTGCACCACAGAGACTATAACCCCCTCTTTGTTTCTCATGCGTTCTTCTACAAGGGTGATATATATTTATATATATAGCTACCTACCTTCTGAGAAAGACACTTTTTTTCTGTAAAAAAAACAAGATGCTGACCTTCTGAAACTCTGTCCCGCTGTCAGGGTTTGGATATTCTGCGTGTTGGATGGTGTACCTTATTATAGGTGGGAATTATTCTCATTTTTCGTCTGTATTGATCTCAAGCAATGTACACGCTGTACAGTATGCCTGCTACCTAATGCAAAGATATCCTCTGAGCTCTGTAATATCACTTACACTGACTGGAAGAGGACTAAACTTCCCGTATGAGTTCAGTCAACAATGTTCTGGGTATTTAAAACCACACATGACATGTCGCACGATATTTGAAGCAACATTATGCAACTATTTAACCTTAAAGTAACAGCTTCAAAACAATGTAATGGTACACTGACTTGTAATAGTAAGAATGGTGCCTCATTCATTCCTATGCGATGTCTGTTCTTTGGTGAGCATGTACGATTCCCCGTGAAAAGTAATGTAACGCTTTATTGCACTACGTCACACACCGCCAACCAGAGTTTGTCTGATGGACAGATAGCTTTACTTGTTGCTAAAATAACCATTAACGGCTGCTATCTGTAGCTGCCATTAGCTAGTTAGCTCAGTTAGCCTTGCAGCTTGCTGATTTAGCCCAGACCAGAGTGTTGGGATTTACACAGCTAGCACAGGAGCTTTGGACTGCCAAGGGGATGAGGTTTTTAGTCTTGGAGCGCTGAATGACAGCGTGGAGTGGCGTCGTAAGGAACACCAGAACTGGAACGCAATTTCCACCACGGGGATCAATAAAGTATCTCTGATTCTGATTCTGATTCTGAACCAGGCCAGTGGACAACAGAGCTGGGCTCAGCAGCCTCTACGCACATCTTGACAGAGGCAAAGAGACTAAAGAGGACGTTGATGGAGAAGGCTACGAGGAGAGAAAGAGAGTGACCGAGCAAAAGCCTGGTCAAAAGTAAATCTTGGACTGACTTTACTCATTGGCAAGGGCTTAGAGAAATACAAGGCTGCAAGACAGATGTCGACGTGGACTCCTTGCTGGACTGGTAATTATTTAGCTGGTTTGTCAAGTTATGTCTTGTGTTGCTGCACTTGCTTGACATCCGGCTGTGTTCGCAAAGTCGTGCACTTGCTGGTTTTAGATCATAAGTAATGCAATCATAACAAATGCATGTGTACAGCTGTCCATATTTACAACAGTGGTGTATAAATAAATTGCAGTCCGACACTGTGCCGGGTTGCCAAACCATAAAATATACCAATTCTTTCCAGACAGGCCACATGGATCAGCCCCCGGCTTCTGTATCAGATTTCAACTTTGGCCTTCTTGAAAAAATAATAATCACGACATCTATCTTCCCTTTAGCTAAAAATAAGTCTGTTTCTAAGAGGTGCTGGCCAGCTTAATAGACTAATTAACTCAAATCCCAGGAGGACTGTAACAGCCAAATGAAATTAAAAAACAGCTCACACAACACTTTGCATTAGAGCCAGTGACTTAGTATTTTTGTCGGTGCATAATAGTCTGCATGAATATCCCTTTTTTTAATCTCTCTCTCTTTTTCTCTCCAATACATGTACAAACATGCAAATCTCTGTCACACACACACTCCCCCAACGCAATGATTTTTCACTTTTCACGCCCTTTTCCCCTTTCCTTTTGAGACAGTAATCCCCAGCTGCAGCACTAATAGCATTAGCAGAGCATATCCAATCCCCTTAGTACCCCGACAGGGAGCACACGGCTCAGACCTACACTGAGACAGACACTCTGGGGGACTACACTACCCATACTGCCTTAGGAAATCCATGCACGTTACTCAGCTCATTATTGATTAAAGTAAACTAAAACAAACATTACATAAAGAGGAGAAAGACGTGCTGTGTATTTCCAATATTATCATAGAGACACTGCAGCTACAGCTGAGAGCTTCTGGTGGGTGGCTCGTGGAAAAGACAGCAGCAGACAGGATGAAGACGGTTATCTAGAGATAAACGCAAAACATTGTTTAACTTATTTTATCAGTCAGCTGGGTGTAAGTGAGCGACATGGAGAGATTTGTAGAGAAAATAAAAGAAAAACTGTTACAGACAACAGGAGCGTAAGATGTCTCTGGAGGGAGTGGGATTTAAATACACAGTATCAACCAAGTACGATAACAGAAACATATCAGATAATTACCCTACAGTGCGGGTAATAACAACGTGATCACAGCATTGATTTCTTATTGAAAGGCCTACAGCGTTGTACCCAAGCTAATCAGTGCTGCATAATGGCTCACTTGGTGTGAAATGTTTTAGTGTTACAATAGAAATCCAATGTGCAGCCATATCTTCCTGTAAATCATATGTTTTTTTTTCATTTGGTGTTGGCGTATCTGTAACTTGTACAAGGACTGTGCTGCCGTTACGTCACAAGCCAACCATGAGTTTAAGAAATGAAGAACCAAATGTGAAACGAGAGCTGAGAAACACTCGCTGATTAACTTGAAGAATCCTCTTTATTTTACCAATGTGATTTCTTATTTATTTGTAACTTATAGTAAATAGAGACAGTGGTAGTGAGTATGAGTAGTCAAGTACAAGTACAGTTACAATACTGAAATATTAAGCAATTACAAGTAAAACTACTGGTATTAAAATAATTATTTAATAAAACTGGCATTAAAAACATATTTTTAGTATTAGTTACTTTTTATCCGTTGATGTTTAATGCATTATCAATAGCAGACATTCAATCAAAGGGTCAGTTCAAATTGTACTCAAGACTTCAGAGTAACTTAGTAGATTACATGGTGCAATGTATACTTAAGTACAAGTAAAATTACAGACTTGACAAAAAATAAGACTACCTCCACCCCTGACTATACGAACCACTATTACTATAAATCTATGACGATGTGTGCGGCTTGCACACATTTATGCCTCACAGAGCAAATTATGAAAAATTATGAAAAACATATTCACGACCATTCAGACGGGTCTTTGTGTGTGTTTGGACGAGTAAACAACGTTAACATAATGTTAACATAATATTTCAGATTTGGGATTCACGGCGGCAGTCTGGTGTGTTTGGATGTTTGGAATGTGCTGCATTGTTCCTGAATTATTCATTTACACACAGCGCAGACAAACATTTGTATGTAAATGTGTTAAATGTGATGGACGGACGGATGGATACACAGACAGACAGACAGACAGACAGACAGAGAGATAGATAGATAGATAGATAGATAGATAGATAGATAGATAGATAGATAAGGACAGGACAAGGGTCTACGTGCAGTCGGCTCTGAATGGTCCGTTAGCCCCACAGTGCAAACAAACCCTGTTCCCAAACACAGCCTTCTAAGGCAGAGCGACACCAAGCCAGCCAGCAGAGGACTTGTCTTCCTTCCTCCCAGCCCCTGTTAGCCAGACCTGCCAACCACAACGCTTCTTGACTCCTTCTCCATCTCTCGCCTGTTACCCATTGCTCACAGTGAGTCACTCACTTGAAAACAGGCTGCAGTCTGCCACGGCATCGGCTTAAAAGTAATCATTGTACTATGCAGAGTCAATACTGTTTTCTTGTTTGTTTTTTTCCCCCCCCTTTTCCTGTGTGTGTGTGAGAGAGAGAGAGAGAGAGAGAAAAAGAGAAAATGGTGTAGACACAGGGAAGGAAGGAAGAAGCGACAAAGGAATGAAGGGGGAAGGAAGAAGAAAAAAAAACAGAAGCTGCGTTGTGTCAGGCCTAAGAATGAGCTGTAACCTAATGAGTCTAGATGAAAGCTGACTGTCTGAGCTAACTCAATTCTTTGCTCTGCTAGTCACAGTTCTTAGCTTTAATGATGTTTGCTCCAGACTACTGATGCCACAGCCAACGCTGGATTGCCTTTTTTTGGTCATATGTTTTTCCTGTGCGTGACGACCCCCGCCGCCGCTCGCATGTGTGAAATGTTGAACTTGGCTCGGGCCGCACATGGGCTGACATCACCCGCACTGTGCAGCAGACATCCGTTTAAGACGTGTTTACAGTGCTTAAACCACCGGCATGCCTCTATCCCCTGCTCGTGTAAACAAAGAATGTAGCTGACCATGTGCGCGCTAGTATGTGTGTGCAGTGTTTACACAAAACAGATAAAGATATATAACCAGAGCAGGAGGTACGACTGCAGTCCGCAGGGCTGTGGTCATACACAGAACAGGAACGCAGCGACACGAGGGCGAGGACGTTCCTGGGAGGTCTCTGCAAAGGGTATCAGAGAGTTTTGAGGGGCAAGGTGTCGTTAGTGTGTACACAGAGGTGAGGAGGAGGCACGATTCTTGCTCAGGAATGCTGTAAAGCTGTTTGTAGAGTCAGCAGGCCATTGAAGAAGCTTAGGTGTTGGAGCTCCGCCAAAGCAGTTATTGGAAAAATGAAGAAAGGAAAGAAAACGGGGGGAATGGGAATAAAAGAAAAGAATGGGATCCACAAAGAGAAATCTCAGCCGAGGAGTTTTACACTCTCCATAAGAATGCAGTCTCAGGTTAATGAAATCTGGGAAGCTCTCTTTAGAAACGTATCAAAGCCCTCCCTGCCCTGCTGCACCATTTCTACCATTTCCATCTCCACCGCAGAGTGCATTCATCCTCTTTGTTTCATGCTGCCTATCATCAGCACATCTGTTTCACACAGCACTGTAGTTCCTGATCCTTTTCTATCTATCCGAGCCATGTGTGCCTCCAGTACGTGAGTGAAAGAACATATACAGTACATTACACAAATTCTTCTCCCCCTCCCAGTAAGAGAGTGTGAAAAAAACATAAGGCCAATAATGCTGCGGTAATAAGACAGAACACAAACACACTCTGATAAAATACCAGATCATACAAATCAATAGAACAAAAGGGCGGCACAAGAATCATTTCTCAGTTTCTGTTTGAAAATAAAGATCAATTCTTAGCAACTCACTTGATATCTAAAGGTTTAAGGTTTTAGAAAGGAAATGAAGGCTGTTCCCTACCCTGGTATATATGGAATAGATGTCGCAGAGGTTAATTCGGGAGTCAGAACGGAGGTGCAATATAATCATGATGGTGTTGTCAGGGCGTTGATAGCAAAAGGCTAATGTGACAGCGGATGTGAAAGAAATCGTCCGATGTGACGGAGAAAGAGCAGAGGGAGCAAGTGGTGTAATAACTTCTGTATTGAAGTTGAGGACACACTGATGATCTATTGTAAAGATTGTCATCGACGGACTGACATTGGCAGCCTGACCTCAGGGACGGCATTGGTCGTAAGGCAAGCATTGTAAAAAACTTCATCTATAAACCATCAGGAAGTTTCTATCCTTTAAAATGTACTATGTGTGCACTCAAACGGTCGTGCCTGTGTATTGTATGTTCTGTATGTTATTATTTGCAGGGATTGATCCGTGGATCGGGATGGTGTGTGATGTCCAGGGTGATCACATGGTGACTTGGTGTGTCCAGGCAGTATCGCTCTCAAATCCCACTTCATCCACAGTCATGCCTGAGTGTAACATAACAATGTGAAGGCTTTTTCAGTGTGGGCTCTAATAAAGCTAGCAAAACTGAAACAAACCCTATTGTTGGTTTTACTTCACCTCAGATACAGCTTTGTATGTGTAGGCCTTTGATAGGCCTACTTTGTATAACAGTGATACAATGGAATGTGAAGGAGTTTGAAGTATCAAGGGATCTTGTTCATGAGTGAGGGTAAAATGGAGCGTGAGATGGGACAGGCAGATTGGTGCGCCATCAGCAGCAGTGCAGATGGCGTACCGGACCGTTGTGGTGAAGAGAGAGCTGAGCCGGAAGGCAAAGCTTTTCAAATTTACCAGTTGATCTACGCTCCGACCTCCAGCTATCGTCATGAGCTTTGGGTATTGACTGAAAGAATAAGTAAGATCATGGATACACGACGCCAAAATGAGATTCCTTATAAAGCTCATCCTAAGAGCCGGGGTGAGGAGCTCGGGCATCCGGAGGGAGCTCGGAAGAGAGCCGCTGCTCATTTGTGTCAGATAGAGCCAGCCGAGACGATTCAGCATCTGATTAGGATGCCTCTTGGGCGCCTGTCTTTGGAGGTTTTCAGGGCACGTTCAACTGGGAATAGACCCCATGGTAGACCTTGCTGGAGGAATTAAATATTTAATTGGCCTGGGAACGCCTCAGAATCCCCCAGGAGGAGCTGGAAAACATTGCCGCCTGGTGTACCCTGCTTAGCCTGCTGCCACCACAACCCAATCCCGGATATGCGGAAGACAATAGATGGGCAATTACTTCTGTGTACAAGTGTAACTGTAAGCTTTGTCACTGGACAATGACAAAAATAAAGCATTACACTTTATTCTGCTCTTAGTTGAAGGTTTTTCACCTCCAGGCGCTCAGAATACTCCTGCCAAAGGTGCTCCGAGCGTCAGAAATGCGAGGCACCGGTGGCACATAAGCCATTCCCCTAGCATAGGCAAGAATATGGAAAGAAAAGCAGAGGTATAAAATATTGGTGGGACAAGGTAGTGCTTTGAATTACGAAAGAAAACATAGGAACTGCGGCACAGAGAGAGCAGAGAATCTATGCAGGTTCATTTTAGATTTATCTCCATCTGAGCAAAAATCCAATTTAGATCCACCCCTCCTTGACCACATACCCATGCAGGCTCCCCTTCATGGTGCAGCATAACTCAAGGACAGTGAGTCAGCCAGTCAATACGGGCCTAATCTAATCCGTGGTGCTGAAACCTGAGCCACCGCGAGGCAAGCAGAGAGCTGTGATGTCACAGGGCGAGACCTCCGCCCCGTCTACCTGCTGAGAGAGGCGATGAGAGAGGGAGTGGGAGTGGAAACAGGAGCTGGGAGAGGGGAGAGACTGCTTCCCCTGGACCTGACACTGACGTTTTTTTTTTCCCTTGTCTGTGAGCAGCAGAGCAAGAAGTCGAGACATTAATATCATGCCACTCATAATCGCCACCTGGGGAGGAGTGTGGTGAGAAGAGGGCAGAGCGACTGACCAATGAGAAAGAACGGAGAAAGCAGAAGATGGAGAAAAGAAGATGAGGAAATATTGGATCAGGTGTTCGGATGTGAGGTCCGCCGCCACATGCACAAACACAGACACACAAGTATGCATACATTACAAACTGTACTTGACTTGTCACAGTATTTTTGTTGCAGATCTTTCCTCGTGAGAAAACAAACAGGATAAATCTTCTCGACCACGGAACAAACATTTAAATTCTTCGTGGCTCTGTTTCTCCGGTCCTGTGAGCCCATCCAAAAATGATCTGTCCTTATTTCCTCTCTTTATTTTCTTAAAACCAAGCAGACTGAGACGAATTCCTGTGGGTGTGTTATTTAGGAGAACTGTTGACCACTTTGGCAACGGCTGGCAAAGTAAGTCCTGTCCTTTGGTGCCAACATATACAAGACAGGAAGTGAAAGACCCCACAGAGAAACTCTTCATTCTCCGCATCGGACATTGAGACCTGATACACAAAGATATTAGAATTTGAGCCGTCAGGGTTTATTTACATTATTTTTTTGCCAACTCAGCTAACTCTCTTCTCAGTCTACCATTTTACATTTTATCTCCTGAAGTGTACAGTGAGAGAGATCCAAATTCTGCCACCGCTCACAGCATTGTTTTCCTGCGACCGCCTATTGCAAACTCTCTTTTCTTGACAGTGAAGACAGATTTCTACGACGTCCTCCACGGTGCTTTGAGAGTTCCCGGTCCCCTGACACCGTGTGACACCAATTAGGAGGCTGCGGATATGACAAGCCATTGGTCCAAACGCTGTAACTGACAAAAAAAACCTCTCTAGCTGTGCTTCTTTGTGTCTGATATTATAGTGAGAAGTGAGGGAGCAAAACGGAGACAAGTCAAGAGAATTACAATGATGAGGAAGAGGTGGGGGGGAGAAGAACCCTCACAGGAAGGGGGGAGAAAAAAGAAGAAGGAGGGGATTGAAGCTGAAAGGGAGTAAAGAACGGCTGATGTCAGTGTTGCAAAGGGAGGATTTATGCCGTCAGCCCACACTTGACTGTCAGCTGACAGAGCTGCCGATTCAGGCCTCGCAGAAAAGGAGCGACAAGAGCGCTGATGTGCTGTTAGAGTACCTGGAAATGTGAGATATAAAGAGCACTCTCCCCCTTGCTGTTTAGAGCCACGCACAGCGTTTTACAATCACCACGGAGGCTTACAAGACGCGCATTGTCTCCGCTAACCTTGCTTAACCATTACAATGTGTTTTACATAATATAACCTGTTTCATGGCTCCCAGGTTCCCCCACAGCAGCGGCATGATGTCATCAAGTCAAGACACAGAACAGGAGGGCCATTATTTTCTGTGCGGTGCGGTAATGTTCACATCTGTAAAACCTGGTGATGCCGGTAATGAAACAAGAGAAGACTTTGAAAAGGCCCCGAGGTGTGTGTAGAGTGAGCATGTGTGTGTGCGTGTGCGTGTGTGCATGGAAAACAACTCCTGTAAAAGGAAACGTACAACCGCCACCTGCCGAATGAATGATAGCGATTCACGAGAAGTGAGTATGACAATGACGCAACAGGCGACTCACACACAGATGCCGCTGTTCTGCATGCACCCCTGTGTGTCACACAGCTGCCAGTTTAA